>NC_057761.1:51136538-51471514 GCF_010389155.1 Erigeron canadensis
CTACCATAGGAGGGCAACATGGTGCTGCTGCAAGAGGTGATCAATGGAGGCATCTTTACTCGGGATTTACCGTCTGGCTTTCTCAATCTGAAGCTAAAGGTAATGCATTTTACATTTCAATTTTTTCACTATGCACTATTCATCTTCCGCGTTTACAATTAACTTTCATTCTCTTAGAAACGCAATAAAAGCTTTATGTTTTACTTTTAAAATAAAAATTCCTAGTTTCCTATGGCAAGACCTGTTAGAAGCACTCAAGCCCCTCAATGTTTTTCAGCATATAAGTGTCGCTACTTGCACTGCTATCTAACCAACCCGTAATGTAAAATAGGATTGGTGGTAAATAGGGACAACTTGGACGGGTTGGATTATGGATCAAAATATCAACAGGTTCAGGTTTTGGTACGGGTTATAAACTTATAATGGGTTGGATCAGGTTAACCTGAAACGCTTTCAGTCTGTACTCCATATTTTATTTTAACCTTTTTAAGAAGCAACTATCATATTCTATTAAAGAAATTATATCTATTTCAATTTTCAACAATGACTGAACTTTTGAAATTAAATTATTCAGGCAGTTTTCAACGCTAAAAATACACTTTGAGCAACTTTTGATATGTTCGAGTCGTTTAACCCTATAAAGATATGGTGTAATCATAACTCACCCATTTATAAGTAAATGGATTGCAAGTATCCCCTCTAAAAGTTAGAACCTATCTGTGTAACACACTTGCAACGTCTGAATCGTATTCTTCTTTGATCCATTTAGATGAAGCTGCAGCAAAAGAAGAGGCAAGGATAACCATTCAGAGCGGTAGCCAGGGTTTCACCAATGCAGATGTGGTAGTCAAGCTCAGTGGCTGGGATCCGGACTACTCAAAAGCTGTGGCACAGGCTACACTGAGTGCCCTCAAGCAGTTAATCTTGTCCGACAAAAAGCTTCCAGGTACATACTTTAGCTCATTTTTGTATAACCCCCTGCACATCACAGCTGAATCTTGAAGTGTAATTAGAACATATGGAACTTTTTGAAGGTAAGAAGGGTCTTTACATTCGGTTAGGATGCAGGGGTGATTGGCCAGACATCAAACCTCCGGGGTGGGACCCATCAACCGGAACAGGTTGCGCCTAGCCCATCATTATATTCAACTCCCAAAAAGTGTCCACTTGTTTAAGGGTTTGCTAAGTTTTAGTTGTAACTTTATGTGGTCATCTTCATGTAGTTGCTAAGGGCACCAGTTTTTGCTTGAGAATGCAAACCGTTGAACGTAACAGCTAGAAACGAGCGTCTTTATGTATGTACTTTTGGGTTTCACTCCCAAAATGTTGTGAATGTGTAAGCAAAGTTTCAGACTTTAAAACTGGAGAGATTGCATAGACTATGTGTCATGAGGGCTGGTCAAAACAGTTTTTTGGAGAACTAAAATATGAGAGATATTACCACATACCAAGTTCTGTACTTCTGTTAGACTAAAGAGGTAGAGTACGCATGCATAGTCATTTAACACTATGTTTTGTAGTTTGAAGGTGTATTTATCTAGTTTACACCTTACATCTTCAAAATGATAATTTATGCATAGCACAATGCATAATTCAAAATTTCCACCATCAGTCTATTTGGTGTATAATTGCAGGCTTGCATAGATCACGATCAGCAGAAAACAAGTAAAAACAATAAAGGTAAAAGATACATTTTGGTTAATTTAAATGGTATCGGGTCAAAATCTGGATAAAATGAAAATACCGCAAAAAATGAGTGAAACGCATAATATTAAAAAAGCACGTAGAATATGTTTTACACGACTATCATGAACCTATTATAATTGTGTTTTAGAGATTACAGGGAGTGATTGTTGTCTTGGTTAGAGATTACATCGTTGAATTGTACATTATCGCTTTTATCCCTTTACTACTAAATTGTGTTTTATAGTGGTGTAGTTGCACTTATAATGATGTAAAATATGTATTACACGACTATCATCTATTATAATTACAAGGAGTGATTGTTGTCTTGGTTAGAGATTACATCGTTGAAATGTACATTATCGCTTTTATCCATTTACTACTAAATTGTGTTTTATAGTGTTGTAGTTGCACTTCTAATCTCTATCTATACTATTTAATAAAGCAAACAACCCTTTTTTTCTATAAACTTTTAAGTCTCTAAAAAACTCATAATATCCCTACTTTTTCAACATCTTTCTTTTGTAATTAACTTATATACCTAAAATAACCTTATTTAAATAATTTACTATAAGCATTGTGCTCGCGCAATGCGGCGGTGGCGGTGGGGATGACGGTCTAGTGGGGTCGGTGATGGCATTGGTGGTGGTGACGGTGTCAAGTGGTGTAGGTTGATGTAATTGTGACAGTGAAATTTTTTAAAAGATTAGGGCTTAAAGTGTTAATTATTAAAATAAAGGTTTAGTGTAAATTAATTCATTAAGGGCAAATTTAGTATTTTATAAAAACTCTTTCCATAGTAAGTGTTTATTAAGGTAATTTAATAATTCTGTATGTAACTATTGTGTAACTATTTCTAAAATTGGAGGGTGTGATAGTTTTATAAAGGAGTATGAGCATAATACCCGCGCAATGCGACGGCGGTGGTGGGAAGGCGATCTAGGTGTCGTTGATAGTATTACTGGTGGTGGAGGCGGTGTCAAGTGGTGTAAATTGGTGTAATTGTGATAGTGGAAATTTTTTAGAATATAAAAGCTTAAAGTGTTAAATATTAAAATAAAGGTTTAGAGTGTAAATTAATTCATTAAGGACAAATTTGGTATTTTATAAAAATTATTTCCATAGTTGGTGTTTATTAAGAGTAATTTAGTAATTCTGTATGTAACTATTGTGTAATTATTTCCAAAACTGGAAGACATGATAATTTTTATAAAGAGGTATCAAAAGATATCTATCCTTCAACTTTTGAAAAAACCACACTACTGTTTTTATATTAATTATATTTATATCAATAACCACACCGCCGCCACCACCCGTAGCCGCCAATACCACACTGCTACCACCACCACCACTATCACCGTTCTCGCCGTACTACGCGGGCTTTCGTCTAGTGATGTAAAATATGTATTACACGACTATCATGAACCTATTATAATTTAACATTTTGTGTTTTAACGTGTTACACTTATGAAATACTTTGATTAATAGTACATCTACGTACGTGGTAACTGGTAAGCTTAAAAATCTAAACGTTATGTGTTCTAACGTGTAAATTAACCTTTTGTTTCTGTTTTTCTTTTTCTTTCTTGAATGTGCATGTGTAAGTACCAAGTATTTACTGTACAAATTACAAACATCGAGTTGTACCATAGTGCAAATAAATGCAACTCTCAAAGATTATATGGCGCATGGAGAATTACAACAAGTCGCAGTACGTTTATCAAAAATATAATGGTTAGTAATTATGGCATTTAAAAATGAGCTATGAGTTCTCTCATGAATATCGATTAAAAGTATCAAACTAATATAGACTGCGAAGGTGCATTAAGATCCGAGAATAACATAATTTTAATTGAGGTTAAAAGAGAGGAAGACTGGAATGGATAGGTAGAATTTAAAAGAGTAAGTTTGAGATTATAAAATTTAGATATAATAAATAATAAACTTAAATAGTTAGAATAAGGTTTTTTTTTTTTATTATTATTAACCCACAAAAAGACATTACTCATTCAAATCAGATACTAAAGAATTGTAGTATGTAATAGTGTAAAACTTATTTATTTCCTTTGAAATATTTAACAAGTTGATGGATTATTTTATACTAATATTATAGTAATATCAACATAATAATATGATGATGATGATGATATACAGCCATACGTACAGAGGTATAGAATAGAATGAATATTAAAAGATCGAAAAAATCCATAGAATTTAAAGGAAAAAGGATGTCATGTCAAACAGGTAGGCGTTAGCAGTTGAGTGTTATTGATGGGTTAAATGTTGGTGAAAATCAATCACACCAGTTTTACTTTTGACTTTTTGAGGATAAGGTTTAGTCGTTCAAACCCAATGACATCGTGAGGAATTATATATTGTATCATAATTTTTTTTCTAAACATTTAGTCAAATACAAAATCAAAGAACCTTATCGTACAATGGTAAAACATTACACGTACTCTAGATAATAAGATATTGATTATTGACAATTACAAATATTCAGTTGAAAAAACCTAAAATTTTATCATTCTTAAAGATCAAACTTAAGATATTAGGTAAAACCGTAAATTTCTCTAACCATCTGCAATGACCATTATTGATTATTATGCTATTTGGTTAAAAAAATTTATCATTTTTCTATAGTATTTATAATACAAATCAAAATAGTATTTTCATTCATTTATCTATTTATAAAGTTATGACGTATTTTCAACCATTAAAGGAAACACCCTCTCCGTTCATATAGGTTAGACATGGGTTGAAATTTTACGGTTCGAGACCAAGAGTTGGTTGAGGAAAAATTTGAATGTTGAACACATGGTAACGGCTAGAAAACAAAACATTTTACCATTAAATATGAAAAATGTATTATGAGTTGATATGTAGCGTGAGTCGATGATGCAACAATATTAGGGAATGTAGGTTGAAAAAAATAAAACTGACGTGACATAACAAGATTGGTTGAAAGGGTGAGTTGAAGTTAGAGGTTTGGGCTGGGTTGTCATCGGTTATCACCCCAAATGTTAAATAGATAAAGTAATTTAATAGATAAATAATGTATGTATATATTTAAGTCAATACGGTTTCTGTTTATTAATTAAAAAAAAACAACCATTTTTAATTGACTTTTCATGAATTATGTCTATTAAGTTCTAATCAAAGAGTACTAACCTCCACATTTACATATGTTTATTTCATTTATAAGAAGGTGATTGATATCAGATATAAATTAATATATATCATAATAATGTATAAATTCCTTTATAGAATAGCTAATTAGCTATTAGTAGTTCTCATCTAAAAATGAATTAAAATAAAAGCTATATCTACATAATTTGAATCCACAATCAACTAAGGTTTTGATAGCCAACCCTCTAACCAGCTAATCTTGCCATGAAGATGTTGGCCATAATATATGTGATATATCAATCCAATTCCTATTTGGAATGGGTTGTGAAATGTGAATCCACGAATCCCACCCATGATTTACTTATTGAGAGTGATATTCTACAACAAAAATACAAAATTTATTACGCAGTGTACAACTATATCAAGCAATACTTGTTGTAGATGCTTAAATTTTGTTGTAGCTATATCACTTCCCTTACTTATTGTGCCTGAAACTTCCATGACTTGGAAGTGTTTTTGTTGCCAAAATTTAGGTTCACAATATGATTATTTTTCAAATTGTACGGACCAACTGCAATTGTTGCGGATTTTCAAACTTTTGATCGGTTACAAGAGTGATGTGTCTCCCAGATAAAGCTGTTGCAAGTGGCGTGTAAATAGTCTACGCCCACCTATACTAAAAAAAACAAAAAAAAAACTAAAGTAACCCCCAATATTGTTTTTCACGGGTTTTGGGTCCTAAATATCATCTTCAATCTTACCTCTACCAAAGGTAGAGAGGTTGCTTCCAGGTTCTACCAAAGGTAGAAGAGGGCCTCCAGCTTTGCTGGGCATGAGGATCGACACCATGACCTCTGTCTCCAGAGGCAAAAGCACCAAACATTGATCCAACCTAGTTGATTTTTTTAAAGACTTCATGCTGAAAATTATATATGAAAAATGTTTAAAATACCATTAATAGTTATATTACACTATCAACTATTTATCTTCTAAAATATTTACATTAATTACTTTTAAATCAATTATCTACACCAGTTGACGCCGCTTTTATCATCAACAGTTGTCTCCATCCACCACATCATTACTGCTACATTACACGAGTATCATGTTATCCATATTGCACTTGACGTTTAATGGAACATCTATCTGTATACGTTACAAATGGATAGGTTGTGAAAGGCAGCAAATGCCTATAATTTAAGGGTAGTGATTTTTACAAGGAACAAATTTATCATTTATGGAATTTAAGGTTTAGTTAGACAAATTTGCCCTCACCTCTTATTTTAATCAACAAAGCTTATTCTGTTACGTTTATCTGATTCAACACGCCATAATTCAAGGTCGGCTATCCGATTAAACACACATGTCACACCATACAAGCACACGATCCGAAGGGAATTCAAACAGTTTAAAAACCTCAAGATCTTGATCTGTTTCGTTCTTAATTCCACATTGGGTCTCATTTTTTCTTAAGTAGTTTTTTATGTAATTAAAAGGATTTCCATGAATTTCCAGTCACAATATCAAACTTTAGATCGAATTCAAGTTGATAATATACTCCAATTTAGATATAATTATTGCGATTCATTCATTTGATGGTTATGAAATAGCTAGATTAAAAGTTACTTGTTAATAGGAAATTAAAGTGATGAACTAAAAAATTCAGAATTAAATTGTTGATGGTGAAAGAATGAAAAGGTGTGGCTAATGACAATGGTTTACTGTGTGCAAGTATGGATGCTTGAAGGTTGTGGTTTTGTGGGATACGATGCAGTTGCTCAAAATGAAACTGGAATATTTAATTAATGAGTAAAACAAAAAAAATGTGAAGATAAAATAATATAAGGGTGAAATTGTCCATACACTTAAAATTCCTTGGAAGAATAAGTTTATTCCGTGTAAAAATCATCACCCATAATTTAATAAAATTGCCATTCCTAAAGAAAATGGAAAATTACTCGAATGAACAAAAAGAAAGTCCTATTTTAAAATTTAGACAAGCTTTTTAAATTTAGAGTCAATTGCACAAATCATTCATATGGTTTACACACATTCGTAATTTTCATCTTTCAAAGTTATTTTTAATAAATTTAGTCTTTCACCTTTACTTTTTTAGTATCTTACATCCTTTTTAGGGATGTAGTTTACTAAAACTATAATGATAAAGGATAAAATTCATTTAAAATAACTTCAAGAAATGAAACCAAAAAAATATGTAAACCACGGAGATGATTTGTGCAATCAACTCTTAAATCTATCTGAAGTAAACAAAATACCCGTGTGTACTTAAACAAAACGCACGGATGATTTTATCCAATAAAAAGTAGGACAATATGTTTGAACAATTGTTTCAAATAGCTTTATGGGAGTCAGAACAAAAAACGCGTTCTTTGTGGGCTAAAACTTGGCAAAAACATCTATTGAGGGGTCTCCGTTATCTTTTAGACGGAACGTTATCTTTTAGACGGAATGTTCCGTCTGTTCCATCTAAAAGTTAACGGATGCCCCGTAATAGATATTTTTGCCAAGTTTTAGCCACAAAGCACATAGTTCACAGTTTATATAACACAAAAACTTTGGTACAGATGGTTTATGTTACCCTGTACGTATATGTGGCAATCGACATAATATTTACATCAACATTATCTTACTTATAATATTGTATGATAAATACATACTAACTTATGTATACTCATTTATCTTATTTATTATTTTTCAAACCATTTTGTGTTATGGATACTGTCAAAACCATTTTTTTTCTTTTATTTTTTAAATTAGTTAACATAACTTGGGTACGATATGACATAACGTAAGTCAACTTGCAAATATATGATAATGATATAAGATTTGTTAGCATAAGTGTAATTGTTTAGAGTGATGCAAACATGAGCCAAATTACCCAAAATCATACTCCACATTATTATCCTAAAGTAAATTATGTCACATCACTTTATTTTGTAGGAAGATTATCTGAAGCAAAACAAAAACCATCTCTTCCAAAGTCTTTTGTTCTATAAATTACAAAATAATACGTCCTTTGTGGGCTAAAACTTGGCAATCGGAAGATTTTCCTAAAAGATAACGGAGACCTCACAATATATGTTTTTGTCAAGTTTTAGCCCATATAAGACACATTTTTTGTTTTGATCCCCATAAAACTATTTGACCAAAGTTGAACAATATTTTGCCCTAAAAAGTAAGCACCACTCATAACGTCATCTTATCTTTCTTTCTTTTTCAAACCCCAACATGTATGAAATTTGCAGATCTCTAGATAAAGCAAAGTAAAAAAGGAACAAGTGTATCCTTGTCACAGAAATTAAAACACACGTATTCCTGCTGTGTTGTTGTAGAGTTTGTTACGGGGTAAAGTAGTTATTTCCAATATGTATAGGAGCCCGATATATATAGACATACAAATAAACGTTAATTATATATATTGAATTGATGATTGTTGACACCCCACCACCACCACCACCACCAACAACAACAATTGAATTGAAATTGAAAAGGATTGCGGGGAATTCATTAATTTACAGCCATATTAAGTAGTTGCAGTACAATTAGTGAAGAAATAAAAATTTGTGATCAATAGTACGAGTGGTGGTGTCCAACTGTCCATCACATTTTTTGTGGGGGTGTTGTGTCTATATCCAATTCAATTAATTTCTGTAATGAAACTAGGCAGTATTTTGCTAGAATTGATCAAGACTTTTTTTTTTCATCTTCATTTATCTGCATAAGGATATTTTATGCAGGTAAGGGGTGGTGTTTTGGGTGAAAGAGAGAGAATATGGGGTGTTGGAACTCGGAAGGAGACCAAGTGTGGGTACTAGGTAGGTGGTTAGTTTTTATTGGATGAAATCCTCTGTGTTGTTTCTTTCCTTTTTTTTTTTTAACATTCAAAAGATTTTATTAGGAAAAACTAGCGAGGAGCTAAGATACAAAGGATAGAAATAAAACATACACGAAGGTAAAAATAGAATCAAAAGTTAAAGTTACATTTTTGCCAATCAATTTCGAGTATTGAACCTCAATGAGATAACCACAAGAAGCTAAGTGACTTGAGTTCTTTTACCATGTAGCGCAGAGATGTTGTTTTGTTTGAGAATATGCGATCATTTTGGATTTCCAAATTAACCATGCGTAGGTGAGGATGATTAGGTTGATCGGGTTCCTCAAATGGTGATTGATGCTCTGATCATTGTGAAGTTCGAACAATTCACGAATGTTGGATGGCTTCATCACCAGAAGTTTGGTCCATGACAGGAAGAAAGTCCACAGTTGATCGGCAAGGGAACAACTGAGAAACAAATGGAAGGTTGTCTCGTTGTGGTCATTGCATAAGGAACAAATAGGGGAGGAGACTGGTATGTTCCGCTTCATCAGATGTCGGTTGCGGGGAGTTTGTTTAGTTCCAGGTGCCAACACAGGACATTTACTTTGGTGGGCGCAAGCTTGTTCCAAGGAAAGACCTAGTTTTGGGACCAAGAGCAACTTGTTCGAGTGTGGATCTCATCGACTTAACTGTGTAATGACCAGAAGGGTCCCTAGTTCAACGCCATGAGTCAGGTGAGCAAGTAAGGTTGAGATGAGCGACCTTGGACAACAACAATCGGAGTTGGAATAATTCACTTGAGGATGATGGAGGTCGAGTCCAATTCCAGGTCCACTGAGAGAAAAGGTCGTCACCCGTACATCTGTTCTTAATTAGGCAACATTTATCCTTCTCGAGCTTGAACAAATCGGGAAATTCATAGCATAGTGGTCCAATGCCTAGCCAAGAATCGATCCAGAAACTAGACCTTCTTTTTTGTCTAAGATCATCCAACAGAAAAATACCACTGGCACTCATTACAAATTATGAATCAAAGAAGGATTTTTATTGTTTTTTCTCATATGATAAGTCATCTAATATCCTCATGGTGATACTAAACAATGTTTTAGATACCGATACATACTAGTTAGTTCTACCGGTAATACCAGACACCAGTTTGGTTGTCTGGTAGAACTAACCTGGTTTTTTGTTTGATATTTACACTACTCCTAGCCGTTAGTCTTGCTGGTAATACCGGTATGGTAAAACCAACTTCTTCCTTTTTGAATTTTTTTTTTTTGATTATTCTTATGATATTTTAATATTACTTTTTGTTGTTTGTAAATTTTAGAACTTATATTTTGTTATGAAATACCGATTTGGTTTTATTTTTGAGTAAATTGTAATTGTATTTTGACTATTTGAATTGTATCAAGTTTTATAATATTTTTATTTTATATATATATATATATATATATATATATATATATATATAGTGAAAAGTTATTTTGAGAACTTTTTTTTACGAGAACCTTTGAGAACTTTTCAAATCAAGCTCAACCGATGATTATTCTTTACATGAAAATTGTTTTTTGATTGTTTTTCGAATAACTTATGTGTAATTTTGAAGTTTATAATTGTGTGGAGGCATAGATTATCATCCGTTATGCAATTATATGGAGATTTGGATTCTTGATCACATGTGCACGAATATTGCTATGATTACATGTGATCGGCTTGCATATATGTAATCATAGCAATATTCGTGCACATGTGATCAAGAATCCAAATCTCCACATAAATGTATAACGGATGATAATCCATGCTCCACACAATTATAAACTTTAAAATTACTCATAAGTTATTCAGAAAACAATCAAAAAACAATTTTCATGTAAAGAACAATCATCGGTTGTGCTTGATTTGAAAAGTTTTCAAAGGTTCTCACAAAAAAAAAGTTATTAAAATAACTTTACCCTAACAATATCGGTTATATTGGAAAACCAATACCAGGTTACACTCCGATACAATCAAAATGTCACTTTTTAAAACATTGATACTAAATGCCGATATCCCTAGGACCCCATTTCACCCTATGGTTGAAAATTCAAAATAACTATATTTTCAAATAAAAGATTGATATAGAGACCTACTACATAGGTGGTAAGCCTACAAATAGACCTAACCAATATTAACTGTTGTCATGACAAAATTAAAATTTTATATAGTTTTTGTTTAATAAAGCCCTTCATAAAATACTTACAAATTACTCTTTTAAGAGAAGCGATATTCCTACAACAAATTTTAGCCATCTACAACAATATCTGTATTATGTAGTTATGCTCTGTGCATAAAATTTTTTTGTATCTTTGTTGTAGATTACCAAATTTTGTTATATAAATATCACTACCTTTTTTTTAAATAAAATAATGATTCTTTGGATTCCTTCCCCCTGTCTTCGCACGACCACAATCAATACCATATTCCCAAAGTACCACGGCACCACCCTTAAGGCCTTAAGGAGTTAAGGCCTCAATCCAATAAGAGGTCTCACAATGCTCATGACTCATCCTTCAAGAACTAGTTTCTGTCAACGCACATCAGCTCCACATCATTCCAAGGACTAATCACCCAAAACACCTTCAATGTCAGGACTAGTCTATGACTTACCATTTGTTTGATTTTAAACATTTTAAAATATACCATATATAAAATTATAATAATGATATAAGATAATTCATTATTTAAAAAAAAAAAAACATTACATTACTGTTTGGATGCTCATTTAGAAGATTTGAAGTTGACAAACAATTCATAAAATACTTAGAGTCTTTGGTTTTGGAGCTGATCAGTCAGCTTAGATTGATCCAGCCGAGTCAGCCTGAACATCTTCAATGTAAAGATAAGAAGATGGTGTTATTCAAGCTGCATCAAATAGAAGTATTGCACTTGGTCTGAAGTCAAAGATGAAGATCAAGGATAGAAAGCCAAGCTGTTGGGTGAAAGTCAGCTTGGTGTTTAAAGTCAACTTGGATGATACAGAGAAAACTTAGAGTATTGCAGGTCCACCTTAAGGAATCCCCCGTTCACTTTGACGAATTTCATTCTAGACACGCTTCGGTGTTCAATCAAGATGTTTAGGATCCAAAAATATCCTAATATACTTATTTACGTTTGTCCACCGAGAATTTGCTATCAATTCTCATCAACTGAATACCTATTTATATATATAAAAAAAGTCAAAATAAATACAAAAGTCAACTAACCAGAATCTATAAGACCATCCTCATTCACAACCCATCCAAAAATATTGTTCATTAAAAAATAATTTTTCTTTCCTTTATCTGTCCAACCCACTAAAATCCATTTTTATACTATCATTAACAACCCAATCAAAATTATTTTTTTGTTATATTAAATCAACTTTATAAACCTAAAAAAGAAAACTTCAACCCACATTAAGTCATTAAAAATATTAAATAAAGTGTGACCAAATAGTTCGGTTGAGTAAACAAGTCGTGGAAACTATAGAAGAGAATTAGTGGGCCTAGCCCATTTTCTCCAACTAACTTGTAGTTTTGTTTACTAATATGTATGGCCTAATTAACCAATAGCTTGACCCACCTCTAAACGATAAACCCGACCACCACCAAATCATAATACACTTAAAATTCGAAACCCCACGCCACAACGTACCATGGACCATGGCAAGTAAGATAATACCCGTTTAGTAAATTTTGTAAAAATTAATCCTAAAGTTACAAACATTTACAAATAAATTTTTACAAAGATAACCACCATCAATTAAATCATGTATATATATTTTCTCTCATTTTTCTTTCTCTTTGTTGATTAAACCACCTCACATAAATTTTTAAAATGTTTGTCAAGTTAACATTGCTCGTTTGTAAATGGTTTTTGTGATTTACTTATAATCTCATATTTAGATCTTAAAATAAAAAGTTACATGAATGATCTTTTATTGTATCAATGGATTTATATGACTACTAACTTAATGATACCCTTTTTTCTATCTTTATCTATATATATTAACATATTAATTAATATAAAGTTGTCTCATATCTAACATTAAGTATGAAATCCGATAAAGGCATAAGAGGTGTTCGTATTTTATAAATAGTATTAAAAAGTTTCATATCTAAGTTAATGCATAATACAATCTTAAATTACATATAAGGGGTTGAGTCTGTACATCTAATAAACCTCAGGGGAAATTTTGATTTTTTCCCCACAAATTCACAGTTACTTTCATTTCGTCGTTTTTAAAAGTAATAATAATAACAATTCTAAATATTATATAAATGGTCCATATACACTATAGAAACGGATAAAAATATTACTAAAAAAAGATAGTTGTTGTAAAATGTCTTATCAAAAACTTACTCATACAACAAGTTCCAGAATAAATTATTCATATATGTAAATTATGATCATAAAGATCCAAACATTGAAATTTCAAGTGGATTATAAAAACCATTTGCGTCATATACTCTTTATTTTAACTTGAAGGATCAAGGATCCTTATTTCCTTGGATTAAGATTCTCAAATTTTCCAACTAAACCCATTGAAAACTTAACCACTTAAATTGTTTCAATTCGAAGAGATCTAATCCAATTTCCTTAATGTAACTTACATAGTTTTGTACTTTCGTTCTTAATTTTATATAATGCACATTTTATTCATTGACTAGTGTTCAGGTTCGTCCAATGGACGGGTAGTTTCAACATATATTAATCAAAGCTAAAGAATTGGAATTCAAGTATATTAAATAAAAACCGAATAAAATTTAAATACCTAAAAATAAAACATAAAACGATTTAAATATGGAAAAAGGTTGAAGAAGTAATGTGTGATAAACTAATCTTTCGGGAAAGACCTATCATACATATCGGAATCATACTCATTATCAGAATAATCGATATCAAATGTAGGATCGTCTTCTGATTCATCTGAATACTTCCATTCACCTTCATCGTTGGATTCAGCACTATCATACCTAATCACTATCATACATGTCATCGAAACAAAAATTTCTTTTATATTAAACTATATATCAATCAATAAACATAAACATATATTAATAATTAAAAAATAAAGAAGCTGCATTGCGTACGAAAATTAAGTAGTAATTCTTGATGGGTAAGTTTTTGCTTCATAAAACTTTATATATTTTCTTAGTAAATTGATTCTTGATAACAACTTTTGATGTTCTTTTAGTCAAAGCTAATTCAAGGGTGTTTTTCTTATGCAACAAAAAGCTAGCGGGCAAGCAATAATTTCTTTTGGTTTTCATCAAATATTGATGGATTAAAAATATACACAGTAACGGTATGATTCAAGCAATCATAAATATGACCAATATCATAACTTAATCAATACAAAAGCTAAAGAAGAAACATATAAAATTAACTCCATATAAATATTGATTCCAGTTTACCTTTTTTTTTCAATTTTAGTTAAATAAAAAGAGATACAAAATAGATGATTAATAAGAAAGGAGTATTAGGCTAAAGAAGTGGATTAGATGTGCTAAATGTACCCTAAACCTCATCTTTTAATTATATTATAGATCTCAAAGATAATAACAGTTTTACAATTCTAGAAAACTAACTCCAGAGTCCTACTACAAGTTGTAGGACAAAATAAAACTAGCCATCCTCAATCCTCAGTAACGGCCAAAATGACTTTTACACCTATCACTAGTTACCTACTTTATTAAATGACAAAATATAAGTTAGTATTTGTATTTCACTAATTCTCTTTTTTAATTTATTTTATTAATTTTTTTAAATATCAAAATCATATCATTAGGAAGATTTTTAGAAGGTTTTGTTATGGATTAATCATTATTCTATTATAATATATTGATCATGGTATAATGAAGTTTACCATTTTAATTGTTCATTGTTTGATTCATTGTTTATCTAACGCTCAGTTTTGCTATTTTAATGTTCTATTATTGTTGCGTCAATGTTGGTTTTTTGCTAGTCGATAGACACAAGACTCTGCGTACTTCAGATAAACTCAAGCAACCTACTGAAAGAGATCATCATGTCGAAATTAGTGTAAAAGTATTGATATCTATTGTAATTTTTTTAGAGATAAAATCTTAGTATAGTTGGTTAAAAAAAAAAAAAAAAACTAATTTAAGACTTAGATTTCGTATAAATAAAAAACAAAAGTTAATGGAACAAGATCTTCACTTTATGATATTATAAGCTATTGACATAGGCCCAACATGAAAGCTTTTTATTGTATAAAATTGAAATCATTTATGTCAAGAGGTTGGGTAGAAGTTTGGGGATGGCTGGCTATACAACATGACCCATTCTCAAAAATATCTACGGTTATTTTATTTATTATAACAGAAGTATAGGACACTTCGACTACCCACAACAAGAGTGTTGTTCATAAAAGATTTATTGTGACAAAAAATATTTGTGAGCAAAATATTGTTGTGAATAATGACATAGAGAATATACATCTTTAGGTGTTGTAAAAATAATGATGGATATGTTGTTGTTCTAAGTAAAAGATGTTTGTGAAATAAATGAATGAAAAAATTGATATCACATCTGTTAATGATGATAATTTTAAAAGATTTTAAAACAGGTTGAAAATATCATGATTAATAGAAAATCTTAAAATCTATAAAGGCAAAGTAAAGGTTATATATATTTAATACGTGAACAAATTAATAAAAATGTTTTTAAATTTTTTATGACAATATATAAAACAAATGAAAATAAATAATAGTGGGGTAACCTTATCGTTCTAAATTTTCCCATATATGCTAGCAGATAACCATCACATGGAATGTTGTCCATTGGTCAATCCTGTTGAGAGTTGAGACTTCGCCATATATGCATTTGCTGCTAGCTATAAATTTTGAATTATATATAACACGTAATAGAATAGAAATAAGTCAA
Source organism: Erigeron canadensis (assembly GCF_010389155.1). Classification (NCBI taxonomy): domain Eukaryota; kingdom Viridiplantae; phylum Streptophyta; class Magnoliopsida; order Asterales; family Asteraceae; genus Erigeron; species Erigeron canadensis. The sequence goes on from NC_057761.1 coordinate 51,152,119, forward strand.
ATAACTGTAAACAACCATTACCATAAAAGACTTTGAGTATTGACTCACGAGGGAAGCCAAAATAGTTGATTGTCAAATGCGTTCGTAATCAGAATTAGACTTAGTATATTAACTTTACACTAGAATATTACATGCAAATATATAATGTATGATGACTTTTTAAATTATATATATATATATATATATATATATATATATATATATATATATATATATATTAGTGGTAGCAGTGTAGGGTGGCGGTGGAGGCGGCGGCAGTGGCGACAGGTGGTGCAGGCGACAATGGTGGTAAATGTAAAGGTAATTGATGTTAAAGGAGGTAGGGTAATTATTTTTAAGGAGAGATTTATGTTGTAAGTTATTCTATTAAGTGTATTACTTTATAGGTATATTAGGTGGAGATGTTTAAATTAATGAATAAAAGTAATAGATATATTTGATAATTTAAAGTTTGTAATTTGAGATTTGAGGAGAAGATTGTTTATATAAGGGTACGTATAGATTTAATTATATTCAACTCATCTGATCTTATTTATATAAACCTTGATAATTTTGATCATGAACCAACTTGTACTATAATATCAATATAAACCGTCGAATGTATACAAATTTTAATTCTATACCTTTAATTACATGTAACTACACGTACCAAGTGGTGAGTCATGTAGTACCAAGTAGTAGTGTTATTTTCATATAAATACGAACCTATATGTTGTCCAAAGAAACTCACAGACACCAAGCCATATACTATATTTAACATATACTAAATATATATATACGAGTAACAAGCTAGTATAGTATAATTAAGTCACGGTTAAAAAATGGGAAAGGGAAGTAGTATGAATCCCGATGAACCAGTTAAGAAGAGGAGTAGTAGTAGTCATCAATGGTCGTCGTCGGAGCTGGAGAAGATGAAGACACAAGGCTTCTGGTTGCGGAGGTGGAGTTTCATAGACTTGACCACCCTTTGTTGGTTCACTTGCATACATGTGTTGGCTGCTTGCGCGCCTTTCGTCTTCGATTGGGACGCATTTGTGGTGACTGTTGGTTTGACATTGTTGACCGGAATTGGTATGACTTTAGGCTATCATAGACTTCTTACCCATCGCAGCTTCAAGCTTCCTAAATGGCTCGAGTATTTCTTTGTTTATTGGGGTGTACTTGCCGGCCAGGTAACTACTACTGCTAGCTAGCTTATTTACGGCGCGCTAGATCAATATATATAGACATTCTTATTTTTCATTATGAAGTCATTGTTTATAATTAACAAATTTAAGCTAGCTAGCTCAGATATATATGACGTCCTACTTATCTACATGAGTGGCTAGTTTATTTTCTTATCATAACAATGTAACTAGCTATTTACCAGGTGTAAAGCCTTTTACTACAAATATAATTATTTTTCGTTTTTTATTTATGGGCAGAAAGATCCAATGTCATGGGCAAGCATACACAAGTACCACCACAAGTATGCGGAGACAGATAGAGACCCTCATTCTCCAGCGGAAGGTTTTTGGTTTAGTCATATTGGCTGGTTTTGTTACAACGACTATGTCGTAGCCAAGGTATGTATATATATATATATATATATATATAGTAACTTACATGGCATGCTATAAACATATATATCCCCTAAATTTAGTTTCATATATGGTACGTAATCTAATGATATATATATATGATGAACAACTGAATTGGTATCAGTCTGGAGAATCAAGGAGTGGGAAATACGCAAATGTAACGGATCTAAAGGCACAATGGTTCTATAGGTTCCTTCATGATACTTACTTTTTGCATCCAACCGCGCTTGCAGTGCTACTATATCTCCACGGAGGCTTTCCCTACTTGGCTTGGGCAGTGGTATGTACTACTCGTATGACATTTATTTATTGAATCATTAATTTTGGTTTAATTTATACAATCATTTTGGTCAGAATATTGAATCAGTTTTCAATCTTTAATTATGTTATCAATCAATTATATCAGGGTATACGAACGATAACAGTTTGCCATATCACATTTGTGGTCCGCTCGGTCAGTCATATATGGGGCGATAGGACTTGGGACACTCCTGATACTTCCACCAACAACTGGTAATTTTGTTGTTCAATAATTCGCTAGTTAATAATTACTGTATTACACAATTTTATACTGTATATATGTTACACTAATTAAAACGTACTAATAATTAATCAACATATATGATACAAGAAAATGAATGTAATTAATGGGTATATATGAAACTACAACTGGGCAGGGTGACAGGGGTGGTAGCAATAGGAGAAGGTTGGCATAACAATCATCATGCATTTCCAAGTTCGGCTCGCCATGGATTGGAATGGTGGCAGTTAGACTTGACATGGGAGGTGATCAAGCTTCTCCAGCTTGCCGGATTAGCAACGGATGTCAAGTTACCAACTGAGGCTGACAAAACAAGAATGATGAAGTTGCAGCTCCAGGATTCCAAGCAATCCAACAAATTAAACTGATATCTAAACTAAATTAATTAGGGTCTTGAGATTGAGTCTTGACCAAACATATATATGTGTTTAAATAAATAAATTGTTTTTCTTGAGTACTTTGATTTGTGTTAAATTTTGCTTGCGAATCATGTACGTAGTCGATGCATTACTATATATATGTGTTATATATTGCAATTCTGTTGTTAATTTATTGCATGATATGATGGATCGTTTTTATATATGTAATTAATCCTCCATCATGAATTGCCTTGGTTTTTCGAAATGTAATTTAGGCATATCACTATAATGACTTGATCAATATATATATATAAATTAGTCACTGTGTTAAAGAAAACTAAATTCTTATGTCATGACATTAACCAAAAATAAAAATGCATGTGACAAGGGTTGGGTGAAAAGCACTTATCAGAGTCACATTCATTCCTCTCCGCACGAGATGGTAAAGTTACTTTATTAAAAAGTGTAATCTTTACAACGAGTCAATGAGCGAGGTACATAAATGTGTAAACAAAGTTCAAGGCTTCAAGCTGCTAGTACCATTTCGCCCATGACTTCATCGGTCCTCTACATTCACTTTTACCGCCTTTGCATTGAACTGCCTAATCTCTTTTTTCATCGTATCCCCCACGCTTCCAGTATACTCAAAAGGGCTATTTTCAGGCAATCTCTAGCTATGCCTCAAACTTATACATCTTTGATGGTCCACGAATGCACGACTTGTATATTAGATACACTAGACAAGAATATAAATAAGTAAATAAACAAGAACAATGAACAAGTTCAAGAGTAATATATCTAGGCAAGCATAATCAAATGATTCATTGATTAAACAGTGAATACATTATCGATTACACACACTTGACTTACAAGAAATACAAATGAACAAAAGTAAATTGCTAAGTTTAGACACACTAGAAACTTAAGCAATACAAATACAAGTGACACACTTTTGAGGTGACTAACACACTTGTGACAATGAGGTTGTGTTGCCTTTTATAGAGAAGAATTAGGGCAACACAGCCTTCTTTGATGGTGGCTTGATGGTGGTTGTCGACATGCCATTGGCTCATGGTACCAGACTCATGTGCCCTTGTCTTCTTTACCAAATCGGGTATGAGAGAGAAAACCCTTGTTTTGGTCCTAACATGTACCTTTGCCATACAAGGCAAGTTACAGTTGGTTAACCACCATGTGACTTCTTGTCTCATTTCATTTGAATTCTTCCCGCCATGACCAACATGTTGGAGTATTCAACTTGCTGAAGACTCGCTGACGACATACGTCAGCGAGCAAGTCTTCTTCAGCGAATCCCAGACTTAACAATCTCCCCCTATTTGCTGAGGAGACTTGCTGAATGAAAAGTACTTAAGACATACAAATGAGGGAAGAGAAAATGTCTTTATTTCATATAAAACATATTACATGACTTTTACAATCTAAATATGAAAGGTACTCGAGGACGCCATAGCTGCTTCAATTTCAAATGTTTCTTCTTGGTTAGCTATCCTCAGCACTGGATCATTTAATCTGTGAGGCTTCATCAACTCTTCTTCAATTCTGCTGACAACTGATCTGACACTTGTCATCTTTACAAATGTTTTCCTCAAGCTAACCAGAAACCCAGTAGAAGCCCTTTCAATTTCAGCAAGGCGAAAGAAGAGTTGATCATTTGCAAAATTGTTGAAGAAGATGCCAGCAGGTTGCTCCAACACTCTTCTTTCTTCAAAATAAGCTCTTGGAGGGAGCCTCAGGTTCAAGCCAGCATCAGTGGGAATTGGAGGAAGGTCAGCAGGCATGGGTCTGTCAGCATGCTTTCTTTTAGGTGCCCTTCTGCTTGCTGTCAGGGAAGCAGCTGCTGGAGTACCGAAGACAGCTCTTAGAAGGGGGAGGTCTTCCTTGAACTTTGTTTCATATTTAGTACCCTTTCGAAGAACCTCTTGAGCATGTCTTGAAGGTGATCATAGCTAGCAGCCTTTTTATCTTTAATCAGCATATAGACTTCAAACCATTAAGACACCCCAAGGTTCTTCAGCTTGACATTCACCAATTTCATTGGAGTGGTAAGACCTTCATTTCTGAACTTCAGATTTGTTTGGGTTCCCATAGCAGCTTTCCTAACCTCCACAGCAACAATCTTTTCAGGCCTTTTCCTCTCATTCATTATGCCCAACCACCTGGCCTTCTCTCTTTCAAATTTCTCCCTATTTTCTTTGAGCTGCTGTTCAACATCAGCGTGTTTTTTCCTATACATAGCTTCAGGCCCACCAGTGAGAAGTAGCATTCTTTGCTCACCATCCATCTCATCCCTCTCAGCGAGGGCCATCCTAGCAATGAGCTCCAAATTTTTCTTTTCATTTTCTTCGTTCAATTTTTTTCTATCGAGCTCCTCCAGTGCCTCCAGTTGAGTCTTTCCCTCAGCAGTTAGAGCAAGAATATCAATCACTTGGAATTGATTGCCTGCTGGGGAGTGGATGGAGAGGTTATCAGCATTAAGGTAATACTCTGGTCTCCTGCTGGTTGGGACCCTTGTTGCTGCAGCCCCCATTCTTTCTAAAGCTTGTTGTCTGGCAGCTTCCTGACCTGCTGCAATTGTGCGAGGGTGATAAGCCTCAAATTGTACATGTTTCCCTACACCGAATTGGACGTTTTGTACTAGTTTTATAGCCATTTATACTTGTTTTGTGGTACGTTATGGTATTTGCTAGTGGTTTCAGGCCTACAGCAGGTATATTGCCCCATATGGTAGAAAATAGCTCAGAAGTGGTCCATATGCACTAACCGAAGAAGAACGAAGCTGAAACGGCCAAACTCTGCAAGACCTCGCGGCGCGAGGAGGGTCTCTCGCGGCGCGACCTGAGAAAATTTAAGACAGAACTTTAACCTGTAGGAGATAGCGGCGCGAGGATGGTATCTCGCGACGCGAGACAGGGTTTTCAACCCAGTAGCGGCGCGAGTGGCAAGACTAGCGGCGCGAGTTGGGCACTTTCTAAGTCAGAACTTTGGCTTGAAGGAGCTAGCGGCGCGACCCGAGTTCCTAGCGGCGCGAGTTCTATCTGACATCACCATTTTCTCTCTCCTGGGGTATAAATACCATCCACCACTCCATCCAAACCCTAGTCTTGGACATTTTCAGCTCACACACTTATACTTCAGCCGTTTTTCAAGGTTTTCAAGAGTTTTTCACTACTCCAACATCATTTGAAGACTTGAAGATTAATTTTAGCTATTGTTACTCATTGTAGCTCGATTGTAACTTCGGTTTGTATTTATTCTCTATATTTGATACATCATGTCTTCCTTTCTATTTCAATCTTTAGCTTTTAACATTATGAGTAGCTAAATCCTTATACATCTATGAAGATGAAGTGAAACAATTAGTTATGGTTGCATAGTATTTTGAACTCAAGTTGTTTTTACTTAACATTTTGTCAAGATCTTAATGAAGTGATTTCTTCCACTTAGATTTGTGTTCTTGGTGATATTTGTGTTTTTCAATAGTGGTATTAGTTGAATGCAAGTATTATTTCAGTTTTTTGTCTAAGAACAATTTTTGCTAGGTCATGGTATGATAGTAAAGAATATAAGTTTAATAGAAATTAATTTGTTAAGTGAATTTAACGGTTGGTGGTACCACGTTTCTGTCACAAAGATAAAATTGTTATTTAAGTAGTCAAACAAACTAGTTAGTTCAAGGAAGTGTAATAAGGTTGGTGGTACCACTTGTTGCAAGGAATTGAATTGATTAGGTGATTGAGTCGATTTTACAACCGGAGTGCACGCCGGGTGTGATTTAGTCTTGTCACGATTATTGTCACCAACAATATCGAATTTTGAGCTTAAACCATATACAACCTAAACTTCTTGTGTAGCGGATTCGACATAGATGGCTTTTTAATTATTTGTTACAACTCAAACTATTTTCGCATACTCTCGATTGACACCGGTTGAGTATTTAATTTATTTTACTTGTCGATTAATTAGCTTTCTGAAACGCAAAGTGACAACTCGGTCACAAACCAAACTTTCTCTTGATTTACATTTTTACAACCTTAAGTACAACATTTAGTCCTTGTGTTCGATCCTGGTCTTACCCATTAACTATATTACATACGAACGGGTACACTGCCCGTAAGTGTGTGGTAGACAGTAAACGGTAGATCTTGTTATAAATTATTAAACTCGATTTCACACATCAGAGGGCTGAGCACTTCTTCCTCCACGAATGTATCATTTCGGGGAGCATCAGCAACTATCAATTGTTGCTCCCCCTCAGCATTTGTCTCCCTCTCAGCACCAGCAGGGGGAACAATATCACTTTCCATCTCGGTCTCCCCCTCAGCACCGTAAGGGGGAACTTCACCTGTTTCTTGTACAGCCACTATTTCTCTTTCAGCATTGGTTGTTTCAGTGGCTGTACCAGCATTATCATCCTCATCAACGACCTTGTCAGCAGTCTCTTCAATTATGACGTTTGCAGCCTTTTTAACTGCTTCAGAGATAAGGTCATAGAGAGCAGCATCAAGTTTCTCCCCTTGGAGGTAGTATCATTGATGACTACCTCCACCACTGTTGTGGGAGCATCCTTCTTGTTAAGAAGTTGGGTCAGCAGGTTCTTTATTTCACCAACCTCTGCTTCCAACTTTTGTTGGCACTTACGATCTTCTTCAGTGAAAGATACTTGATGAGGAGGAAGACTGGCCACACGAGTTTCCAAGGCACTGATGGCCTTGGTGTTGCCTTCCACTTGGGAGATAAGTGGAGAGACTAAGTCAGCAAGCTTCTTGACCTCAGCAGCTGCTGAGGTGCTGCTTGTAGATGCCTTCATAGCCAATATCTTGGTGGCATTTCCAGACTTGCACAGCGATCGACTTGTTCCCTTTATGGTCTGCTGATCTCTTTTGATAGAAGAGAGAGAGGTGCGCAATTTGTCTTGATCAGCAGCCAGGGAGATGGATTTTTCTTTAATGGTTTCGATGCTGGCACTGTTTTCTTGCTGCCTGGCATACCAGCTTTTTAGTGTGCGCACCAAGGCGTCATCTTCATGATTTTTTATTTCGATAGCAAGATGAGCAGCTTTGGTGATGTCATTCAGAGTGTGAGTCATACCAAGCTCTGGGAGCTTGCTTGAGACCATATAATGCCTTGTAAAGACGATAGACATGGTTAGGCTTGGTTAGGTCTTCGAACCCAGGTGGTTGCTCAACATACACTTCCTCTTCGAGTTTTCCATTTAGGAAAGCACTCTTTACGTCCATTTGATAGACAGTGAAGTTTCTATAAGCAACATGTGCCAAGAAAAAACGAATTGCTTCTAAATGGGCCATGGGTGCAAATGTTTCATCATAATCAACACCTTCTTCTTGAAGGTATCCTTTAGCAACCAGCCTAGCCTTGTTGCGAGTTACAACACCATCTTCGTCCATTTTATTACGATAAACCCATTTGGTTTCAATGGGTTCTTTTCCAAGAGGAAGAGGGACAAGAAACCAGACATGCTGTCTTTTGAATTGAGTAGGTTCTTCTTGCATGGCAGCAACCCATGAGGGATCAACCATTGCTTCCCCTATATTCTTAGGAGTAATCATTGACAAGAAGTTTACATAAAGGCATGTATTTCGAGTCGCTGATCGAGTAAGAATGCCCTGCTGTGGATCGCCAATAACTTGGTCAGTAGGATGACTTGAGGTCCACTTTAGTGCAGGAACACTTGATGAACCAAAAGGAGTGACAGCGGAAGATTGAGTGATGGGATCAGCAGATTGATTATTATAAGTAGAGAAATCAATGGTGATTAAGGGTTCATTGGGAGTGTGATCAGTAGAGCCATTTGACTGAGAAGAGTTGTCAATAATGGGAGAGTCGTCAGCAGACTCTGTATCGACAGTATTCGCTGATGCATCATGAAACTCATCCTCAACAGAGTCATCAATAATCTCGTCTTCAGCCAGTGATCTAGGTTTGGCTGAAGCAGCATTGATTGATCTTAAGATAGGCTCCACTGGCTCAATTGAGTAAATATGAGCCACTACCTGTTCGTTATCAGCACGTGCTAAAGTACCTTGAATGGTTTGCTTTTACCATCAGGAAATGAACTGGCAGCATCAATGAAAGAGTCAATGTCCTCAAGGGGAGGATCAACAAACTCACTGAATACTTCATCAGTGGAAGCGGATTGTATATCCTTGAGAGCAGATGAACTTACATCGAAGGTAACATGGATAGATTCATCCACTTTTTGAAGGCGAGTATTGTATACTCTAAAGGCCTTGCTGATGGAAAAATAATCGAGGAAATAGCCATCATCAGCTTTAGGATCAAATTTTCCTAGATGATCCTTGTTATTAAGGATGAAGACTAGACAGCCAAATACGTGGAAGTATTTGATTTGAGGTTTCTTGCCTTTCAAGACTTCATATGTTGTCTTGTCATGTCTTTTGACAATTAGGCAACGATTTTGGGTATGACAAGCTGTGTTAACAGCTTCTACCCAAAATTTGCTTGGTAGGGAGGACTCACTGAGCATGGTGCGTGCTGCCTCAATGAGAGTTCTATTTCTCCTTTCAGCAACACCATTTTGCTCAGGAGTTCTCACTGATGAGAAGTTTTGTGAGATCCCTTGATTAGCACAAAAGGATTCGAGAGTATGATTTCGGAACTAAGTGCCATGATCACTTCTTAGTTCTTTAATCCTTATGTCATTGAGATTTTCCATTTTTTTGATGAAGTTGATGATTTCATCAGCAGCATCACTTTTGGAATGAAGAAAAATAGTCCAAGTATATCGTGAATATTCATCCACAATTACTAAAGTGTATCTGCTACCCTTTAGACTTTGGACATTCACTGGACCAAAAAGGTCCATGTGAAGAAGGTGAAAGCATTTCTTAATAGAGTTTGCTTGTTTAGATTTGAAGGTAGACCTGTGGCTTTTACCTTTTTCACAAGCACCACAAAGTCTATCTTTTTCAAAGGAGAGATGAGGAAGGCCACGAACAAGGTTCTTTTTGGCCAAGGAATTGATAGTTTTGAAATTCACGTGCGACATACGCTTGTGCCATAACCAATTCAATTCAGATGCTGACTTGGCAAAGAAACAAGTTTTACTATCGATTTTAATAGGAGTGAAGTCAACAAGATATACATCTCTTTTTCTTGGTGCTTCCAAGACGACTTCCTTGTTAACATTAACTACAGTGCCTTGATGCTTGTCAAGAATCACTTTATAGTCAGCATCACAGCGTTGATTTATGCTGATGAGATTATGTTTTAAACCATTTACATAAGCAACTTTGGTAAATTTAATGAGACCATTTGAGAGAATGTCATATCCTTCAGTTTGGCCAGTAGAGTTGTCACCAAACACTACAGTAGGACCAGGTGCCTCTGTGTAGTTATCCAGCAGGGACTTAGAGCCCGTTATGTGTTTTGAACAGCCGTTGTCCAAGTACCACACTCCTTTTCCCAACGAGCCCTGCATGGATAGAAGGATTTAGGCAGATTCATTTTCAGGATGATCAATGGCCATGTCAGCAGGATTGATGGGAGGAAATTCAGAGGTGTCAGTTGGCTCAGTTGAGAGAGCCTCCTCTAAAGTGAGTTGATTACCCATGCTGACATATCCAAAAGAAGGATCAATTTCATTAAATGGCATGATGTTTGTTTCTTCAGGACAAAGACATACATAGCTGCTGACGGCGTCAGGAGCACTGTACTCAACCAGCACTGAGGGTTGTCCCCATGAGTTTGAAATAACGCTTTGAGAATGGGGAATTTCGATGCGCTGAGCAGCTATGTAATCAGCAGTGTTTGCCTCAGTGACAGGAGTGGCGTTACTGATGATAGGTTCAGCAGAAGAATTCTCACTGATCCTAGTAGAAGAGGATGCTTCAGTAGTCATAGAAGTATTTGGTTGAACTGCAACCTCTAGAGCATCCCTTGAACTGACAGAGTTACACTCAGAGGCAACATGTCCTCTACTGCTACAAATATAACACTTTTTGTCAGAGGTATGTCCTTTTTTACTCTGATTCAAGAGCTCCCTCAACTGAGATGAAAGATCGCTCATTCGCTGAGTAAGCTCACTAATTTGAGGAGTAGTGGAAGAAGAAGCCTTGTTCTTCTGCTTCGATTTGGATTTGCTTCTCTGTTTAAGACGTGGAGGCTGCTGAGGGACAGGACCAAGAATGGACTCTCCATTATGAGTTTGAGGATTTTGAGATCCCTTAATTGTGGTCCAAGCTTGTCTCCCAGCAGGGTAGGAAGGAGAGGGGTCCTCCTGTACTAGATAAGTTCTATTAGGAGTGATGGGTCTAGTTTGACGATTAGGAGTATTTGACCTCATTTGCCTATGAGGCAAGTACTCACTGTGGGAGGATGATGGACCATGTTGAATTGGCATTTGTCTTTGAGGAGCAACAGATCTTACTTGCTGATGTGGCAAGTATCCTTATTGAGAAGTGATAGGCCTCACTTGCTGATGAGGCAAGTGTCCTCGCTGAGGAGTAATAGACATATTTTGACTAGGCACTCTACCCCTTTGAGGAGTGTTGTGCCTAAAGTTTGTTCTTGCAGGCATGGGATGTGATGCCATATGTGTGCGATCACCAGCAGGTACAGCCCTTGTGGAGGGAACTTGCTGATATCTTTGGTCAGCAAACGTAACACGTCTATTCATTGGACGGTCATGTTGACTATTTGGGGAATCAGCATGAATAAGTTTCTGCTGAGAAGAAGATTGAGCACAAAACTGTTGTTGAACGACAGTATTGACTCGCTGAGGAGTGCTATAATCGTAAGGAACAGCAGTAGTGCTTTTCTTGAAGAGACCAGCAGTCTTTATAGAGAGCTGCTGAGGAGCAATGGGTATGTATCCATCACTTGAGATGTCTCCTTTGAAAGATTTGGGAGGAGAATATTGAATCCTCCCTTTATTTGGCATCATGCCAACTATGGGAAGATGTGCAAACATGCTATCAGCACTAGAAGTGGTAGTACTTTTAGCATTAGAAGAGGACATGCTGGTGGATGAAGAGGTACTAGCATCCATCTCAGCATGGTAGTCGTTTTGTCCCTTGACAAAGTACCACTGTTTCATTTCTTCAGGAGAGACAGATACTGGTGAAGGAAAAGGAGGGGGAATAGCAATCTCAGGTTTAACATCATCTTTGAATGAGTCAGCGAGTGAGGCAGCAGCATCATAGTCGCCACCAATCACAGCTTGTACTTGAGTAGGGACTTGCTCACTCAAGCATTGATGATGAAACTTAGAAGCTTTTGACCAAGAGGTCACAATCTTCTTCAGATTGGCAACTTCACCTTTGAGTTTTTCATTCTCAAGCTGAAGTTTTTGGGTGATCATTTCCAGAGATTGATGTTCCACATGAACATTTTTCAGCTTCTGAAGCTTTTCAGATTTTTCACTTAGCTCTACACTTCTTAACAGTAATGTTGACCCACTGACTTGAAGAGACTTGGTCCTTTGTCAGTGCATCACCATCAGCGAGTGCCATGAGGCACATGGTGTCAACATAATCGTCATCATCTGACTCATCAGAGTCAGCCCAATCATGTTCTTCAGCAACTAAGCCTTTTGCTGGAGTTTTGGCTGCTTCATTTTCAGCCATCTTTGCCTTTAGCTGATAATACTTGTTCCTGTATTCATCAGCAGACTTAGAAGAGTTAGGTTTAGAAGCTGCTGGAGTGGGAACAGAAACCCTGCACTCCTTCTGGTAGTGGCCTTTTCTGCCACATTTCCAGCATTCCTCCTGTGATTTGTCAACAGAAGGTTTAAATGGACCAACCATTTTACGATTGCTCCATTTTCTGGAGTACTTTCTACCAGCAACCAGGGCAAAACCCATGAAATCATTAAATATTTCTTGCTTTTCTTCAGCATCCATCTCATCGAAGAGAGTTTGGATGGGTGCTGGAAGATTAGAAGCACTAGCACCATCATAGAGATCGATGGACTCAGTAGAAACAAGAGCTTGAGGGTCAGAAATGGGATGATAAGACATGCTGATGGAGGAAGAAGAAGAACCAGCATGTCTCTTGGCATCAGCAGAGGCACGTACATTTTGAGCCAAAGCCCTTTCTTCAAATTGAAGAGTCCCAAAGAGTTCTTCAAGATCAAGTTCTTGAATTTTCTTTGTGGTACGTAAGGTTTGCCTCAAATTTTGCCATTTGAGAGGAAGAGAATCAATGAATTTGTGGCATACTTCAAAATTATCATGAGTGATGCCAACATTAGTCATATCATTGAGCAACCCTTGGAAGCGAGTATAGGTTCCCTCAAGACTTTCATCAGGAAGAGAGAAGAAGTTTTCATAGGCCCTTTTGAGGTCTATTTTCTTTATTTTGATAAGGTCAGCAGAACCTTCATAGGTACTGACCAACCTATCCCATACTTCTTTTGAAGAGGGATACTTGATGACAAGTTTCATGATTTCAGTAGGAAGAGTAGCAACAATCATGTTTTTCAGCCTGGCATCAAAATTTACCAATTTTCTTTCATCATCCGTCCACTAAACCACTGGTTTAACTAGGTCCTCAACAATTTCAAGATCCTCAGGTGTAGCACCTGGAGTTCTGTGGACATACATAGGGATATAAGGACCCTTGGTTAAAATAGTTATTAAGTAAGGTTCAACACCAGAGATGTGAAGAAGCATTCTCTCCTTCCAAAACCCAAAATCTTTGGGCTCGAATTTTGGAGGTGTAGACACATAACCAAAGTCACGTGTATTCACAAAACTGAGAACAGAAGTCATTTTCTTGTTTTAGAGAAAGAAAAAAAGAGATTTTTTTGAAGAGAAAAATTGCAAAAATTAAATATAAACAAGAAGGCAAACAGATCTTGTTCCAATAGATTAGGAACGGCGGCTCTGATACCACTTGATGGTCCACGAATGCACGACTTGTATATTAGATACACTAGACAAGAATATAAATAAGTAAATAAACAAGAACAATGAACAAGTTCAAGAGTAATATATCTAGGCAAGCATAATCATATGATTCATTGATTAAACAGTGAATACATGGTCGATTACACACACTTGACTTACAAGAAATACAAATGAACAAAAGTAAATTGCTAAGTTTAGACACACTAGAAACTTAAGCAATACAAATACAAGTGACACACTTTTGAGGTGACTAACACACTTGTGACAATGAGGCTGTGTTGCCTTTTATAGAGAAGGATTAGGGCAACACAACCTTCTTTGATGGTGACTTGATGGTGGTTGTCGACATGCCATTGGCTCATGGTACCAGACTCATGTGCCCTTGTCTTCTTTACCAAATCGGGTATGAGAGAGAAAACCCTTGCTTTGGTCCCAACATGTACCTTTGCCATACAAGGCAAGTTACAGTTGGTTAACCATCATGTGACTTCTTATCTCATTTGATTTGAATTCTTCCCGCCATAACCAACATGTTGGAGTATTCAACTTGCTGAAGAAGTCACTTCACCTGCTGATGACTTGCTAAAGACTCGCTGACGACATAGCAAGTCTTCTTCAGCGAATCCCAGACTTTAACAATCTCATTGTTATTTTTTTTATGTTTTTTACCACAACTCCAATACCATATATAAATTGGTACACTCTAATTGCATTGTCACGTCATAAATTATTCCTTTCAAAAACCTTACATTTACGCTCGTATATGAACTTCATAAAATCTCTAAATGAGCCCACTGCTTAATCAATAGGCACTAAATCATATAGTAACTCTTTATAGACTTGGGATTTTAATTAATTGTGAATTTAGATGAACATCTTCCTCTAGACATCCATTAATTACCACAACAATACACAAGTTCATGACGGAGTCCACGCGACTAAGATTAGGTCATGATCCACGGCGGTCAATCTGTTTTCGTTCAGCCTTCCAAAAGGCTTCAAACTCAATTGTCGGCATAGAATTGTTGAAGCATTTATCAATAGGTTAACTTTATGCTGAGCTGGTTAATCTCGATCAATTATAGAAAACTTCAATATAACTTTCTTCTATACAAAAAAAAAGAAAAAAGAAAAAGAAGAGTCGAAGATTGCGTGGATGGATTACGTACTTGAAGATAAGTACATTTCCAAGTAGAATACGTTACATATATAATTGCTACTGTATCTAATAAAGTGATGGTTCAGTTGATGTGGTTACGATATAATTAATAGAATGTGTAGAACGCCTATATTCTAGCTCGCGTCCAATATATTTTTCCAAATAGTACATACACATTTTATCATCTGATTCAGCTTGTGAATATATATATATATTATACTAGATGGATACCCGCGCGATGCAACGGCGGTGGGCGGAAGTGACAACGGTTGATGGTAGTAATTTTTATATCAGCGTTAACAAAATTGCGGGTTACAAAAGAGAGACAGTAGTTAGAGCATACCTGATTTTAGGTGGAGAGGGTATTATGAGAATAAAAAATGTCTAAGGGCAAATTAGGTATTTCAAAGACGAAAATAATTAGTAGGGGATTTGCTTTATTAAAGAGTATATATATATTCACGATTTAAGCCATCCGAACTGTTCATCGATCGATACACTTGCATATATGAGTGTAAGAGTGTTCATTATCAAGTTGACAAGTTGTTTGCCGAGAGTACATTTCTAACTTCTTAATTACCTGGTGTGGTATATTTTATCGAAAAGCAACGTTTCAGCAATTTAAGTATTTCACAGAATGTTTTTTGGAAGGAAATAGAATCTATCAAAAGAATTGGAATTAGAAGAAATATTTTTGATTTTTTAAAAATTCAAGTAATTCCTTCCTCCATCCCAATGAATGAAAATTCTATCAAATGATTGAATGTTTACATTCCTACATAACGAGATTCCTTCTTCTTTCCATATGTGAACCAAACGCGACATTATTCTTTAAGTTCACCCTTTTTTTATTTTTTGAACTGCAACTTTCGATTTCATATGGAAAAAAAACAGCTAGCTAGAAACTAGCATAATACAAGAAAAAACTAAAACTTAAAATTACACCAATCATTCCATGAAATATTTCTATATGTAGAGCAATTTTTTATCCATAAGTAAGATGACGATTGAATGTCTTGAAATATCCTCACTGTAGAGACCCTTTTGCTTTCAAAAACTAGTTCGTTTTTTTATTTCCATAAGCTCCACATCGATGTTAGGACAATAGCATTAATCACCTTTTTTAAGCTTCTCGACAATTGGCTTGTTTCATGAATTTTCAACAGATCCTCCACATCAAATGCAAAGATGGGCTGTAAATCACACCAAGAAGCAACTTTGGACCAAATTCGATGTGCAATTTCACAACTAGTGAGTAGATGATTCATATCTTTTTCATAGATGTGGCATAGAGGGCAATATGTTGATTCGAAATGAACACCTCTTCTCGCTAGAAGCTTTTCTTGTGGGAATCCTTTCTTTCACTGCTCTCCATCTAAAGATATTCGTTTTAATTGGGATCCAGTTTTTCCATTTAAATGTGAGTTGTCAATCCTCATTTACCAAATTTTGTAACACGGTCTTCATTGATCTTACTGAAAATCCTTTTGTCTCATTCTTTGTCCACAACCATCGATCCTCATTCGATGATGGCCTAAACTCTGACAAGGACGAAATGCATTCGTTGTATTGGCGTTGCTCTTCAATAGAAACAAATGGTCGTTTCCATCGCCAATTCCAGCTAACTAAACTATCCTGCACATAAAAACAATCACTAACAAGAATGGACTTACAGGTTTTGATGGAGTATAGATCAGGGAAGAGTTCCTTGAACGGTTTTTCTACAGCCCAAGTATCAATCCAAAATCTCACAGAGTTGCCCATTCCCACTTTTCCTTTGATCAAATGACATAAATTAATATCAGATTGGGCTAAGCAGTTCTCAACACTTGCTATCGAATTCCACACTCCTGGAAACTGCTTTCTATTAGGGAGAGCCGACCATGTTCTATTCGAATTATGTATTGAGTGAATTAACCTTCTCCATAGTTTAGTTTCTTCAGTCTTGTACTGTATCTCCACTACCACTTAGACAATAAAGCAAAGTTAAAATCACTTAAGGGAGTGAGGCCTAATCTTCCAAGGTTTTTGGATCTAGTGATTTGCTCCCAAGCCAACCAACAAATCTTTTTTGCTTCAGAATTGCCCGTCCAAAAAAATCGTCTTCTTTTTGCTTCTAATATTTCAATTATTGAAGCTGGAGCTTTATAGATTGAGAAAAAATAAGTCGGTAATGCTTCAAGGACTGATGTAAGTAATGTAAGACGACCACCAATTGACAATGTCTTTTCTTTCCATTTTGCAAGCCTCTTATCGAAAGCGTCTATCACTGGAGTCCAATTATCAATTCGATTCATATTTGCTCCCACTTTCAAACCCAAATAGGTAAATGGAAGAGAACCGACATTGCAATTGATTATATTGTTGGCTGCCCTTTCCAAATCATTTGAGAAACATTGACTCCATAAAGAATTGATTTCGAGAAATTAATTTTCAAACCTGAAATGATATGGAAGCACCTAAGAAGAAGCTTTATATCTGTGATATTCTGTTCTTTCCAGTCCCCAATAATGATAGCGTCATCCGCATAAAGGAGGTGTGAAACTATAGGCCCGTTGTTTGGTGCTATGAAACCATGAAAACAAACCTTCATCACTAATTTTTTGAATCATACATGAGAGCACTTCCATTACAATGATAAATAAATACGGAGATAATGGGTCTCCTTGCCTCACACCTTTTTGGTATCTAAACTCATAGGTTGGGGAGCCGTTAACAAGCACCGAAGATCTTGATGCTGAAAGGATACTAGAGATCCATTGACACCATACCGGAGGAAAATTCATCTGGGTAAATGTGTTCAGGAGAAATTCCAATTGACATTATCAAAAGCTTTCTCGAAATCTATCTTGAAAAGCATCAACTCTGATCTCTTTTTCTTCGACCATGAGATTATTTCATTAACCATTTGAGGTCCGTCAACAATATTATAAATAGATAAGAACCCAGATTGTGTCTCAGATAAGACGGAATTGATAACTAAGTGGAGGCGGTTGGAAAGAACCTTGGATATGATTTTATTCAGTGAGCTGATCAATGTTACAGGCCTGAAATCAATTAAGGATGGAGCGTCTTTTGTTTAAGTTCACTTAAGCGGTAAATTGTGAAATAGACGTTTCATCATGTTGTAGCATTTTGTTTGTTTTAACTTTACTTGATGGAAACCAACTTGAAAAAATCTCCAATTCTTATGGAGTCATGCATCTAACACTAAATTTTTAAGAATTCACATAGACCCCACCACCTAATCATATGCATCATTACTCATAACATAGAACTAACGTTATTGCCTTATTGGTCATCAATTTCAACCGATATTTCTAAAACTTTAGCATCATAAAGACTGCTGAAAAGTTTTTGATAAACCAAAACTTGGACCCTTTTTGCTACGTCGACCATTATAACAGAAGACTTTGACCGATCGCCCAACTTAAAAGTTATTTTGATTCTCCGTACTTGTTTACTGTATCTTTACTCTCCTCAGATGGCTAGGCCACGCACCTTTTGATTAAACTAGTTTTACTAAAAAAGATATCGTTATAGACTCAACTCTACAAAGAGCAACGGTATTTAAAATAAAGAGCAACAAATAAAGCACCAAACGATGCTTTACTAAATTTAAATCCTTCCATATACAGCTAGGGGAATCCAGCGTTATGGCATAAGAGTTCAAAAGTACCCACATGACTAGTTTTATGAAATATGAGCACAACCAGAAGACAAACAATCTACTTGCATCATCCAACAAATGCAATGAAGTCCCATAGAAAGCAACACCAAATGCCTTCAAGTTTCTAAACATTTCGACCTTCTTGCACCTCCTTAGCTTCCGCCATGTTAGTAGATTTAGGAATCTTCTGTAAGAAACAATGAATGACAATGAGACATGCCCTACAAGTTCAAAATCGCCAAAGGAAACCTTTTCTACCTATTGACTAGTCAACTCAAGTTATCAGTTTACAGTTAAATAAGTTTACAGGGGTCAAGCAGCTAAATAAGAAGATAGCTTAGTGATAGAATCAGTTTACAGATGAACGAATGTGGCGTTAGAGAAAACCTCTTATAAGTCAACTTATACATATAACGAGATTTTTTTAATCATATAGACTATGTAATCAATTTAGGCACATTTTCATTGTAATTCACAATTTACATAGAATATTTAAGAGCCCATGCAGGCAAATTCAACCTGCACCCTGAACGGCACGCTTTGACCAATCACAAAATAGGTCCATTCAGTCACCTCTAAACCTCTAATAAACTCGATGGACAGAATCAAAAAGTTAATTGCAACAAACCTTGCTCTGGAGGACAGATATGGTAGACCTCAATATCTGATCACCAACTACAGACCTCAACTTCCTAATAAACTCTTCCCGAGTCATTTTCTTGGCCTAAAAATCACAAAAGAGAAGAAACAAACAAACATGAACTCTTCTGGTGCATACAAAACAGTAAATGTTAAAGAACTTACATACCCTAAAAGCCTCGTAAAAAATACAGAGTAGTCTCATATCATTCGGGGCTACTTTAGCAGCGACAGCTTCAAACAACATAGAGAAAGGCATCCATGGAGATTTAGGTTCCTTGGGTGTGCTAGAACCAATACTTGGAACCTTTTCCTGAGATGACAGCTTCATAGCTTCCAACTGAGGGTCGTTTTTACCCTAGAAACGTATTAACATGAGATAAAAAGCTCAGAACTATAAATGTCAAATCAAAGATTCGGGTTTCTCGAATAACATGACAAATGAGCCTTACTGTTTTACTCGAAGAAGAATCTTGGTTCACGGGTCCATTAGGATCATGAGTTGTGGTGACTCTTGATATATCAACCCTACTTACTTCAGCAACTGGATTTCCTACATTAACATAATGAAAAAGATTACCAGCCCATTTTCAAAGGTTTAAAAAAGATTTAAATATCAACATCTTCTTATAAAAATAACTTCAACAGAATATGCCATATTTAAATATTAAAACCTTATGATAGCCACATTTGTCAACAACAAAAAAGAGAGAAGATTCACACCCTCAATAAAACTTCTGTTTTCATTTGTCAACCAGCATGCTCTCAAAATGTGAAAACTCATACTTAAAAAACAGATAGAAATATGTGTTCGAATGTAAGTATGCGACTAAAAGAAAAAATGATTATCAGATGTTCAGCTGTTCAGCAAACTTTAATCAGTATATAAGTCATCAAATATTGCCTGTTTTGAAACAATTAAAGCAAGTCTCCAAGAAAGTAAAAAGGAACACAAAGAAACTTAAATTACCATTGATCAGGTCGTGCGACAGTTTATTATTCAGCCCTCTAAAAATTAGAGAGCCAGGAATAGTATTTATTTATTAAACACTGATTGTGATTATCATGGCCTCAATTTGCAGTTTTGCACTTATCAGTTCCAAATGCAAATACAAAAACCTTACAAGATAGTGGAGTCATTCAACCACGTATACAATGAAAAGGTTACAAATGCTTAACGCTAAAACAAGATTTAAGATGTGAAGTTGGAAAGTATGGATTACAACCTTTGACAGTCGAAGATAACTTGAAACTGACGACACATTCGGGGAAGATGTGGGTATTCATGTTCGAGTTCCAGATAACATAATGATTTGGATTCTGCAAATCATCAACTCCGCTATCAAAGCACTCATTACTTGGATAAAACTGTTTCGACCCTGGTTGAACAAGTTCTGTATTCCCCAAGATCACACGGCATAAGACCATATGCCGTAGTCCATTTTCGTCAATATCACAAATCGTAGCACTGTAACAAATGCATGAACAAATTTTTACTACGATTTAAAAGACACATATGAAAAGTGACTATTTCAAGTATCTTATATTCATATAAAAAACAAGTCAAACTGGTATATAAAAAGAAGTGGCTACAAACGTAACAGGTGAAAATCTATCAAACTTTTACATCATCATGCTATTAATGAAAGTAGTATAGTCCATTTAATGACAAGGTTTGTTTGTATCATATACTTCGAAAAATGCACCAAATTTTTACAAAATTAAAATGAAACCTGGCAAAGACACTGAATCTCACATGTTACAAACCCTGTTAACTTGCCAACTGTATATACATATGTATTACATAAGAAGCCAAATAAAAGCAAAGAGTACTATTTAAACCTGCTGTGGACAGACTGAACCGATGCAAGGTGAACTCCATAGCCATATTTCCCCAGCTGTGGCCCATTATGGCCATAAAACATAACCTCAGTAGGTGCACCTCGAACAGCTGCGAACCATGCATATTGCAAGTTAGCCTTTCCCCGGAGCTTTTGAGTAATTTCTACCTGTTTCTGAAAGATTTCCAGCCGTGCTTCCATAAAACTGCTGGTGCATTTCTTGGCATCTAGAAAGTCAACTTTTAAATCACCTAGAGCCATGATAAACATGTTTCTAGCAGCTTCTACATCCACAGTCCCACAATTACTTCCCAAAACTGGAGATGCACACTCAACGCTCTTTTGAATTTCCTCAACAGCATTGCTACCAATCCTTTGACCTTCCTGGTCAAGTTTGACTCGTTTAACATTTGACTCTCCAACACAGTCCTCATCTTTTCCATTATTTAATCCGTTAAGCTCAATTTCCAGATGCAAATTAATTTCAGGGGCCATAGATGACTCACTAAAATCTAAATCTTCATGATTCCCATAACAGCCGGAAATAATCTCAGGAAAAATACAGCTACCCGCGTCATCAATCCAAGCAATAGGCTTCTGACAACCTGTTTTCAAATCAACCTGAATCATATATAAAATGTCTAGAATGAAATGACATCCGTTAGATTTCACTTCAATTGCCGCCCTCTTTGACCTGAAATCTTCTTTGATCAAGTCAATTATTTCTTGCGAGAAGTCAACCCATTGCCCATCTTGAGAAAATAGCAAACGTTGTGGCACCCCACTCCTCATAAAATTTGAATAGTTTTTCAGTAAAATTTTCCTTGAGCACAAAGAACATTTGTTTTTGCATTCGTTTTCCCGTTTTCTCTTTCCGGACTTGTTCCATACTGGTCTCACACTTGAAGTTTTCTGAATAGCATTGACTAACTGAGCCTTGCATTGGGTTACTATTTTCCTTTTTGAATCAACGATAACTCTTCTACGACCATTTGCTGATACTTTCAAGACCTTTGATGACATTTTATCTACACGGTTAATCTTATTTACACTAGTCTGCCTAAAAGTTAAATTCTGGGTGAAATATACAGTTTACTAAAGCTAAGAGCAGAAGAAATTGCATGTCCTGCAAAGAAATGTTGCCAAAAAAAATAACAAGGATGAAACTAAGCCATACTCTGTCCTCAAAATTCAATCAAATATTAAACATTCTCCAATGATTATAGATTTATGGTAAGCAAGTAGGTAAAGAAAGCATAAACTGAGAGTATTATATAAGAGGATAATAATGAAAGTATTTTCTGGTTAAATATCAAAATGAGAGCAATAACTATTGATAGCTTACCATGTTTTGAAATCAGCTTCACTTCCTTAATATGCGACCATCTCCCTGTCATTGCTTGAGATCGACAAATTTCTAATACTATCAGAGTAATTACAGCTCTATTCAATACTACACTAAAACACATTTGTATTATCAGAAATCAGGACTGAATGTGCGATACAGATATATCAATTCAAACTTTTTGTTTTATAAATCATGAAAGATATCATTGTCTTCGAATCAACAAAAAAGCAATAAATTTTCATGCCATGGTTGATTTTTAAAATCATGATATAACACCTCTAACCTAAAAAGAAACATAGCTTCAGTCAAATAAATACAAAATGGGAAGTTGCCGAGGAAGACGGTAAAAAAACATTATAATATTTTGCCTGTCATGTCAATCAGTCATCAAAACAAACATATCCATTCGCGGATTATAACCAGTTGTTTCACAGAGTATTATCCACTTATGACACAAAAAATTGTGTGAAATCAAAATGATAAAACTATAAGAAGCTGGAAATTTATTGGTGTTCGTATATGTTGGTTCATTCGCTCACTCCATGCAGGGGGTTATACTCTCTAGCTTCATATATCAAATTTTCCTCTCAATCAAGCATACATATATCACGAAACCATTGTTCAACATATAAAGGATAATTCAACACGTGTTTCAAAGTCTCATGTGACAACTATTCTCAATCACGAGGATCTCTCATTTTTATCAGACTGTTCAGACATGCTTCATAGAATTTGGAAACTGGCATTGATCTTCCTAAAACATAGTTGAAATCTAGACTTTTCAAATTTACAAGTTTTAAAGTTAAGAAATGAATACATCTCAAACGGGCACGCACATTAACCTCAATATACTTCTAAGTAAATTTTGACTATAAAAATTACTAAAGAACTTCAAGAATGACAATATTCTCAATACATGTGCTTTGATCAAACTCATAATTAACTGATCTGCTCACATGAAAAATCTTTCAAATTCGAAAAAACTACTTAGGACCTCAAAAATCTCGAATATGTAATTGACCAAAGGTTTTTGTGATCGATAAAACTTTTCAGTGATATCTCAAACATTAAACTAAGAGTTCCCTTCGTTTATAACATATTAACATAACTGTAAAACATAAACTAAGACCAACCTGTTAAGTATATATCTGGTAGTTATCTAGTCTAAAGTAAAATTAACACATTAAGATTAACTTCTTATGCATATGATCCATCATTTGATTCAGTAGATATACACTTTTTGACAAACTATAAAAAAATTCAGCTTCTCACTAAATATAGAATCATTAAGTAACATGGCATCGTTAAAGATCATCCACGCCAAAGTGGTACTTCCGAATACGTCATTCTTAACTTACATGCACTTCCTTCAATAATGTTCTTATATTTTCTCTAACTTATTGCGCATATCCATCCAATGTTTCATCGTTTACCACATTCAAACCACACGAAACTATTTCAAGACAAAGCAATTCCTTCATAAAGTTATTACAGTTTCCCTCACTTATTGCCCAACTAAATACGCATTACGTAATCATATAACACATATACATTCGATATTTACCACAAATACCATATTTTGCCACAATCAGATCACACGGAACCATTTCACAAACAACTTCAACACTCGTTGTAAACGGTAAACCAAAACATTTTAATCACAAACCCTCTACATTCAAAAGGGTCATATCCTGCTGACTTTACATACTTTTTTGCTTCTCAATCAGCCATACATGTCTAATAAAACAATAAAAGACACAAATTCATAAAAATAATTACACACAGAACCATATAAACATGCATTTAAGCCCTCTTATTACAATTATTTTCAAGCATGAGATATTATCCTTACTTTTTTAACCATGATTGCTTCATAAACTGTGTAAACCCAAATATATATTTATATAACAAATATGTTACAACATATGAATAATACTTGCTACAGATCATAATATTCTTTATAATTTTTTTTATAAGCATACATGTATACAAATTTATCTAATTTTCTGGGGAAAAAAAAAGAATTTAATTAAACTTTTCACCTTCTCAAGAAATATGTATTTATAAACTTTTGTAAAACCACATGTGTATAGTTATGACAAAGATTTTAACTTTGAAAATAATTTAGAAAATACTAAAATATTCAGACAAAAAAAAAAGTTAACAAAAAAAATCCTTCAAATATATATAACAGATTAAATAAATACAAAAAAGATAGCAATCAATCATAAAAGAAACAAATAAAAAGCACAAAAAATACACAGATCTATTAAAAAGAAAGATACAAAAAAAACTTACCCAAAATAAAAACCCTAATTATATAGATGTATAAATACAGGTATATATGGATTATATGATCGATTAATAGAAAGATAGATCGGATGTTGAAGTCGCCGTCTCTGAATAGGTAAAAGTTGAAGATTGAATTTTGGGGAAATTGAGAAGAGACGGCGACGTATTAGAAGCGATGACTTTGTTGATCATATTATTTCCTTTTTAAAAGATTTTTATATTTGTGTGTGAATTGGTTGAATTTTTTTCTAAGTATTTTGCTTGGGGAAAAAGAAAAAATTAGGTCGGCGAGATTCGAAGAAATAGGGATGATGGAGGTGAGGAAAGTAGGGGTGTCTGGCCGATTTTTATTATTGTTAGGGTTATAGGGATAAAGATAAGCTTTCCTAGTCAAATAGGAAATAATGAAAGAATATGATAAAACAAAACTAGCATGGTACGTACATAATGCATTGATGGTGGTGGTAACGACAATATGTTGATGGGATGATTTATAATGGTGATGAAGACGTCGAGTGGTATAAGTGAAAGGACTAGACTCGAAAACCGAAAATACAATTTTTATTTTTTTTAATACCCCCACTGCACCCCCACTGCGCCGCAGTGGGAAGTCTCGAACTCAAGTCTGGAAAAGCCCCACTGCGCCACAGTGGGTTTGACACACTCCTACTGCGCCGCAGTGGGAGGAACAACAATTCTGGATGTAGGATTCCACTGCGTCGCGGTGGGCAACCTGATCAGCAAGCCAAAAACTCATTTCAACCTTGATCAAACTAATAATCTTCAATTTGCAAAACAAACATCTTAAAACACATTCCAGAAATTTATAACTTCATAGACACATTTTAACATAATTGCAACATCAAATTGTTTCAAATCACATAAACACCATCATATGGGTCATTTACCCACTTTGACACTATTTTCGTTACACCTGATCATTTAAATAGTTTTAATAAAAGTATGACCATCAAATCAAAATGTACCAAGAGCCATGAGGAGAGGGATTTCTAAGCCTCTAACCAAAAGATTGTCATTCATCCATGAATTACCTAATACCTTCAAGTCTTGCGAAATTCAACTTCAAGCTCTAAATCAACTCTTTCAAATCCTCAACACTAGTTCCTTCTTCCGGAACTACCTATAAAATGGTAAACAACTAAAATATAAGCAAAGTCTTAGTGAATATACTTGCATACATTTACAAACACGAAGGAGGGCAACGTACAAAACACTATTACATGTAACCTATGACACCGTCATGTCACATTTACATACTCACATTTGCACACTAAAAACTTTACATGGATCCATATGAGCAAACAACAAAAACATGATCGACTATCAGGGTTCGTAGGCCCCGGAGGTTCTTAGGCCTCACTAGATCAACTATCGGGGTTCTTAGGCCCCGGAGGTTCCTAGGCCTCATAATTATGCCCCATATGGGCCTATACCAAATCAATCACTACACAAGGATAAACAAACTTCAACATAATGTGGTCGATTGACCCAACGTATACATGAAGGTATGCAAATATACTCACCTGTTTCGCAACAAGGACAATAACACTAAAACGATAATGCACAAACAAGCTTCAACATATGATGATAACATAAAAGTGCATAAGCTTATATTCACAATCTTGACTAGCTCAACCTAGCCATTCTCAATCACTAGCCTTTTCTAAACCCAACCCATTTGTCATTGAGTCTCATTTACTTTCATCTTCAACAATAACATTAGGTAGTTCAACCTACCATTTTCATCCACATTTTAATCACTTGCAAAAACTCATCTTTTCTTATAAACTAAAAATTATCATATGTACTTATCAATTTCATAATCAAACTCAACACAAACTCAATGACAAACTAGGTTATCATAGGAGTTGGGATAAATTAACCATAATTTACATTCTAGCAAAAAAAAACCCCAAATTGGTTCACTCCATGAACCCTAATTCAAAAGAAAGATGAAAACTAATTAGGGGAAATCAATACCTCAACAAACAATAAGTTAATTCAAGAGTTAGGTTGGAAATTCTTCTTCCCCTCTTTTCTCTTTGAAATTCGGCCACCACCACCTTCCACCACAAACCTTAACTTTTCAATTTCTTGACAAAGATTGATGGTGATGATTATTATTATGATTTCTATCCTTAGATTGAAGGAAATAAACTTTGATTTTGAACAAGGAAATGAAGGAGATGCATGAAGAGGTGAAGAAGAAGATTAGTGGAAGTGTGAGTAATGAAGAATGGATGTGGCTGGCACATTAAGGGGATGCCACGCCCCATCTAATTTCTTGGTAATATTATATCCGCTATCTGCTAATGTTCCAACTAAATTAACCCCATATCTAAAAATAAAATACTAGGAAATTAATTTAATGTCAAAACTATGAAAAGGGGTTAATTTCTTTTACCTTAAAATCTTGGGGTGCTACAACTCTCCCCCACTTGGATAGGATCACGGCCTCGTGATCCAAGCCATATGCAAAGACGGATAGTAAACAAGAACATCATGCTCGGACTCCCATGTGCAATCGGACATCTTACCGTGCTTCCACAAAATCTTATAAGTTCTTACCGTCTTATTTTGTACTTTTCTAAGCTCTTCTTCTACAATGGCAATAGGCTCCTCAATTTAGTTCAACTTGTTATCGACCTCGATTTCATTCAAAGGCACATAAGTAGATTCGTCGGCGAGGCACTTTCTAAGATGAGACACATGAAACGTAGGATGTATTCCCGAAAGCTCATCCGGTAACTCCAAACGGTATGCAACTTTGCCAACCTTGGCCAAAATTTTGAATGGTCCAATAAATCGGGGACTTAGTTTCCCACGCTTTCTAAATCGTAGAACGCCTTTCCATGGGGAGACTTTCAACAAAACACGATCGCCCACATGAAATTCAATCGGCCTTCTCCTTTTATCCGCATAAGACTTTTGTCGATCATGAGCCGCTTTCAATCTCTCCTTGATCACATCTATCTTCTCTATAGTTTTTAACACCACTTCCGTGCCACCTATTTCCCTTTGACCTACTTCTCCCCAACAAATTGGAGATCGACACTTCCTTCCATACAACATTTCATACGGTGGCATTTGAATACTAGAATGGTAGCTATTGTTGTAAGAGAATTCTACCAACGGCAAGTGAAGATCCCAAGTGCCTCCAAAATCGATTATACATGCCCGAAGCATGTCTTCAAGCGTTTGAATGGTTCTCTCACTTTGACCATCCGTTTGTGGGTGATAGGCGGTCCTAAGCCTGAGCTTGGTACCCATATCATCATGAAATTTCTGCCAAAAATGAGAAGTAAAACGGGTGTCCCTATCCGAAACAATGGAGATGGGAACTCCATGTCTTGCTACCACTTCCTTCACATAGATCTTCGCCAAATCTTCGGATGATGATGCCTCACGAATAGGAAGAAATAAGGCACTCTTAGTCAATCTATCCACTATTACCCAAATCGTATCGAATTGATTTCTAGGCGTTTTGGGCAATTTGGTGACAAAGTCCATAGTAATATATTCCCACTTCCATTTGGGAATTTCCAATGGTTGCATCATACCGTAAGGTTTTTAATATTCCGCCTTCACTTGTGCACAAGTCAAGCATTTTTCAACATACTTCACCACATCCCGCTTCATACCGGGGCACCAATATTCTACCTTCAGATCATGATACATCTTTGTAGCACCGGGGTGGACGGAGTACTTGGATTTGTGAGCCTCATCAAGTAAAACTTGCTTTAACTCACAAGAGAATGGGATCCAAATCCTTCCAAAACGTACGGTAAGGCCACGAGAGTCCTTAGCAAAATATTGAATTTGACCTTGTATTCTCTCCTTCTTAGGATCTCGTTGCAAAGCCCTCTCTTAAGCTTCTCTAATTTGGTCGCTTGTGAAACTCGGTCAAACTCGGCTGGATCTCAAGAATCAAATCAAAACTCGAATTAACTGTAGTCAAACAAATTTGTTTGTTTTCTGTAAAAAAAAAAAAAAAAATCCCCAGGTTAGTTTAAGTTTATGATTCCAACAAATAAATTTTGAACTTTGAAGTGTTATGTTTAAGTTTGTAAACAATTATGTTTTAAGTTTAAAAATTAATACATATAATTTCAAAAATTATAAATTTTTTGTATAAACACTCGATCTAAGTTTTCCCTGATTCTGATCCGAATTTTTAAAAATTCGTGACCCCCCCTCTCGTCGATCCGATCCCGAGCCATGAGTTTCCTTACCTTGCTTAAAATGAAGGTTTATTGCAATTGGTTCATTTTTAAGATAAACAATAAAAGCAATTAAAGTATGATTCACCACACTAATTATAAAGATTACAAATTTAAAAATGTATATTTTTTGTTATATTGAAGTATAGGCTAAAAGATAAACTTTCAAAACTAATATCACTATGTATAAACAAATTAATAGTTTGGGAACTACAATCCAAACTAGCTAAACATATGTAATGAATTCGATCTAGTTGTCTTCTTCGATACATCATGTGCAATTTTAAATTGAAACATATACAACTCCTACATATACAAAAACCTACATAACGTATTTTAGACTTAACAACTACTTAGCTAAAATTTTGAAAAAACAAATGTTTTATAATGTAGTAGTGATAAAGGTTATACTTATATATATAATATATAATATAATCTATTATCTTTTATATTATAAAGTTGAAGGCCTGATTGTTTTTTGGCACTTCACTTATGATGTTATTTATGATTGTCATTGATGAGGGTAATGCTTTTCTTCCATGCTCTTCTTAATATCGTCTAAATGTGTTGCTTTCGTTTAGTACAATGCATGTATATTTGTGGGTTTGTGAATACATATAAAGTTGAAGGCCTAAAGGAGGTTTGGCCCCTCTTTATGATGTTAATTAAGGATTACATTAATGAGGTTAATGTTAATTTCCGATTATCTTAGTTCTAAAGAGGTGCTACAGTAAATGGAATTATTATTACGTATATGTATTAGTGTAATTGAATTGCCTGGTTTATGAATTATTGAGTGTCTTTTCAGATTTTGCAACTGTTATTAGTAGTGCTATAGATATAGATATATGTATATCTATGTATATGTATATGAATTAATCATCTACAGTGAAAACATAAAGGTTAAGTTTGGGAATTGTATGGTGAGTCATTAATTCATTATCAATGAGGACTCTTCGGTTATCAAACCTTTCGTGTCTTCACAATTTCACATCATAAAGGTTTCATTATATTAACATGCAATCTTATCATTATACGCATTATATTATATATTTCATATTTGTTATCATCATGTATTCATGGCAGGAAAAGAGACCAAGAAACTGCCATCAGCCTAACAAATGACAAATCATTAATCATGTATATATACATACCACTTTCTATCTTTTCTTTTTTCATATATTCTTTCCCATTGATTTACCATTTACTTGATGAGTTTTTATTCCACCAGTTTTAGTTGATAATTTTCATTAATACGATTTTTTTTAAAATTTGAATTGTACTATTATAGTTTCTCTTGTATCGCCTCATTGGTTATTTGGTGATTATGCTAAAGGTGTTTGATGAAATGTTTGAGACTCAAATTGTTGACTTTTATTGGAGATTATTTAGTTCTTTGATGTATTTATATTATTTTCATGTTTATGCAATTTGTATGTTGTGTGCATATATCTCACAAATTGCAACTTTTTGCAGATGGAGATGGGTGACATTCATGGCTTCATGTACCTGCTTAACTATATGTTTTCCTCCTTTTATTTTGGTCATTTGGTTGTTATAGACTATGGTTTTATTTTTGCGGCTTTTATACGTTTTGTATAATATTCTATCAGTTTATTCTATCTTCTTACTGGTGGATTCTGTTTTCTTTCATTTTTTTAATGTAATTGTTGTGTCAATGTAGGAACATAAGAGGTTTGGAGAAAACATAAAGTGGTCGGTTGATTTGATTGCCTTATCATTTTCGGACGATACCGCCAAAACAGGTGAGAGTTTCTTTCTGGACTCTGCATTTTTATTAATCGCTATTCTATTTAATTTTTAGTCACATTTTTTGTTAGATTAATAATATAATAATGAGACCATGATCAATAGACAGTTCAGTTTAGGAATCAATCATACAATTCACTATAAGCACTAGGCTTCATGAATACAGGGCAAGCGTTGGCAGATTTTGCAGTTCTTATAACGAGTTTGAAGCATAATTTATCTTCTAAAACATCCCTGGTTGTGTATTTGGTGGTTCGTATGGAGGAAGTAAGTTTTATATTTCGTTTAATACACTAAGCTAAATATAGTGGATTGTTTTGGTTACCTACAAACTAAATGTTATTTGCAAAATTCTCGATTTCTCTTTACCAAATAATATCTAAACCAACCACTATTAATTAACTTGCTTAACCATTAATTTTCTGTATACAAAAACTGAAGCAGCATGGCTATGTATGTAGGATGCGACCTTGAATTGCTACAATGTGATAGAAGGCAGTTGGGAAGAACTGGAATCCTTCTCAACCAAGAAACATATCATGCTTCAACTCACTAAGACCTTCAAATCTTGCAGGTAGTACTCTCTCTTTAATTTTCTCTATATCTCATTACCTATTTTCTACTTCTGTAATGGAGTTATGTATTTCTTCTTAATGCTCTCTTTTTAATTTTTATTCAAAAGCTTAACAACACAAAAGGTTATTTTCTACTTCTGAAATGGAGTTGTGTATTTCTTCTTAGTCATATACTGAAATGGTGATGCCAATGAGTAACTCAAACCAAAGCATGTTTCCAGCAAATTCATACAACTACACCGCATTTGTGGAGCATTGTGAAAACAGGTAAGGCGCTACACCTAGACCTCATCAAATTACTACAGAATATGGTGGCATTGTAAGTTTTTCATTTTCTCTTTTTCCTACAAACTCAAATTTGTTTTAAATATTTAAAAGTGTTTCACGTCATTATTGTGATTTTACCCTCCTATAATCAAAGGTTCGTTTTTATTCTTATTTTCCTTTGTATATGAGGCAGCATAATTGTGACTTCTCTATTTCTCAACGTTTATCTCCTTGCAGATGGCTTATCAAGTATTGGTGGATACTAAGAGGGCCAACAAGCTACAAGAGGGACTGGTAAGCACTCTTATGACCATCCTAAACTTGACATTCAAATGAATAAGAAACAAACATAATTTGCATTTGATCCAACATTAAAATAGGGGTGTGTCACATATGGCTATATGATCATTTATGTTATATTTGTAATCAAATTCAAATGTGTTTTCATTTTTTAAAATATGTTGGTTACAGTGGTTTTTTTTTTTGTTATAGGAACATAGAGAATGATTTGCATCAAGAGTTGAAACAATTAACGGGATTATTGTCATCCAGGTACATTAGTACTATACGTGGACTAAATCATTTTGTGGTAACAAGTTTTGACCCATATGATAGTCCATACTCTCTTTTAAGGTAGCAACATCAGTGGGTTGGGTAATAGGTTAACACATGTTTAATGAAACGAATAATTTTTCAGCATCAGTCGGGCTATGCAAGGCCACAGGTTCTATATGATTATTTGCCATGTACATAAATTAGATTATTTGAATACTAATAATGAAGCTAATTAGTGAAGATTATAAGTTTTCTTTGTAAGATGTATGTGCAGTAGGATATCATTACTTCTTGCATGCTTTGTTTAGTTTATTTATATTGTTTAGTGAGCGAACAGTTTTATGAAATTGAATTAAATAAGTAATGCATAGTACCTTCCATAAGTGAGCAAATTAAACAAACCTAGATGAGAAGTCGTTTATGTATCTTCTGAACACGTAATACATTTTTAAGTTATGAAGATACAAATACACCAAAAGAGTATATCATCCTTTCTATCAATAATGAGGTTTAAAAAATCCCTTGAAAAGTGGCTTTTAGACTCAGATATGCATCCTTCGATTCAACTCCTTAAAAATAATGCGGGATACTTGCAACAACAAGTGGACTAATCGTTGAAGGCATAACCAGTATGTTATCCTATATTTATCTAGGAATGATGTTGAGCTATTCACCATTCTAGATGTGCATGGTGTCATGGTGGGTAACTCACGTCATTGCATTTTATATTTTGGTCAGGTTGACATGTTTACCTTTTACCCAAAGTTTCAATCATATAATAACTCATTAGTAATCTAATATGACTAGAAAAGGCTATACATTGATTGAAGTGATAATCATTATCAAAATGAGATAGTTAAGGTGTTTTAGGCTTAAAATGCATCTGACTTGACTCTTAACCCGTTTGACCCGTTTCCTTTTAGGCAAAAGGAAAAAATATTTTTAACTAAAATAACAGTTTCTACTTATTCGCATTTTACACTACAACAATGCTAAAAGTTTTCTGCTTTATATATATTATAAACCCTTATAAGATACATATTTTTTAAAAATATTTTCCAGATCAAAAGATCCCAAAGAAGGAAACTTTTGATGGAGGTTTCAAATGGAGCTAAAATGACCAATGCCTTATACAACTTAAAGTTTCACAAAGTTAAAGTTGCCCAATTTCTTTGCGATAAGAAGCTTAACAGAGACAACGTAATGAAATTTAAAAATGTTATTGGTAATGGTTATTACTTTCAAATGTATTATTATGAACTTCCATTATGGAGTTTTATTGATAACATGGAAGTGAGAGCTTTACATGAGATGGGGTTTATCACTTTATTGATGATTCATTTCTACTTCTTTAATTTATCTGCCTGCCATCTTTTGTTACTAATCTTGAGTAGATATAGAGATGATGAAAGAGAGATTTAGTACATTTGTTAAGTAGTGGCAGGGGGTTGCACATGTTTGGCAATTTTAAATGCCATAAAAATCTTTGCGGTAAGTGGTAATTATAGTAATTGTAATTTCATGTTAGTTTAATAGATATCTATATATTTTTTGTGTAGGGTCTGCATTTGGTCAGTTATGGAGATTGGAACCTTTGCCTTTTGAGAAGGAATACATGTGGCAAATAGAAATGGAGTGTCTTTGTTGTTAGAGATCACATTGTCTAATTTAAACTACCTTGGCAAACATTAGCCAATGGAAGTAAGCTTGAGGTAATCCTTCAGTTCGTCTTTAAACTTAAAAATTATAAAAAGAAGTGGCAAATTTGGTGGGTCAGGTCAGCTGTGTAACAAGTCAAAAGTGGCATGTTTTTTGTATGGGTTGAGTTGACCCGAAACATAATTTAAGTCAAATAATTTAACTTTTCTAAAGCCAACAAATTTATATTGTTATAACAATAGTATAGTAAGAAAATTTATATGGTGTGGGGTGTCATCTAACGCTAAAGTTTGGCTATGACAGGGGACGTCAGGTGAGGGTGACTTTATGGGGTCGTTGGGAGATGCCATCAACACTTGCTTGAACGGCCAAAAGGTTTTGGATCCAAGTCAACGTTAGTGAGCAAAGTGGCCAAACTATTGTGGTGCATTTTGGTGAGACTGCTGAGAAATTACTTAATAGGTCTGCCAAATTAATATTAGAAGAGCAACACCTGAGGCGTATAAGGTTTTCTATAATTGATATAGAGTGTTTGCGATTTGATTTTTCCACCTGGTTTAGGCATAGCAGGAAGACTTAATTGATGATTCAGTGCTACCACCTGTTTTGGAGCAGCTGCTAGGTAGCATACACATTTGAGATCAAGAGTCACACATACTATCAATATGGAGAGTGTTAGACTTTCAACTCTGCCCGTGTTATTCTCCTTGGAATGGAGCACGAGGAATTGGAGGTTGCTATAGAGGATCCAGTGAAAGGTGTATAGGGGTGGAGCATCTTCATCCAGGGCATTAAAGAGGGTTGCATCGAAATTTACCCCAGCAAAAATGGCCAAACAAAAGAAACAGAAAAGGTAAGGCACGTATTTACAATAACAACCTAAGTTATATATTTACATATAACAAGCATTCCTCCTGTTGAAATGTTTCAGGTTAAATGAGGCGGAACAGGAGACTTATGCTGGGAAGGACGTGGATGAGTGTATGGCTACACGGAGGATGCAAGCAAAACATAGTTAGAGAATGCATAGCACTTTCCTATTTCAACTGTATGGCATACGAGTGTCACAATGATTGCATACAAGTGTCACAATGATTTATAATGAAACAAGGTTAATTGTTGATAATGACTCCAAAGTTGGTGGCGAAGCTATAAACACACTCCCCAACTATATTACACTAAAAACCTAAAGTAGCCGTCAATGTGGGATGGTCCCAAAACCGTCGATCAAAGACACTTACCCATGCGTGCATTGCAGGACCACTTACCTAGCCGTGCATCGCACGGGTATGCACTCTAGTATAATTAATAATGAGAAAGCGTTATAAGAGAAGAATAAATATGATTGAAACTATAAACATTAGGTCATGGTTCACATAATGTTTTTGAAAGGAATTGTAATACGAAGGAATATAATTTGACGGAATGTTTTTGATTTTTTGAGAACTCAAGTAACGGAAGGAATGAAATTCCTTCCTCCATCCCCAAGCAATGGAGATTCCATCAAATGATGGAATGTGTACATTCATACGGAATGAGATTCCTTCTTCTTTAGACAACCAAACGCACTAAGGAATGGAATTCAATTTCAATTCCATCAAACGTTGTGAAACAAACGCGACCTAAGGCTTCTGTCTACATTAGTGTAAAACCCAGCCCACGTAGTGTAGCTAGCTTGCTGCCTACCTATATTATTTTTGATGTTTTTTCTCAAATCAAATTTTAAATAAGATAGTGATTTAATATTTTTGGGTAAGGATTAATATTAATATCTACACTTTCAACGATACAAAACTTGCTAATTTTCTATCAATTAGCCAAGCGCAAAGCTCGGACCAAATAAACAATCGTCTATTTGGATTAACCACATGTCGAGACAGATCATGCAATTAACTCTTTATATTATCTGTTTTATAGCCTTTCTGTACTTTCGAGTTAAGATTCATATGTAGACTGTAGTAGTATTATTTGTAACTGCAATGATGTTAACTTACTAACCTTCCCTAGATGGATAGTGATTCAAGTTGGTTGTTGGCTAAGCAATCTAGCTGCATCCATGTTTTTTCATTTTTTTCCTTTATAAATTAGGACGAGTTAGCTTAAGCACTATACGTTATCGTGAATACATTTGACTGAAAATTTTCATTACAATCAGGGACGCCCCGTAGATTTTATGGGTCATACTCAATACTTAAGCAATTTGCAAACCATATATATATATATATACGAGCATAGTACCCGCGCGTTGCAACGGCTAGAAGATGAGGACAATATAAAATGAAGGCGGTGGTGGTGATCGAAGAATGCGAAGGAGAAGGATGTTATGTGTTTTGTGGGTTTAAATTTTTGATAAGGGTACTTTCGGTAGATACTTGAGGAAGTGTAAAAAACAATAGAAGTAAGAAGGGTATTATGGGAATGAAAAAATTGCTTAATTTCTTAAAACCAATACCCTTTATAAGGGTTTATAGATATAGAAAAGTTAAATTAGGGACTCCTTATTTTAGGGACTGTTAGGGACTCCTTCTACCTCCTTCTCCGGCCACCACCACCATCATTTTTGACCACCACCACCACCAGTCCACCACCATGATCATCTTCGACCACCACTATGATCCTCCGGATCCGGCGACCATCTCCGGCGAGACTTACACATGTGTAAGTAATTACTTACACATGTTTTAAATACAATTTTTTTAGGTAGATCACCCATCACCGGTCACCCCCTATGACCTATCACCCTCTATGACCTATCACACTATGACCTATCACTCTCAATGACCTATCACCCCCACCAGCTTTGGTTTATGAATATCCTTAAGGGCGAAACCCGCTCCGAATCATAATTTTTATTCAACTTACACATGTGTAAGTCTCGTCGGAGATGTCGCCGGAGATGAATATGGCCGGATATGATCAGTGGTGATTAGATCTGATGAAAATAGACGGTCTAGATCGAGTCCCTAACAGTCCCTAAAATAAGGAGTCCCTAATCTAACTCACCTATATATATATATATATATATAACAATATGTTCAATAATTTAAAAGAAAATATCATAAAATATACTTTTTAAAATTATAAACATACTAATATGATGACAAATTGAATATTCGCGCTACGCCAAAACCAAGATACAGAATAAAAGCTTTTGATTTTTTTTTTTCAAAACAAGCGTAGTGTACATGTAGGTGTAAAACTTGGGAACAACGTAGCGACGGATAATTCAGAATCAGAATAAGTCCATGGGACAAATCAATCCGTGAGAACTTCTGCTAGAAGAGAGGGGTCTAGCGCGCCCGACTCTTCTTCGCCAAGCAAGTTCGCTCACATACTGAAAATTCATCACACTTTAACATTAAGTAACACAACTCAAATAATGACTGATTTATTATTATTATTCATATATAAATAATAGAAATATGAAACTTGTTCCTAAGCACATGTTGAACATGCTAAGATCCGGCCTTGATTACAATGTTTCTAGGCGCAAGTCAAACTACAAAATGGTTTACACAATTACATACATTTAACTCTAAGTGTACTTAAAATCAGGCGTATCAACTATCAAGTTTTCCTAAAACCCTTGGTCTAAAAGATGAGTATGTACAACTCTCATCGCCTACCAAACAAGCGCTACCCCATCAAACTTCAAGTTATATACAGACATCAAGTTTTGGCTTTACCAGTTTACCTACTTTTACATCCAACTTTGCAATTAAAGCAGCCAACAAATTATGAGTTCGTAATCTAATTGTGGTTGATGAAGGTTTTGGTTTATTGTGATTCAGTTATAATTAGCCTATTATTCGTTTGGTTCATCATTAATTCGTGATTTATGGTTCAGTTAAGCGATCCATGTCAAATGTTTTTTTTGTTTTTTCAAGTCATGTGGTTCGAGTTACTTCTTCCTGGTCATAAGGAAAAACAGCCGATGAAAGAATAATACATTTCCGGTTTGAACCAACTCATAATTTTTTATAAGTATTTGCTTTTGTAATGTGTACGACTGTACGCGGATGTATAGATAGATTATAAATAGATACACATTTCACAAATTGTGTGTTTTATTTACACGGCATTATGATATAAGTTTAAAGGAAGCTGACAGAAAAGTTACAATGCAATTATGAAAAGAAAAAAAAAAAGAAAAAGAAAAAGAACAATATAACTAAAAAAACAATTAAAGTTGGCCCATGCAGGTCTCGAACCTGCGACCTTCGCGTTATTAGCACGACGCTCTAACCAGCTGAGCTAATAGGCCTTGTTGTTTAGAATTATTTTTCATAGTAAATAAAGTGATTTAGCATAAAGAATTAGTCGAGTTACTAACGAATAACGATCTAAGAGGATAATTGTGTGATGTATAACTATTGTATAAATTTATTGCGGACCATGTTGTAAATAATTGTGTGATGTATAACTTTTATACTAAAAATTTTTTGTTACCTTCTATGTTATATCTTATTACGTAAAAAACTTAAAGTTATAGTATTGTGTGATATTAATAAGTTTTGATGAACTTTCGTGATTATATAAGATAGACTCACAAAGTGTTAGAATATCACTAATGACAGTTACCTATAATAATTTTCTTTTTATTGGCATATGACTTTTTCTCTAAAAGTTTTATAGAAAGCTCTTTTTAAATAAATCTAACACTTAAAAGTTTTTTTCACTAAGAAGATACATATAAAAGGGATTTGTTTGAATTGTAAGAATGATGATTTAATGGGGTGGAAAAAAACATTTGGGATGGGACAAAGTACATTTTTTTAACATGTTGAAGTTTTTATAGTTCATGAGATAGAATATTTATTAGTAACATATTTGAGTTTTTAACGAACGATGTTAGTGTAACTGTTTGATTTATCATTGGTTTTTACTCACATGTGATAAGTTTGACCTCTTAAATGACAATTCTTTGAAGTTCTTTTCTTGAAATGTTTCATCATCTCTTGAACCTAGGGATGAGCTAAATCTCAAATCCCGATCCCGTTTCGGGACCGTCTCGATCTTGGTCCCGAAAAATAGTACCGAATCCCGATCGGTACCGGTACCCACTTTTGAGAATTTGTGGGATCGATACCAAACGATACCGGTATCGGGAAATTCCCGAAAATCCAAAGCTAGTTTAAAAGTCCCAAAAGTGTATGTTTGTACTTATGTTTTGGATTATTTAGCTACACTATTTTAAGATTGGTATACTTTATATATAAAACATGGTCTTGAATCTTCTGATAATCATTAATTATTTGTACCTAATATCTTGCATTGTCACTCACCTTTCACCTTGTAAACAATTTGCTTTGGCCTTCTACTTCTGATTTTCTTCTTTGAATCAAGAATATGCAATATCATTTTTTAAGAAGAAAAGGATACTCTTATTTTGATACTAACCAGATAAAGCTTTGTATACCAAGTGTGGATTTAGTTATATATCTTTACAAGAAGACAAATATGAAGAATCGTTATAATCATGTGACTTTTGTTAATATGCCAAAAATTCGGTGCTAGTCGGGATTTGGTACCGAAATTCTGGCCTCGTACAGATTCGGTACCAATCCCCGTACCGATTATATGGGACTGGGATCAATACCCACTTTTGGTTAATTTCGGGATCAGTATCGTCCGTACAGGGACCGGTATGGGACGACACTAGCCCCATGCCCACCCCTACTTCAACCATATGGTAAAGAGTATTATTGGCACGATCTCACCTTTTTATGTTGAAATATATTATTTGATGTCATAAATGCCCGTCAAAGAATATATTAAGCTTTTATTTATACTCCTTTATAAAATAAACTCTCTCCCCCTCCTTAATTTTAAGAAATTAAAATGACACATTTACCCTCCATCTTAATACATATTTATTTATATTTTATAGATTGTGACTAAAGTTATCTTAAAAAAAATCAACATCATCCCCCATTTCATATCCCGGGCAACAATTAATCAAATCTCTGACCACAATGAAATTACTTTTACGTTAATAACCACACCATCTATCGTCGCCGTTACTACCGCTGCATTGTGCGGGCACCAATCTAGTATTTGCTAAAAAGCGCCAATGAGTTTTTTAAGCAGAGTTTTTCAAAAAGTTTTCAAATTGATGGGTGGAAGATTTTTTTTTTAATTCCTTTTCTTTTTATTATAATATTAAAACTAGTTAATAAGATTAAAAAGATAATTCTAAATTCGTTTTTTCATTTATATAATAATAATAATAATAATAATAATAATAATAATAATAATAATAATAATAATAATAATAATAATAATTTTTAGGATTGAAATATGATCTCTTAATATTTCTCTTTGAGAAAATCACAAGCAGAACTTTAAGCTGAAATGGTCCAAGAAGCGAAGAAGCTACTATTACCCAACTTGTGAAACGTAATTACGTAAGTTATATGAGTGAATATGGGCTTCAAAAATCAAAAGACATGCAGCCCAACAATATACGGAGTAGTTCTTTTTCCATGTCTCATGTTTTTAAGATCTGAAATACACTATAGAAGTCTTTCATGCTTAACTGGTAATTCATACGTTATGTGTTTCCAAAAAAATGTAGCTATGATGACATGTACGAAGTATTAATACGTATCATGTGTCGTGCACCTAATAAATTGACTTTCAAAACCTTAGTACACATAGTTGTGAAGAAAGTTTTAAGTCATATTATATGTAGGTAACATATTAAAAGACACATCTTTTAGTTAAATTTTAGTATACCAACTTATTAAAAGACACATCTTTATTACTTGTCAGTAAGAAAGTTTTAAGTCATATTATATGTCGGTAACATATACATTAGGGATAATGACATATGAATATAACCTATGACAAAATGGTTATGTAACGTAGTGATCTACTCGGGTGACTATGTAATGTATGCACCTGTGTTTTTTGGGCTATACTATGTAAAGTATGTACGGACCTTACATAGTATAGCAAAAAAAAATACATATGTTCTTACATTGATTGACCCAAATAAAAAGGTCCTTACATTGTATAACAAAAAAAACATAGATGCATAGATTACATAACCACCTGAGTAGATTACTACATTACATAACCATTTTGTCATAGGTGGTTACATTCATATGTCATAATCCCCGTAAATTAAAGTGAAATCATCACAACAATGAATAGTTTGATCTTACATGTGAATCTAAATCCTTCCCCATTTCCTTTATCCACGTCAACATTTCTAAATTGATATATCCATGCCAACAACATCTTCTTACTTTCACGAGATAAATTACTTGCGTGTTGTAACAGTGAGATGGTAAAGGTGATAGGTCATAGAGTGTCATAGGAGGTGATTGGTCATATAATGTGATAGTCAAATGTCTTAGTTGTACGGGCTTCGCCCTCAGATTTAAAAATTAGTCGAAAGTTTCTTGAATAACATCTCTAATGAAAAAACATTAAATTTTAAGAACACCCATATAATTTTTATAATTTATCGATGTACGGTTTTTGAGATAAAATATTTTGAATGAATTGTTAGAGGAATAAAATTATTTATGGAAGAGAGCGAAAAAAAATGAGTGGTTGAGATTTGAAGAGAGGGATGAAAATGAATGGCTGAAAAGTTGAAAAAATTTGACGGAACAAATGTTTTATAATGTAGTACAGATTAATACTTATAAAAATAAATAAATATAATAATAATAATAATACATTTTTAACGGCATTATAGTTGTTGAGGTTGAAATTCAAGATCCACTCCTCATTACTCGCTCGTCGCTTCACAGGAATTACTCAATAGATGCGCCAATGTTGTTGGCTTAGCAAACCAACTTATGAGTCAACCGGTGCACTGTGGCATCGGTCTTGGATGCTAGTATGCCCCCCCTGAAGTGAATTTATTAGACTTGAGCTAATTGGTTAGTGGTCTTCTACAATGAATAAGTAATCATGTTGGTAATTTCAACAAACAAAATCGAATGGATAATATAAATCAACATAATTTGTATACTTAAAAATTAACCTAATTATATGATGATGACATGTGAAAAAATAAGGGAGAAGATTATGAAAGATAACTAGTGGAATTTACATGTCAAATTCTTAAAGTTTTAAGTTGATTTTCAAGCATATGAGTTAATTAAGTTGATTAATTATTTTCCAAATCGAATAGGTATAAGACAAAGAAATTCTGTTTAAGGCAAGGAAAATGATAAATCCTCATAACTAAATAGCCTAAAAATTCTCCTAACATTTTAATAATGTGACATGTGGTATCCACTGATTTTCTTTCCTAATTTTGCCCCTTGATTTTTTCACATGACACCATTCAATAGTTAAGAAAATTTTTAAGCTATTTAGTTAGAAGAATTAATCACTTCCCTTCAGGCAATCATGCATAATATTGAAAGTCTTAGACGTGAGTCAAGCTCCAAGTCAAACATTGGTGTAGACAATCACTGCTTTCATCTACAATGGTACAATAACTAGACTCACTTAACACATACGATATTTTTAATGGAGATCGAATTTGTATAAGGTATTTGTTTGATGCCTTGAAATTTACTTTTCTTC
Source organism: Erigeron canadensis (assembly GCF_010389155.1). Lineage (NCBI taxonomy): Eukaryota > Viridiplantae > Streptophyta > Magnoliopsida > Asterales > Asteraceae > Erigeron > Erigeron canadensis. The sequence continues at coordinate 51,194,078 of NC_057761.1, forward strand.
AAAACTAATCAAAATTCAGACTTGTTAATCGGGTCAACCCGGGTAGTCTACATTGGGTTGACTGATTGAAAATCTTCGACCTTCACTTGACCCACAACAAATTTTAGGTCAGAAATTTCAATTGTATCAGACGAAAGTCGATCGAATTAATATACGAGTTGAGAGGTTGACGTGTCAGACATGTTGGTTTTAACAAAAGTAGGTTTAATATAAAAGACTTTATATAAGGTTACTAGTAACAAAACTATTTATAAATTGTCAAAGGGGTAATGCATATGGAGGGCACCTATTTATAAAGTTTTTTTATTTTGGGTCACGCGTTTATTAAAATATTTGTTATAGACCGACAAAGTTTTCATCTTGTTTTATTTTTACCATTTTCAATTAAAATTACATCAAAGTTTTGTCAAAGTATAAAAATATCTCTAACATCTTTAAGTTTTCTTCCCATCAAGGATATAAAAGGTGCCCATTAAGGATATAAAAGGTGCTAAACTTTTTGAGTTTTGGGTTGGTCGAATATTGACAAATCCATCAAAAATTTTGTTTGTATAATTAACTAATGACCAAACTTTTTTATAACATAAGCTTTCTTTTAACCAATTGACTTTATAGATGTAACTAATAATTAATATAAAATGTATGAATGAATTGTGTTTATACGTATATTACATTGATATAATTTTTATGGGATAAAAATATTTATAGTTAAAGTTGTAATAAAAGAGTTTGAGAACTCGAACTAAGACTGTGAGGAGTGGGGGGGACTTTTGCCCCGCCGTCGCCCCACATATGCCTGGTACACTGCGCCGGAGGGCGACAAAAGGAAAAAAAATCCCCCACCTCCGACACATATCTTCTACCTGTAAAACATCTCTACCGTCTTATTTTTGACTGTTGGCAACTGATCCAAACAAAAAAATATATATTTTTTAATATTTTTTCTCATATTATATAAATATTATGGCACATACATGAATATTCTTGCAGCGGTGCCAGTTAGTAAGGAAGAAGAGGGGGGAGATTTGAAACATTGCCCGGTTTTCGTGGTTATTTCGGTAAGGTGTGGCGCTGGTCAGGCGGTGGTGGTGATTGAGATATGAACAGGGAGAGGGAAAAAAAGGAGAGCCGAAAATCTGAGATAGAAATATATATATATATATACACACACATTCTTGATCACGTGGTGGCTCCAATGAGGTGTGGCGGTGGAGATCTGAACAGGGGAGGGAGAAAAAAGAGGGAGCCTCAAAGGTGGAGATCTGAGATAAAAATATATACACACATTTTTTAAGTTTCCTTTTTTTGATAAATTTTGTTAATATAAATACATATAATAAAAATTAAAGGGAAGTCCTATAGAGAAGTCACGCTTTAAGAAAAAAAAATTGGCATCTCTTTGTTGGGTGGGGTGGGGGTAAGGCTGGCATAACATGTCACACGAAACTTGTTAAGACACAGACTTGTTAAAACACAAACCTGTTAATGTGAAACACAAACACGACCTGTTAACTAATCGTGTCATTTTTTTCAAACACGAACACGACACAAAAATTAACAGGTGCACCTGTTAAGACTTGTTAAGAAACCTATTAACATATATTTTATAGAATTTTTAACTAATATTAAAAAAAAAACCTTAACGATACAAAAATTCTTACAATTCTCAACTATTATATAACAATAATAATCCTTATATTATAAAAATTCATGGACATTTGCCTTATAAAAATCATATATTAAATCATAATATCAATTCGTAGTATTTTATATATATGTATAATCTTAACAGGTCCTAACAGGTCCGGATATGTTAAGACTCGAATCTTAACAGATCCGGATCTATTAAGACACGAAACCTGTTAAGGTCAAACACGAAACCTGTTAAGAACATGTCGTGTCATGTCGTGTTAACAGGTTTCGTGTCAAGCCTTAGGTGGGTGTGGGGGACCCATGTGAGGATTCCTGAGCCCCACTCCTCGTATTCTAAGATATTTAATATATTATATTAAATTCTGTATCCTATTAATATTGAGATATTCACACGTCATACAAAATGGGACAAGATTTGGGCTTTAAGCTTTAACGTTCAAACGTTCTAAGGTCCAAAAGGACCAAAACCACAAGATTTTTGAAGATCATGATGGTCATGATTTCCAAGGCAACAAAATGAAGGATGAAAAAATAAGTTGTACATTTTATAAATCTAAGTTATTATACGTAATTAGTTAGTTTGATAGGTTTAAATATATGTTTAAAAACTTATTGTTAAATGTAAATATATGGATTCTATTTTTTTTTACTTATTTTTTAATCATAATTATTTATTTATTTATCATATATCATTATCAAGTTTTAGATCTGTTGTATTTTTTATTTTTATTTTCATGAAAATACATAATATCGTACAAGTAAATAATGCGTAAAAAGTATGCTAGTGCCATTATTCAATATTTATACACTCTTGTGTCTTTGTATAGTACTGTTGAAAATAAATTTGTCGTTTAGACATACAAATGGTAGTAAAAGTGGGCCCCACAATCTGTTAAAACTGACACGCAATGAAGTCATCAACTTCATGTTCTTGAAAAGTTGCATCTCCTTCTTCACCACCACCTTCCTCCTCCCTACCCCTCTCTCTCTCCGCCGTGCATCTCTTTCTGTCTCTAAAAAAAGCTGTAAAAATGTCATTATATTAGGCTTTTTGCTTTTTTCTGTTAAAGATTCTGAAAATCAGATACCCACTTCATATCTTTCAAAACCCAGATAGATTTTTGGAAACCCAGAAAAACCCACAAATCTTTTTTGCTTATTCTGGTTAAAAGCTGTAAAAAGATCATGTAAAAAAATGTCATCTTTTTAACCAAGATCAGTCTCCCTATTCAGCAATCTCAAAACCCAGCTAGATTTAGCCATTTTTAGTGAAACCCAGAAAAACCCACGAATCTTTTGGCCTTGAATGAAAAAAGAAAAAAAAGAGAGTATAAATTACAAGTAAAAATGTCATCTTTTTAGCTAGAATTAGATACCCAGTTCATATCTTTCAAAACCCAGCTAGATTTAATCATTTTCCATATTACCCATAAAAACCCACAAATCTTTTAGGCTAATTTGTTTATTTATTTATTTTTTAATTTTTGAAAAAAACACAAGTAAAGATGTCATCTTTTTAGCTAAACTCAATACCCATTTCACCTATCTAAGAAGCCCATCAAAACCCAGATATATTTAGCCATTTCTAAAAAAAACCCACAAATCTTTTTGCCTAAAAAAGTATTTACAAAATATATAAACTTATATACATGAGTAGCATATTCACGATAATTATGTTATAACAGTGGTGGTGGATGGGTTGTGTAATATCTAATTTGAGTGCCAAATTTGCCTTCTTTCCACCATCTCCAGCCACATACCAGATAAAGAAACAAGAAGATGGCAAGTTAACAGCTGTTTACACGTCATCTTTATTGCCACTGACATCAGCAGCTGGTGGCATTGATGATGGATGTTCAGTTGATGTGTTGTCTCTAAAAACTAGAAGAGGGAACAAGATTGTAGCTTTTTACCTTAAGAATCCATATGCAAGACTTACCCTATTGTATTCTCATGGTAATGCTGCTGATTTGGGTCAACTGTTTGACTTATTTGTTCAACTCAAAGCCAATCTCAGAGTCAATCTTATGGGGTCAGTTTTTATCTTCAATGTTTCTTACCTAACTTTTTCTTTATATTAATGTTCCCTTAATTATCAGCATTTGTATAATTTTGTTTGAGGTTGCTAGTTACTTACTGTTTTTGTCTGTTTTGCTTTTGCAAAAGATATCATAATAACAATGATATCTTGAATCTTTGCAAGTGTTTATGTGTGTGGTGGTGTCTGGTGATGATCTTATCTAGCTTTATGTGATCCTTAATGTAATGGGCTTTTATTTTTTATTTCCATTATATTTTATTATAAAGTTTTGATCTTTATCTATGATCTTTTGGTAATATGTATATTGGGTGTTCCTAAATAAAACATATAAGTTTGAATGTCACATCTAAATTGCAAATTTTGTGATATCTGTTTGTTGTTTTAGATTTCAACACAGATTCTTTTTATTTGCAATTTTAAAATGCAGTTGTAATGCCAAGATGAACTATATTTGCATAAAATCTCTACCTATAAGTAAGTTGTTTACTATTCAAAGACAATAGGAAACAACTAGATAAAGAACAGAATAAATAATTTACTTTTTTGGATCATGATATTGATTTGATTTTACTTCTTGTGCTCTTTGATGTGATGGGTTTTGGATTTTAGGTGCTTTTTTTCTGGTGCCTATATTTACTCATTATCATAATATTGAAACGAATTTGGATTTTATGATTCAAGGATTTTTGCTTAAATGTAAAGAATCATTACAAGATATCTATGGTAGATAATCTGAATAGCTAGCTACGTGTCATGTAAAAACGATACCGTGTTATTTTCATGTTTCGTGTGTAGTCACCGCTATGCTCCGTTGTCCATCAATCATCTATCCAATTTTTTTTCTTTTGGGTTATGCCCTGGCAATGGTAGGTTAAATGTATATTGTGGAGAGATTAATGTATTAATGGTAAAAAAGGTGAAAAGTGAAAGCTCTTAACTTTATTTGCTCCTTACACCTTTATTCAGTCAGGTCTTTGGTTAAAAGATATAAAGTGAACATTTTTTACTGATCAGTTACCCTGAAAATGGTAAAGAAAAAAGGTCCATAAATTGCCGATGAATCTTGATAGAGATTGTGATGTTTGTACTATATGCTACAAGTTTTTTCTTTTTGGTTGAATATTGGAGGTTCAACTTTGGCAGTCATCTCTTTTACTGTCATATTGTTTTAATGTTCTTGCTTGTGCTATGTGTTTTTACTTCCTGAATACATGGCTTTTTCAGAACTTTTAGGCTAGATGTATTTTGGATAAAAAGATTGTTTTAGTGGCTGATCTTTAGGGGCATTTGAATACAATTCGAATGATAATGATATGCTTTCTGTCTCGCTGTCATCTTTCACAGATATGATTATTCAGGCTATGGAGCGTCAACTGGCAAGGTAAGTCAGTCATCTTCATTGTTGTCTTTTGTCTAATACTAATGATATTAACCACTCTTGCATAACAAAAGATGCATACATCATGATTATTGTAAGCTAAGCAAATTCTACTTGATTTTAAATACCAATATGATCATTTTGTAGTTTATTAAGTGGGTATTTGGATTTGAATTTTGATTGATTATCTGATTACTAATACTTGAAGTCATCTTAGCCGTCGAATCTGTAGGGCCAATTACTCAATTTCATACTGGCTGCAACTAAATTGATTATCTAATCAACTACCTACATATCACTTATTTTAATCTAATTCGAGATTTTCACGTTCATTTCACAAAGGTCTCATTTTTCCACTAAAAGTGTCCTTTCAGCTTCGCAAGCACTGTCTACAACCCTACTTATTACGTATGATCCTGTTTATTTAATATCAGATAATCACTTGTAAAATACACATCCGAACTTCCCCCTAAAGAAGATCTCGACCGCCACATTAGACATTAATATGCAAAATTAAACATGTGTGTTACCAAATGTCCAAAAAAAGCCGTCTTCAGTCAAGTGTTTAATTTTCTTGTGACTCCTCAAATAATCCAGATATCTGTTTTCATTTTGTAATTTTCAGCCAAGTGAGCTTAATACATATGCAGACATTGAGGCCGTATACGAGTGCCTTCAAACAGAGTATGGAGTTGGCCAGGAAGACTTGATTCTCTATGGACAGTCGGTCGGAAGTGGCCCCACATTACACCTGGCTTCAAAATTACCAAGGTTAAGAGGTGTTGTGTTACACAGTGCAATTCTTTCTGGCCTTCGTGTCGTCTGTCATGTCAACTGCAGATTTTGCTTTGATATATACAAGGTAAATATGATTTTCAGTCCTCTAGTTTATTATTACCCTTAATAAGGTTCTAATGATCTGATATTAAGATTGAAGGGAAATTGTGTGTATATCTTGTTGATGAACCGAAAACTATTTAACCATTTTCCTAATTGCAGAATGTTAACAAAATCCGGAAGGTGAAGTCCCCCACACTTGTGATACATGTAAGTTCGCCCCTTTCGTATCTTAAAGGAACTGCTTTGTACAATTGTACCTTTTGAGTTTTCATATAAAGTTCAATTTAGTGATTTGGGCCTGTTAGTGCACCGACAGTATTTTTATTTATTAATCAACTAAAGCTAGTTTCATTGTCAGAAAAATAGACTGATAAACTAAGCTATAAAAGCTAAATGAGCAACTAATATCAATATATAAATGTACGTCTATGAACCAGTTCACTATAGGGGTAAAATTCTTGGTGTTTCCTTTGGGGTATGTATTTATCGTTCTACTAGTTTCTCTTACAAACATGTTAAAAGACTTTGAAGTTAAATGTGTAAATGAATGACATAGGTATATTTGTGGGCATGTTTGCAGAAGGTTATAGCAGTACTCTTTATCATTTATGTGAAGTTAAGAGTTCCAGAATCATATAAGGCCCCCTCCGAAAATCCTTTTTGTATAGTTTTGAATTTAATGTTTTTTCTGTGGTAGTTTTGCACAAAAAAGCACAATTTTTTCATCATGTGACATTGATGATTCTTGCCAGCACGTGTTAAGTTGGACTACAAATGCGTTATCTAAATATTATTGACTGAAAATTAAGCTTCTGCCGCTATCTCTAGGGAGGATAAAGCCAGAAGGACTCACCACTCTTTTATATACTTCTTTTCCATATATTAGTATTTGTGTTCTGAGTTGACATTGGCCTGGTTTCTTGATGTAAATCTGACAGGGTACAGATGACGATGTTGTAAACTGGCTACACGGGAATCGACTGTGGAAAATGGCCAAGGACCCATATGAACCGTTATGGATCAAAGGAGGTGGGCATTGCAACTTAGAACTCTACCCCGACTACATCCGTCATCTTTACAAGTTCATATATGACATGGAAACCGTGACCACAAAAAGCCGACTTACAAAGATTAAACAAAAGTTCCGAATATCAAAAAAGTCAAAATCTGGGAAGTCAACCGCTAATTGCTGTTGTATAAAATTCGGGAAGCCAAGCTGCCCGGACTGTCCGAAACCTCGGTGTCCGAAATGTTGTGACCTGGAGTGTTTGCAACCTCGCTGCTGTCGTCTGAATTGGAATTGGTGCTGTTGCAGGTTGCCAAAACCGAAATGCCCAGATGTGAAATTACCTAAATGCTCTCCATGTTTGAGATGCAGATGTGGATGCAGTTGTGGATGTGGATGCTTTACATGTTTATGCAAGTGTCTACGGATCACTTGTTGGTGATACAGATTTATTTTCAAGATCACTGTGGGTATACATGTTTGAATTTCTAGCAGAGAAAGGTTATAGACATAAATTAACCGCTTGTATAGATTTTCTTTTTATTGATTAGCCTGGAGATGGTAAAACATTAGGGATTTAGTATTTGTATGTCACTTGGTTCTCTTTAACTTCTGTCAACTATCTCAAGATGCATTTATGGAAATTCACTAGATTATATGCAATAGTGAAACCACGTGCTTGGATCATGATGTGTTTAAGATCTTTAATTCAGAAATTGCTATTTAGCAATACTTGAAATGATGAACAATTGACCCTGACCTGCGTGTTAAGCTTGTGTGGTAATTCTCTCATAGACCATTACCTTGTGAAATAAAACCAGATTTTCGCCAGTGTTTTTTGGGCATTGGTGGTGAGCATTCTCCTAGAACCAATGAAGATAACTACAGCAGCAAGTTCACCATTACGCAGTGACTTCTTATATCTGTTCGATTAAACTTATTTATGCAGGTTAAACTATAATAAACATATAAAAAAAAGTAAGAACAAACACCAAAGCTTTTCAACTTCCCAAATGTTACATTCAATTCAATGAATGGTATAATACATCAATCACATGAATATCCATACCCAGATCCGGAATTGCTACACTTTTAGCAAGTTTCATGGCTAAAAATGCTAGTGCTCATAAGCTGGTACAAAAGTTCATGATAATCTACTAGTATCAACTGCTGAGCTCCATTTGAATTGCAACACTTCAAACTGACTCAACATCGAGTTGAATGGCGTTGTAATATGCCATTATAGAAGAGAATGTTCCTACTTGATTGAAGCACTTTGATTCCTTTTCAGGGTAGCCAATTTATGCTTCATTGTTTCTGCATGCTTGCTTAGTAGACCACCTGAAAGTTGTAGAATTTTTAATCTTTTTAACCATTAAAAACTTAAAAGGGAAGATGCCTACTTACATGTAACCTTTTTTAAGGCACTTGACCAAATGGAATGTGGTTTAACACTTAATTGACATGATTTTCTTTGTATATAGTTAAAGCAGCAATGCTGTATTCCCTCAAGAATGCATATTTCCTTTCTATGTCCAGGAATTTATTCTAAAAAGGGGTAATAAGAGCAAGTGACCAGCCAAGTTTGGAAGGTATTTCTGGTACATGGTTAAATTATATGTTTGGTATTGTGGCAGGGGCTACAGACATGGGCAGACCGACAGCCCAAAAATTTTTGAGTTTTCTATCATATTTATGTAATTATTACTCGTATGTTTTTAGCTCATTATGCCATCATATTTTCAGGTCAAATTTTTATTTTTGCCCCCCTCCGCCTCTGGTGCCTATAGACGACATCTAAATTTTGTAACTTAAAAACAATACAAACAGATTGGGTTTTCACCTGGTCTTGATATAAGGTGAATACGAGAACGAGGTCCTTCAAACATCCAACTATCTTCATCCAACGTTCTAACTTCCTTGTTTAGTGCGGCTGTCAATTCGGACTTTAAAGCTGCAGTATTGCAACACAAAATCAGTTAATATTTGTACATACGTTCTTCTTCAAAAATCCCCCCGTACAAAGAAAAAAAGCTAGGACTATTCACTAACAACATAAAACTTGGCTACAATTTCATCTTTTGCAACTTCTTCTACGTATAAGCTCATGAATTGTACATTACTATAAGTAGACGAATGGGTTTCTAATGTGTGGAAGTAACTAACTCAACTAGTAACTGAGTATGAATGTTGCAATATACATTACTAGTATTCACAACATAATCCATTAATTCGTTATAATTAGACTTTGAATACTTACGATTTCAAGACGGATACAGAAATAAATGTCTATCATAACAAGATACATGTATATTGTAGTAACTCATTACAAAAAATTATTCAACTTTATGTACTTGCTATTCTTATGATTAGAGACAACATTTAGTCTGTCAATTATAAAATTCTATACACTAGATTTTGTAAAAATTAATATCACCAAAATCTACACATACAAACACAAAAACAAATATGGTGAAGTTTAAAATTAGGGGTTTTTTTTATAATAAAAACCTCGAAGAGCCTCATCTTTACGATCTTGGATGGTAATCAAATCGCTTGGGAAGTTGACGTCATCGCCGCCTAATGACGACGATATAGCGTTGCCTCCGATGATCGCCGTCGTCGATATCGAAGATCGTGCCGGTGATGACGTCAGCGAACTGTTGCTCATCTTTTGTGTATTTCAAACCAAATTGAATATTCAATTTGATTGGAACTTGATTGGATGACTAGCACGGTGCGCCATGTGAAAATAATCAAGAGATGCTAATTGTCAAGTGAAAATATTATATATTTTTAATATTTATAAAAAATATTTTTATTTATAATATAGCATAGATAAGCATTTTTTTAAAAAAAATTTTATATATAATATAGCATAGATAAGCATTTATTAATTTGGTTGGACTTTAAATACTTGAGAAAACCGACAAAAAGATATTTATTCTTTTAAGTTGTGTATGTATTAACTCGTCTTTTAATAACATGAACGTGCTTGAAGATGATGTGATTAACTAGTTTTAAAGTGGTTATTTTTTAAAGGTGTGGATTAATTATTACAACAAAGGTCTTGGCATAAATTAATTTTACATACATTTTTTCCTTTAATATGTGGTAGAATAAAAAACCTTTTAAATTGACCGTTCTAAAACACAACATCAATTAACAGTATAATTCTTGTTTTAATGTGGTTTATTTGTTATTGTTATGGGCCTTTATACAAGTTTCAAATCCTTTTACATGTTTTGGGTAGCCAGAAAAATCATAAATATATCGGTCCAACCATGTACATGAGTACATTTTAGTTAAAGAATGACTTGCATTTTCATGATGACCCGAATAATAAAACTTTTTTTTTTTTATTAGTCGAGTATGCTGTGTTTTTATATAAAAAGTTCATTAGTTAAGTTAAAATTTATGTTGAACATTGTTTAATAAAAAAATTTCAATAACTCTTTGAGAGACTTAATCAAGTTTTAAACTGGAACAATTAGCTCTTATTAAATATTACACGTATGCATGTGTAATACGGTGACAATGATGATAACAACATGGTTATTAATATAATTGTAATTCATGTAAAATGAGGGTAATGTAACTATTTTAATGGTTGAGTGATCTATATTATAAAAAATTTAATTAAAATATTTATAGATATGTTAGATAAAAATGCTTATATCAGTAGATGTTTAATTTGGTTAGAAACTTTTTTTTTTCTTTTGAAAGAAAGGATGAGAGTTGCTTGTTTACAAAAAAGTTTAGATAAAAGCCTTATTTATAGTATTATTTATAGTAGATGTAGATAGATTGAGCTTTTATGTGAAATACAAAGTTTTGATATAAAAACTTTACTTAAAGTAATGTTTTTAAAGCTTCTAGTTTATATGAAGTTTTTAATTTATAAATTTATATACATATCTTTTCATAAGTTGTGATTAGAACTTTTAATATTCATTTTCTCATGTTTTAAGATAGTTTCTGAAAAAGCCAAAAAAAACTTAATGAATTTTTTTTATAATAAGTCTTTAATAAAATTTAATCTAACATCAAGTGACTAAATGGATAAATAACGTCTTTATGGTTTAAATCAAACGGAGTTGTTTTTTGTTTATTAAGTCAAGAAAACAAACACATTTGATGACTTAATAGATTAAAAATTAACTTAATTTATTAAGTCATAAACAAACACACCTAAGTTATACAACAATATCGTTTTTTTTTTCTTAAGATTTTAATAACTGTCTTTAGAAGTATCATTGTTAAAAGTTAAAACCTTTTTAATAAGGTAACACACAAAAAAAGAAAAAACTTTTCTTAAACGAAAGTCTAATTCGGCAAGTCACCGATAGATATATTCGAACAAAATACACATAGCTTTTACCCATTTTACCACCCTACCCGAACCAAACAATCCCCCCAAAAATTAGGGTTTAAGTTAATATCTCTGTCCCTCAATCTTTAACCACTTTTTGTTTTCAGGAAATGGGCAAAAAAAATAAAGAATCCAACCCTGAAAACCCTAATAATCCTTCAACACCAGCTTCATCAAACAATATCTTCAAATCCCTTTTTAATCTCGACCAAAATAGCCCAAAAGATTCAATCTTTTCAGATTCTAACCCATTTAGAGCAACCAAACCCGTAAAAGAATCACGACAAAAACAACTTCAAGAAATCCTGCATTTAGACATTGACAGCCCACAAAACAATGACACCCAGATCCCAAAATCTGCAGATAACAAGTTATTAAGCAAAAGAAAAAGAAAAGAAAAAATACCCACAAAAGATTTTGGGTCAGATGGGTCAGATATTGAAGCAGAGGTTAAGAAATCCAAGATTGAAGATGGGTTTGTTTTAGAAAGTGATAAAGTTGTGAACTTTGATGAAAAGAAGAAAAAGAAAAGAAAGAGGAGTGAAGTTGAAGCAGAGTATGAAGAAAGAAAATATGGAGGGGTGGATTTGGAAAATAAGGAAGTTGAGGAGGGTAAAAGGAAAATTGGGGTGAAGAGGAAGGAAGTGGATAAAGGTGAGGAATTGCTTGTTGCAAAAGAAGGATTTGATGATGAGGCAAAGTTGTTGAGAACTGTGTTTGTTGGCAATTTGCCATTGAAAGTTAAAAAGAAGGCTTTGATGAGAGAGTTTAGCCAGTTTGGTGAAATCGAATCGATTCGGATTCGGTCTATCCCTTTGTTAGATGTGAGTTTTGTTGAGCTTGTTTGAATCTATGTGATTTTAGTTTGTTAAAACTTTGGAGTTTGATTAGTTTTTTGTTTTTAATTTTTACAGGACAAGACTCCGAGGAAAGGTGCCATAATCAAAAAGCAAATCAATGATGCTGTTGACAGGTTATTTGAATATATAAACATGTAGAATAGATTTCTTGTTTTGTGTTTTTTATGTGTTGTTAATGTAAATTAGTTTACAGTAGTTATAACATAATCATGGAATTTGTTGCTATTCAATCTGAATTGCACATTGTATGAGGACATTTAAGCTTCTTTAAACTGTTATTTTTATTATAACTTAGAGTTTGTATGTCTTTAAATGTTGTAATGTTTTGCTGAAGTATATTGGCATGTTTCACCTGGATACATCTGTTAAGTTAATTCATTTCACGTCTTTAATTTTGTGATCATGATTTTGTTCATTAATTGCAAATTTGTCGGTGAATGCAGGGTTAATGCGTACATTGTTTTTAAGATGGAGGATTCTGCACAAGCTTCTTTGTCTCATAACATGGCAGTGGTAATTTTGATTTATGTAGAGTTCAATGTCTGTTTTCTGATCTTCTTATAGCCACCTTTGTTTGCATAAATTTTGTAAAATTTGTAAGAGCTTGCAATATATCGTTAGTACAAGTTGGTGTATAGGAGATTTCAGTTCGTGAAGATGGTTATCTTTAATGATACTTTTTGCCTATTCATGTATTGCTGCATAGAATAATTTATAGTCTAGTGATTAAAAGTAATATCATGAAAACGGATAACTTTACATTTTTAGGAGGGGTATTTTCTATTGCGTGAATTTTCTGTAACTATGCCAAAAACATCAGATATCATGGATCATTTGTCTATGTTATAAGTCATAGTGTCATATATTGTCTGGTTTTTGATCATATGGAACTTAGTGAATGTAATCTCATCTTGAGGATTTTAATTGTTTTATATGCTCGGTCTTCTATCTAGGTTGGTGGAAATCATATTCATGTGGACAGAGCTTGCCCACCTCGCAAGAAATTGAAGGGTGAGAATGCTCCACTCTATGACAGCAAAAGGACTGTTTTTATTGGCAACCTCCCGTTTGATGTGAAGGTACATTTGTTGTTCATTATTATCTTTTCGTAGTGGTGCTTGAGTTGGTCACTTTTGTACGTAAGGTTGCAAAATAGTTGTAGCTGATGGGTTGAGTAATGACTAAAAGGACAATTGTTATTTTGTATGGGTTGACGGGGCAAACCGATTTAGGAGAGGTTGCATGCATTTTAAAGTACATTTGGGTGGCTTTTCAGTGAGCTGAACTGTTTCTGCTTTTAAATATCTTTTAACCCTTTGATCCATCAGAAGTCTATAAACTATATCAACCCATTCATAAGTAAATAGGTAGAAATGAGTCCTCACTTGTTTTACTGAGACTGACACATTGTTTAACATACAGGATGAAGAACTTTATCAGCTATTTACTGGTTTCAATAATCTAAAAGACAGCATCGAGGCAATTCGAGTTGTCAGAGATCCTGGTACAAGCATGGGAAAGGGAATTGCTTATGTTTTGTTTCAAACAAGGGTATGTATATGTATTTATACACATTTATATCTATCTAGTTATCTCATAGCTTTATATTCAGTATTTATCATGTTGGAAGACTCTTTAATTCATCACCAGTTAGAAGGATATTTCAGCATTTCTCATATACCAACTCATCCAAAATTGGGTTATCCTGAACTGTTACTTTTTGATTAAATTTGCAACATTTTTCTATTGTGATGTTCTAAGAAAACGGCAATATTTAATTTTTGGGAGGATCTCGAGTTAAACTTTATTATTTCTACCATTGATGTTGCAAAAAAGTTGGAATTGTTGGTTTAAACCATCTGCTTTTAACTATTTATCCTGCTTTAAATAATGTTGGTCAGCTGATAGAGTATGTTTGATTATTTGTCAGTCATATAGAATGCCTAAAGTTGGCAAAATGGGTGGGTTAGAAAAATTACGGGAACAGGTCAAAATACATGATTTTGCTTGCAGGGTTTGGGCTTGGCTACCTCACAGACATTTTTCTTCCTCAATAATCGCATTAAATATGATTGCACATACTATAGTGTTTCAAAACTATGCAACTTCATGAATAAAGCAACTCCGAGGTTCAATTGCAATAAAATTACATATATGTAGTTTATTTGACGTCTTTCCTTTTTAGCTAGAAATTTGGATTGATTCTTTGAGATACCACATAGCCCAAACCCAAATCCGACCATTTTAGTGACAAAGGAAGGAACTTTCTGGATAAATTTTTTTTGTTGTTATTTTATTGATATTAATGGGAAAACAGGCACTTTGAACATGCAGTCTTTCTAAAGTTCGAAATACAAGTGATGGAACTGCTTTTGTATATTGCAGGAAGCAGCAAATACAGTCGTGAGAAAACATAAACTGAAGATTCGAGACAGGGAGCTGAGGTTATCTCATGCCTTGAAAGCAAACTCAACCCCATTGAAACGGAAAGAACCATCATCCGCAGACGGTTACAATCCTTCGAAGAAGGCAGCTGTTGGCACCAACACTTCTTACCAAGGAATCCAGGCGACTAAATCTGGTGGCCAAAAGAAGTTTGCCACTAGAATTGCAAAACCTGTCAGGTCTGAATCAAGAAGTCAAAATGTGGTGAAGCGAAAAGTGCGCTCGGAAAAGAGGCCATCTGTTGCCGCTAGAAAGGCTGCAGCAAATGCAACTAGGACTGGTGGTGATGGTGGCGGCGGTGGAGGTATGAAACGCAAGTCAGAAAACCGTACGCCACAGAGTAATAGTAAGAACAAGAAACCTAGAAAATTCAGATAAGTGTGTGTTCTAATTGTATCTTATAGCCAGGAAAGTTTGTATACACTTTGGATTCTTTTATTACTTATGTTGAAAGATATAAAATTATTTGATGTTATAGGCTTATAGCTTTCATGGTGGTCTTTTTTTTTACTTTTTGCCCCTGGTTTGCATTGATTTGTTTAGGTTCAGTTGGTATTCATTCTTATAGTGAAGTTTATAACCTAATTTAGTTCCATATGATTCGATGGCTGGCAGGATCTTGTTTTCTGATGACTTGATCCATGTATAAATGGGCTTTTAGGTCTAAAACTGGTCTTAGAAAAGCTCGATTTGTTATCACTAATTAGTAAAGGGTTTTAGTTAACTCAAATGTTCTGAACATAACATCGTTATGGTTGATCTTTTAACATAACTAGGATATGGTAAACCTACAGAAAGCCTTTGAGAATTGAGATTTTATCAATGTAGGAGTAATGGACACTAGCCCTAGAGTTTCTTGATGTTTTATATCTAATGTGTATTCGAGCAAGTGTGTTTTCATCTTGGTTAGGATCCTGACCTATCTCAAACTGAAGCCTCGAAAGAACCTTTGATCTTCCTACCTATGAGGTTATTAACACAACATATCATCGTCGTCATCATATTTTAGGCGTGATTCTATCAATGCAAACAGAAATTGACACAACTATGATTGTAAAGCTGAAGTTTTTAACATTTCAGGATTTAAAGTCTTCACATATAAACTAAGATGCATCACAAAGATCTAAATTTAACATCACCACAGAAGAACACAAGTCTTTAAACATTCTGTGGATCCTTTCGTATTCCCGAGGTTCCTTGATAACCACCAAATCTTCTTAAAGAGAACCTGAGTTCCATATTGTCGCTAGATCTGTACAGATTTCCAGGACACCAAGAGGGTTCTGAAATTACACTGAATTTACCTAGTCATGGACTGGAAACAAGGAAACACTATGGTTTGTTCTTGTTGCTTATCAATGTAGGAGTAATGGACACTAGGCCTATGAGAAATAAGGTGCCAATAGACTGTATGTCATACAGATCTCCAACCGACCGTAGTTCACCAAGAGCTATTCCAGCCTGTTCAAATGTAAGCAAGTTAGATATGAAGCCTACTACAAAGAACCACCATTAATAACAGGACAAGAGCTAGTAAATTGGAAGGGCAGTATCAACTTCCAAAGTCACCGTATATATATATATATATATCAAAAAAAGTTTGAATTTATAACTGATAACGACTTTAGCGGCAACAAAGGTTTACATAAAAATTACCCTGACAGTTACATAAGCTGCGGGAATCAGGCCAATGGAAGTTGCCAAGAAGAAAATATGATACGGCACATTAACAATTGGAGAGGCAACATTAATAAACGTATTTGGCAACGTCGGAGTCACCCTTAAGAAAAGCATATAATTGAGCAGTCCACTTCGCCTTTTTGCCACCTAAATAAAAAAAAAAATTATACAACTTTTTAATAGAGAAAAAGATGACAACTAATGAAGACTTGAAGCAACCATATTGAGCCTCTCACCTGATCCTGGAAATATACAAGTTTATCGGGCCAGAGAGACAAGATAAGGGGCCGCCCTATCAATTTGGATAGGAAGTAGCAAGAAGATGCACCGGCTGTGGCGGCAAAGACTACCAAAGCTACACCTTTTAGGACCCCAAAAAGGGATCCTGCAAGCAAAGACATAAAAACGGTTCCTGGTATCATAAATGTCTGCATAAAGATGTAGACGGTGCAATACCCCACAAGAACCTGCATCGTGTAGTCACTTGTATAATTTTCAAGATGGTCTCTGGAAACAAGTCAAGGAAAGAAAGAAGATATTTACTTTAATAAACATTTTTGGAATAAAAAGTTTCTAGATTAAACAGTTATAAATCAACAAAACCAACAGAGATGACAGGGAAATGGAAGAATATTTGACTATATGTGATATAATTATTACAAAAACTTAGGAAGATTATGTCTAGTAAGAAGAGATTATCAAAGAAACAAATAGTCAAATACAAACAAGTCGACATATATGTATACTTTTGTTTCAGTTAGGTGCATTTTAGATTGCATTTCCTTAGTGACCAGTTTTCATACATCAACTCCGGTTGTTACATGCTTGCATGTGCATTTGAGAGTGATTAATTGTAGATAGGAAGAATACCCAAGAATCCTAAAACTGGCTATCGTGCAGATCCAAACAAACCCTTAAAATCGATCGATAGACGTTAATAGTTATATAGGAGAAACCTTAGCACCACTACTCATGGTATTTAGGCCATCTTCAATGTAGACTAATAAATGCATCACCCAGACAATACCACTCACAACAAAACAATGTCATTCGTTTCGGTTATTAGGGTTGCATCACTTCCCAATTGTCACTAAAAATCCTAACAAAACGTCAAAGCCATTATGCACATTTGGTTACACAAAATTTACAAGTAATACATTCATTAAGCCATTCACTATATTGTAACTTTGGGAACCCTAAATACATAAATTTTACAACTTTTTCACATGTGATTAAAAAACATATATCGAGGATAAATTACCATATATAAATCATTAAACCTAAACCAAATCGCATAAATAACCAACATGTAAATACAACAAGATCATAAGAACACAATAAAAGAAAAAAAAATTCAAATCGAGTAACAACATCAAATTTTGAGACAACCCCATTATCTAAAACACAAAAAAGATGCAAAATTGATAAGAGGATTATTATAAAGATTATGTTATATATACAGATGATATATATATGTATATATATATTTACACCTGAGAATATGAAGATCTTCAAGACTTCTTGGAAGCTTAAGGAAGCTATAATCAGAATCCGGCAGGGTTAGGTAAACTCCGGCGAGACCAATGGCGAAAGACAAAACGACGCCGGATGCACCCGCCATTTCCAAAAATGTTAAGGGAAATTTTGATGATGATTTTTTAATATTATTATCATCATTTGATTCTGATCTCACAAGCTGTTCTTGTTCCTGTTCCATCTAATATAAATCTTTGTTGTTCTGTTTTTTCTGTTCAAAAAACATAAATAGAATATTTATATAGATATAACGATATTATATTATAATGAGGATTATTGCTATAAGAAAATACAAACCTAAAAAGAAGTGAGTTGAAAGCAAAAAATTTGAAGAGAGAAAAGAAGAATAGAAAAAATTCTTCTTTCTGGATTAGCTTTGAAGCACCTTGCTCCTACTAAATACACAAAAATAAAATAAAAATAAATTTAACATAAAAGAAAATCAAACTATTGTTTTCTTATTTATAGAAAACGTGAATAGAACATGTGCCTAAAGTAATTTTAATACAGTAAAATTTATCTTATGGAGTCCATATATACTTATATAGTTGCTACTTACTTCTAGGGTAGGAGTTTAAATAAACATACTCGTGTATTTACTATTTAGAGTTCGACTCGTTAAAAAGCTTGAATCTAGCAAGTTTGATAATCACTCTTTTAACGGAAAGAGATGAGAGGGGAAAATTATAAAATACATTCTTAAGATTTTTTTAAGTGTGAAAATAAAAGGAGCGGAGAGGATTAGAAGGAAAGTGTAGTTGTTTTTTGTTTCAAAAGTTTTCCCATCATTTTTGAGGCGATTAGGAAGGAAAACTTCTTTTCCTTCTTCTCTCTTTTCCACCTATAAATTAACTAAACAATACAGTGAGATCGATTAATAATTAAGCTCGAGCTTTTATCTGCTTGATTAAGTTCGCAAGCCTAAACAAACATCTAATTTAACATCTAATCTAATATAAATTAATTAGTAGATATTGTTATGCGGTAAAAAAAAGTTATTGTCATATATATATATATATAATTAATATTACTAAAATAGTTATACAATCAAGATAAATATATGTAAAAAAATAATGATTTTAGAATGATTGAAATATAAATTTACTGTATAGATGTGCAGCAGTGGGGATCTTGACATGTACAATGTAGGCTAGCGTATAGGGCCCTGACTTTAAAGCGGGCCCCCATTTTTTAATACGGACCCCATTTTTTAAAATTATTAGTTTTATATTAATGTAATTTAAATATTTATTAAAAATTTATTATTCTGTATAAAATGGGTGAATTTGTTTCCTAATGCATGTATTGCATATAGATAGTTGTTGACTATTTCAGTGATCGTGACAATTGTGGAAAGAAGTTTTTCGAAACTTAAGTTGTCATAATTGCGATTGACAATGTCACAATAATGGTTGAATGGATTGACAATGATAAGAGTTGAGAATGATTTATTAGATAGTATTGATTATAAAAGTTTGATAAATAATTTTTTTTTAAAGACGGCTCGAAAAAAGGCATTATCAACTAGATTGAAATCAATAGTAAGTTCTAACTACCTTTTGATATGAACATTTCGTGTCTTATAAACAATTAATATTTTTTTGTACACTTATAGTAATTATTGTAATATATATATTTTTTGTATATGTGCCTCCACATTTGAAATTCGATTTTGCACACAGACATTGAAATTTACTTGGCGTCCCTGATGTGCAGTCAAACTTTATTCATACCACTTGAAACGAGCAGCACTTGAACTCGAGCAAAACAAAAACCAAATCACCTGTTGGTTAGAGGTGATTTGTTAACATAAATATTCAGACTTAAAACTTTTTAATTAAATATATTATGATGATAAAAAAAATTTTCAAACACAATTATTAAAATAAATATATTAAGTCATATCTCATATGTATATTAAAAATAAAGTCGACTTTACTAACATCAATCTACTAATAAACTAAAACATGATTGAAACTTTATTTAAACGACATGTGACACGATATTTGAATGACACATGTCCTTATTAAAATACAAATTAATCCTAATATTTTTGTTTAATTATATATTTATGTCATTGTTTTCACGTACGTATTTATTAGATCAATTTGACATATTTGTTAATAATAATCTTATGATATATGTATCATGATAGGAAACTAATTCTTAATATTATATATTCTAAAATTGTATCAGATCATCATAAGCTTTTGTCATAACAATTGCAACTTTTAAACTCTGACATTCACATCTCTGTTTATCCTTTTATTATTATTTTGTATACATTATCATATATTTGATTTAAATTAATAATTTTAACTTTATTTTGTGACAAACTAATGCATGTCGATATTAGATTTTGTTTGTACACGATTTACCCTGCCATTAATTTATCCAAATATCTATTTGCTGTCATGATGTGATATTTATTCATGCAATTATAGGTTTTTTTTTCTCCAGTCCATTGAAAAAACAAAAAATCTATGAATATGATTTTACCTCTTAAGTGGTAAGTTATTATTAGTTTTTGATACATAATTATATTATAGATCAATACATGTGTAAAAAAGTCAGTTCAACTATAATTTTGTGTATTTTAGCAATAATTTTATTAAACAACTTATTTAACGTGTTTGGATTTTAAATTTATACTAACTTAAAAAAATAGATTTATATGTTGATATTTAGTTTTTAGGAAAAAAAATGATAGGTATAAACTTTTATTAATATGCACAACAAGCATTCGAAAATAAATTACGTCAACCGTGCATCGCGCACGGCTATTAAGACTAGTATGAATATAAACAGTAAAGGTAAATAAACATATATAGTGTTTAGAAGAGAAGAAGTTTTTATATTTGATATATACCTTTTTTTTTTGTTACATTGTTTAGGAAGAAGATTTAAAATCAAATTCATATGTTTGGAGTAATGCTTCCGGCACCTAATTATGAGAAGCAAACGTGTGAACACTATAGTTCTAAATTAAATAAAAGCAACTTCAAAAGCCTTTGTGCATTGTCATCGGTTTTCCTAGTTTATTTATGTATCCATAGACATAAGAGTCTTCTAATAACATTTTGGTTTAAAAGATCCAAATTTAAGTTTTAGCAGCGCAAGCATCAAGTTTTACTATTAATTTGTCATCGTTGCGCATAGATTGATGGGTTGACATAACATGTTACATGAAACCTTTTAAAGTCAAACACAAAGATGATCTGTTAACTATTTGTATAAATTTTTTCAAACACGAACACGACACAAAAACTAACAGATGCATATATTAAAACCTGTTAACAAACTTGTTAACATGTATCTTATATATAAAAGTTGTGACTAATATTTTTAAAAAAATCCTTAACTATACAAAAGCTCTTACAAAACTTAACTCGTACATAGCAAAAATAATCGTTAACATCACAAATATTCATAGACATCTAATTAATACAAATTATATATCAAATCATAATATCAATGCTTAGTATTAGTTAGTATTATATATATATACTAGGTATTTTACCCGCACGATGTGCGGATTTGTTTTAAAGCAGTATAATAATAAACTATATTATGAAACATGAAAAATATAGTGACCTCTAATCCTTGGATGATAGATTATGTAATGTGGATCCATGCATAATGTTTTAACATACAAATAGACCTAAATTCAGGTTGAAATTTGACATTGAGGACTTTAGATATACTTTAAAGAATTGTTATAGTTGGTCAAATACCCGCAACATAAAATTAGGTCAATAAAACAAAACAATGAAGTGTAGTGTAGACCTACATGTAAAGTTGAAACACGGAAATTCTATTTATTGGAGTGCCCAAAGTATATGATCAAGAATTAGGTGAAGATGTCTGGACTTTGAACCAACCTATTTTAATACATCTATTATCGTCTATTAGTTCATGTAGAGTATATTATTTTCACATCATGATGATTGAATCTTTTGACTACATAGAGCTTGATGAATGTTTAATTATTTGTTAAATAGCAATTATATACATACACAAAATAAAGCTTAAAAAAACCCCCTTTTTATAGAATTACTAATGTGATTAGATTATATTACCATTCATCCTAAATACATACAAATGGAATCAATAACAAATGAATTTGTAATCGTACGTACAATTCTAACAAATATAAGGATTTAGTAATATATAATTTGTAAATGTACGTACAAAGTGACGATTTTATTAAAAATAAAAATATAAATAAATAAATAATAATAACAACAACAACAACATTAATAATAATAATAGGGTATGTAAGAATTTGTGGATTTGTAATATTCTTGCCAAATTAATGTTGATCAATCCCATAAATATATTGTTTTTCATATACGATATATCCAATTTTATAGTTTCTATATTCTAATTTATATTATATTTTCTATAAAAAAGATTGATAATTAAAAAAAAACATGGAGATGCCACATAGGATAAATCTCATGTGGCAACATTTAAGCGTAACTTTGATTTAGGGATGATGACTTAAAAAGCTAGGATTCCTATTGTTTTAATATTTATATATATATATATATATATATATATATATGGGGATGAAAATATAAGGCTATTAGTTACCTAAGTTTAGGTGTGAAACACTTACATATTTTTTTTTAATCCATAAAATTCATGGGGGCCCAAACATTTATTCATTAGTCAAGAAATATTAAAAATTTTGTATGTGAGGGGTTCCACACCTAATCTTAGATGCCGGACTACTTATATTCATATATATATATAGGAAAAAGTGAATATAAGATTGTCCGACACATAAAGACAGTGTAACAGGCGTTCCCGGGAGGTTCTAGGGGCTTTTTGGGCACCCTTTAGGCAAAAAACGCCTTATTCCTTCTAGCCTTATTGTCAATTTTCGGTTGGGACGTGGAATTGGAAAATGTTTAATTTTGGGTCCATTGATATATGAAACGGCTTTTGACATTTAAATCCTATATTTAATGTTGCATGTGTTTTTCATTAGAATTTTTATATTAGTCGTTTTCAAAAATCAATTCTAAGCAATTTAAGTTTAAAAATTTATTTTTTAAAGCAAATGTTAAGCCATTGTATATTTGTATTTATTTGTTAGTAAAAATTTATTGTAAATGTAGCATTGTTCTTATTTTTCTAAGGGTGAATATTCATACTCAGAAGGTTAAATTATATGTACGTGTTCAACATGGTGTGTATGTGTTTTTTTATTTATTTATTTTTAAACTAAGAAAATAATGCAGAAGTTATATCACTATATGTGATTAAATGCCTGTAAATTAAACTACAAATTATGTAATTTGACGAACTCTATTTTGTATATTTTGTTAGACAGACTCACAATCATGATATATCTTACTGTACGTCTTAGATGACGAGTATACGATATTTGCACTATCTTTGCCGTTAAAGCTTGTTCAAAATTAAGTATTATTTTAAGGATGCTCTTACCTAAGACATGCTCTTACTTGTCCTCACATAATATATTTTTATTTTATAAATATGTATAAAGATTTATAAGAATATGATGTGACAGTTCAAAGACACTTAAAAACGTTCTTAGTATTGAAGTTAGCCTTATATATAAGCCTTATATATTAGTATGATAATGATAAATAAAATATAATGGAGTTTTTCCGAAAATGTATTCGATGAAACCAAGGTTCATGTGGACAAGTGAGCCATGATGTTCCACGTGCTGCTGGAAATGCTTCTGTTACGGACAAATTTCGCAGATGACCGACGTGCAATTTTTATATTCTGGCTTTACGGATAAGAACAAAATGTGTGTAGTTTACAATTCAATATTACATATTTATATTTTTGTAAAAAGTTATATTTTATAAATAAACTCGACTAGTTAGTTGTTAAATAGCTGGGAATTAACAATGATATTTAAACGGATAATATGCGTACTTTCTTCACTCATTACCATCAGCGTCGGCTCAACCTTTTCAATTACTCTAAACGAAATCAATTTTTGAAGCTTTTTTCGTGTTTTGAATCTCCAAGGCGTATGAATCCTCTCATACAGGTCTTAGTTACTACAAGGAAACTAAAATGTGCTTAATATTAACTAAAACATTCATTTTAATATAAAAACAGATTGAATATCTTAAGAAAGCAAAATAATAACAAATAAAAAAAATTGGTCTAATATTTGATTATAGATGAACACAAATACGACTACGAACAAATTCAAGAAACATTTACTTATCCAACTTACAATCATGTGAGATCTAATATTAAATGGACTAATTCTAGGCAGAAGAAAAAAACCAACAAAGTGCTTAATTCTCATCAATAAAAAAAATTATCCACTAGTTGGTTTTAAGTAATTTTAAAAACCGATTACTTACAGAGACAGAAACTCAGAAGTGCAAATTACATATACTTGAACAATGACCCATTTTTTGCCCTATGTTCTTTTAAGCCCATTAATCATTAATTTTGGAAGGCCTTAGTTAATTGGAAGTGTTAGCGATGACCTAGCCCAAATACTCTATTGGGCCGGACCTGGTAAATTACCATCAAAGAAATATCCTCGAGTTAACACGAGGAAGGAAAATTCTTTGATGAGGTTTAAATTTTAAACTGAAAAGGCGAATACTCCGTACCTTACACATCATCATCCATCTAAAATCAATATCTACCAATAAACTATAAAAGAGTATTGAAATGTTTTTGAAATAACAATTGTCACGTGTATTTTTAGTTAATTTATTTTTATTAAATTAGTTTTTATAATTATACATAAATTAGAATTAAACTATAACCATACATGTCGTTTTAAAACATTCTTGTTTTAGTTTATTGGTAAATTAGTTTATTGGTAAATAAGGATTAAGTAAAAAAAAAGTAGATTGACTTTTCATTTTGTTTAATTCTCAGTCCAATCTGTTATATAACACTTTGGGATTGGTGACCAAGCTATGATGCTGGTTTAACTGAAGAAAAATCTTAATCCATTTTATTACGGAATGTACCTTTCACAATACCATTGTTTTGGTATTTTCAAGCTCTATCAAGTTGGCTTTCGTGTACGTGCATCTAGAATTTCTAGAAAGTTAGCCATCATCCGCAGAAAACTGCATATTACTTGCTTCAATTAAAATTTTAAACATGTTTACTTCCTTGTTATGCAATAGTTAATTATCAATCAAGTCTGTTGATCATGCAAGAAAAAATGTTGCCAAGCTAGTTTACATGGTGGTTGCACGGACTCAAACCATGTTTACATTTATGGGCTAAAAGATAATTTTATTTTTTTTAATAATTACTTATACCTAAGATGTGTGATTTCATTGCAACTTCTTTAATCTTTCTAGAGCGGTGGACTAACACTTTTCCTTTTCTTCTTTTGAAATTTTATTCACAAACACACCCGTAGTTAGACTTAATGGGGCAATATTATATAATACAACGTATACAAAATTACAAACTATACAAGAATCAACGTTAAATCGTTGATCCTATCAACTAATAGAGCAATTAATTTTGTTGATCTACTACTATACCAAAAAAAAAAACTTGATATAGTTCATAAAAATCTTTCCTACGTTCACCATTCAAGAGCGGTGAAATAACTAAGCTTAGAAAGTTTTGGTAGTACATGTCTCCATGCATATGGTGGACAAAAGTTGGTCTATATATATATATATATATATATATCATAAATGTGTACCCTCACTTAGGCCGGTGTTTATACACCGTCCTGCGGAGCGTCCTTCCATGTCAAGATGCGGACGGTGTATAAACCTTGATCGTCCCGGTGTCTGCGTCCTATCACGAGTTCTTCCCCAAGAAGTTCGAAGACGTCCGTTGTGGGACCATTGTGGCCGTTTAAAACTTTTTTTTTTCCAACGGTAACATTATTTATTTTCCTATTTAAACACTAACCTTATTCACATTTTAACACACAAACAATTCATCAAACAAACCTCTCATTTCATTTTAACACATAAACATTTCATTTTAAACACCACCCAAGTAATGTCTACTTCATCATCAGCAAGTGAGGAATACAATTTCTTTACCAACACCCCTACGTAAATGAATACGCTATTTAATCCAGAGATCGCAGGCGCCGTTTTTGAACTTTTTAACGAAGAAGAATCAAACGATGACGCGTCTGGTTCACTTGTTCCTAGACCCATAAGGGTTTTATCACGAGATCATGTCGGATCCGCGGTACGTTTATGAAATGTTTTTTTTAGTTTTGTGCTGTCTTTTATTTTTAAGTAATGTAATTTGTTTGTTTAATAATAAAATGTGTTTTTTTTAATTATATTTGAATGATATTTTGTTAATTAAAAAGAATATATAAGAATTGATGATGTGGCGAAGAAATTCTGAAGAAGCTGTCCTTATAGACAGTGAGTGTCCTGAGGAGAGTCCTGGATTATGTGATGCTGATATGGTACTGAAGAAGTTCCAAGAAGACCCTTCTTATAAGCACAGGCCTTAAAAGAAAACAAAACTGATTCACCTTGACCAGCTAGGAGATTATTTTCTCGTCACTGCAATAAAAATGTTATTTATTCACACTTATTTTAAAAAAATGTGAAGAAATTTCTTAATTTGTTCATATTTAAAAATGATTAAAAAGTATTCTTATATAAAAGATTTAGAGAAATTAAAAAAATCATACCTCTTACAAACTTATATATTTGGAAAAAAAAACTCACACTTACAAGTGTGTAAAACTATATCAATTGTTTAAACTTAAACGTGTAAGGATTAATTTGTAACACCAAATTTATCACACAAGAATGGTGTGAAAAAATTAGGTGTTACAATTTGACTTTCACACTTTAAGTGTGAATATATTTAACATTTTTTCACATTTTTAGTTGTGCATTTTTTCTGTCCACATATATAAGTGTAAAAAAATTATAATTTTTTAAAAATTTTCACACTTTTATATGTGTATACTTTTTAAATATTTTTAAGCGTGAATAAATTAAGAGATTTCTTCACATCTCTTTAAAGTAAGTATGAATAAATGAAATTTTTGTTGTAGTGTGTCGTAGTTTTTCTTTTTCTTGAACGGTTTATTGTTGTAGTTTAGTTTCATTAATAATTCTGTAGTCTTTTCCAGGCATGAGTAAAATCCTGAAAATACGAAACCGTGTGAGCTGTTATTAAATAAATATTGAAAATCGAACCGACGGGGTTTTGATATCGTTACTGGAAATATTTATTGAAGATGAAGTTATATATATAGAGAGAGAAAGAGGGAGAGAGAGAGAGCATGTACGTGATTATTGTTATCGATCTTAAGATAAAAAAGATATGTTGTCTCTTAATTAAGTTACAAAGAACCAAAATTCTCCTTTATTTTGGATTGTTGGTGCCGGCCAGTTCCAAGTCAAAGCATCTTCTAGATATCTAACAGTTGACAATGCAACTCTATGGTGTACGTACGTATAGCCGTATAGGCTATTTATCAAACGGTTTCAATGAAATCCATGTACATAGATCTTTAGGATCAAAATTAGATTTTCAAGATCTTCTCTAGACTGACAACAAACATTTTGAAGATCTTCGCAAGGTTCTTGGCCTCTTGAACAACCTTTTAATGAACTTTTATAGTTTATATAATATCTATACTTACTATATTATAAAACAAATCCATTTTTAAACTTTCAACTTTTCAAATTTTAACATTAATACTAAATCCCAACTACTCATTTTTTTTCTTTCCTCAAATCACAGCCACTCATTTTTCACTCTCCTCCATAAATCAATTTATTCCTTTAATTCATTCAAAATATTTTATCTCAAAAACCGTACATCGATAAATTATAATAATTATATGAGTGTTCTTAAAATTTTATGCCCTTTCATTAATTAGATATGTCATTCGTTATACTTTTAACGAATTTTTAAATCCGAGGGCGGAGCCTGGACGACTAAGGCATTTGGCTATCATACTCTATGACCTACCACCTCATATTGTTTATCATACTCTAAGACCTATCACCCCTACTATCTAACCACCGCAATGCGCGGGTACTTTGTCTCGTTGTTGCAAAATGTATGAAACAAGTAGACATAGACATACATATACATATATATATTATATGAGGCTAGGGAATATGCGGCTGTTACACACCCAAATTTGAGTGTAGAACCTAATACATCTTAATTTTTTAATCCATAAAAAACATGAAGACCAGTTATTTATATAATATGTTATAAAATTAATTAGTATGTGAAAAGTTGTACATTAGAGCTTAGGCATCTAACATACACCCCAACCTTACTTAATTTTCTCATATTATATATAGCATTAACTTTGATTGCCATACAAATGGCATTCCATATATGTATGTGTTGAACGTAGTTATCCTTGAGTCCTGATGAATTACCTTCATAGACGAAAATTAAGTCATGGGACGCGTGGTGTTTTCAGTCTACGTGCTGAAACATACAATCGAATCTACGAAAACCATTGGTTGATAGTATAGGTGAAATTATACTAATTGTATAGTACGAGTATATCTCTAAATATATATAAAGAAGTATTTTTGACTAGAAACAAACATCCACTAGCTAGCTAGTTTTGGTAAAATGGATATAAAAAATGAGGTCATTATTTTAAGATTTGGTAAAAGTTTGGTTGACATTTGTTTTCTTTGAATAGAGGTAGCGTAGTTTACCATCATACAAACCACTATGTTCCCTGTTATAATATATGTAATTTATTCAACTAATTAATTAACACAACCTCAAATATATATTCCCACAACATATTTTACATCGCAAATATATGTTTACAAATTAATCTAGATAAAAGGCGCGCAACTACTACATAGTATCTCATGATATTATAAGGGTTTACAAAATTTTATTACTAATGATCAGTTTTTCTTTAAATTAAATTAAAGGCGCGCGCCCACACCAAATTTGATTAAAAACTAGCTAGCAACAAGTTTAGTTTACAAACTTTCACGGTTTGTAGAGAGTAGCTTATTAATTAATTATTTAATTGGGTGCCTATGCAATTCTTTTATGTAGAAGTGAAGTTTGGATCCTTGTATGTTTTTTTAGATGGGTTCTCATACAGAAGCTTGTTATATTTTGGTACCTTGCGTGTAATGTGTCGAGGTTTGACCACTTTCGTCAAAGACTGGATCGAGGTTGAATCTCCGGTGTGACTACTTTTACAATTTCTTTTACCTTATATTTCTAATACAACTTATATGTGTATTACTATAGAGTAGTTGAAAGTTAATTGAATCACACAAAGTATATATAAATTTGACTACACCAGTCAATGTGCTTACGTACCTTAGGCATTTACTGCAGTACTACGTACGTATTTTGTGTGGTTTCTAGCTAAATCTTAAGTTAAGACTTGACGCGCTTTAAGGCGTTTAATTTGAAATCTTTTAGAATCTTGTTATTCGTCTATACGAATGAAGATCACTACTTTTAATTTTTTCTTTCAAAAAGAAAAAGATTTGGACTGCTTTTAATTATCTGTTTGTTTATTTAAAGTAATGATAAATCCTCCTAATAGATCAACCTAATTATCCTCCTAATCATATGATGAAGCCACATGGAAAAATCAAGAGGGGTGATGTCTGAAAGATAATGAGTGGATTACACATGTCAAAATGTTGTGGCATTAGGAGGATTATTAGGCTAAAGTTTTAGGAGGATCAATCATTTTCCGTTTATTAATTTCAGATATACCAACTAATTAAAGGTAAATGTACAATAATTGTACATTAAGCTCGAATAACATGCATATTAGAGTACGTATATTAACGATCGAATGACAAATATATATACGATAAAGTTTTATCTAAATTTAACTTGCTTTCACGCAAACTATGAACGTAGAAAATTTGCATGGCTATTAGCCTATTACTTCATACAAAATAACAATAAAATACTTCAAAAAAAGGAAAAAAAAGAAAAGACAAGTGGAAACTCCAAGATGGTTGCTAAGCAACTTCTACTGTTCCTTCTTTTGGTGCACAAAATCAGCATTTTTATATAGTAATCCAAATAACAAATACAGTTAAGTTGAATAACATTGTTATAACACGTCACTCATTTCCATATATAAAGAAACGCAAATTAATTAATATCCGCAAATTACATTTAACCTGAAGAGATGGTTAGGCCTCCTTGTTGCAGTGAGAGTACTAGTAGCGAATTGAAGAAAGGACCATGGACTCCTGAAGAAGACGCGCTTCTTGTACGTTACATTCAGGAACATGGCCACGATAGTTGGCGAGCTTTACCCAAACGTGCTGGCTTGAATAGGTGCGGAAAGAGTTGTAGATTGAGATGGATTAATTATCTTAATCCTGATATCAAAAGAGGAAAGTTTACCGAAGAAGAAGAGAATCTCATCATTAACCTCCACTCTGTCCTTGGAAATAAGTACGTCTTTTTTTCTTCACATTCTTTCAATTTTCAATGCACTTTGTCATTAAGAAACCTTTTATGTCAAAGTAATGTAAATTTTTCAAGTAACTTTAGTACTATATATGAATATATAAATTTTCCACACGTATCAGTGTAATAGTACATAAATTAATTAGAGAATATATGTCGACTCTTTTACGTACATATGGTACTCTTAAACATGGATTTTATATTTACATTTCCTAAAAACTTGTGTAGGTGGTCAAAAATTGCATCACAACTTCCGGGAAGGACTGATAACGAAATCAAGAATTACTGGAATACACATGTCCGAAAGAAGTTTATCAAGGCCGGAATTGACCCAATAACTCATAAACCAGTTCCTAATCTTGGATTCTTTATTGATGCGATTTCAAAGCTCACCACTTCATCTTCTAACTTCCCATTTAGAATTCCAACCATTATGAGCCCATTGGCTACCATTAACGATCAACTGGTAAATAACATTTTGCAAATCATAAGCACAAACACCTTACCAAATGTGGTCAAACCATCTTTCTTATGTGATTTCAAGGAATACGACGAGTCGTTACTTTCTAACGAAATGATTAGCCAGTATTCAATGAGTTCGTCTGAAGATTGGGCGAAGTATAACCAGCAGGTTGTCTCGGAACCACATTGTGAAATTAGTAATTCTATTAATGGTGGAAGTTTGATGGGGAGTTACGGAGATGATGAAGTTGAGCTAATTCCTGAAACATTTACTGACTGTAAAAATTTGAATGATAACTTCTTTATCGAAAATCACCTTCCTGGCTTGCTCCCAATTATGTCTCCCAAAGGACTCACAAACAACGAAGTCATAAACATTCTCGAGAACGCTCATCAGCCTAACGACGTCTTTCAAGCTAGTATCGAAGATTATTATGATTCTCTTTGAAAGATTTAACAATAGGAAGCTTTCGAATTATATGGAAACAGATTCTTGTTTTCGATCTAGTTAAAAACTTACGTTTAAGCTGATTAAATTCCGAATCTTTGTACTGCTAGCTAGCTAGACGGGTTGTTTCTTTGAAATATATGTAATTTGTTTGATATGTACAAGTCCAACAACGTATGAATTAATAAGGAGAGTGATATATCTACATCATTTTTTAGCCATCTATAATAACTGTATTTATTTATTTACTGCACAGTGTATAACTGTATAATGCTTGTATTAGTTGTTGTAGATGACTAAAAGTAGTACTTGTAGATATATTACCTCTCAATTAATAATAATGTATGCACGTATACGTTGAATTTCAAACAGTTTTTATATATGAGGATTACAAAGGTGACATACTTATATAGCGATAGTTTGTGTACGACAAAATCTTGGAGTAGATAAGATTAGATGAAATAGAAAAGATTAGTTGCTTGTAAAACACAACTTTGTTTGTTGAGCTTTTTGGCAACTAATATTACAAAGAAAATGACCTTTAATTTCCTTTTAATAATTTTATGTTTTTCGACCTATAATTAGCTAGGATCAATATGCATCTAGCGAAGTGATATCAAGACGTACATTTCGCCAATTAAGAGTTAGTTTTTTGTTAGTGTTTAATTCATTATGGACAAAAATGTGTGTAGATAAATTATTTGCCAATAAAAGAGAAATACTCGTACTCGATCCATATATATATAGTTACATTACTAGATTTAAGACCCGTGTCCAACACTGGACACGAGATTTACGATATTATCAATATTAGATGTTCATACATTTAAGTCATAAAAACTTATAATTTTGAAAAATACGGTTCTAAGTGTTATATTTTGCAAGTTGTAGTACAATAATCATATGTTTGTTACTGTCATTATTAGCCTCGACATATTGATGAAATTGTTTGTCGTAGTCATTCCATAAGCCACATGTTATGTATAATAATTTCTCCATTATAGAATATTTTGAAACCAGTTGTACTCATAATGTGATATTATTATGAAAGATAATTAAGAATAAAAGATATAAACATATTTGTGATCTTGTACTTGACATTCACGTATATGTATTTAATCATGCTGCGCGTCTATAACACACATATGTTTATTTTCAATCACTTATTCTATGATAATATGATAACAATTAGGATTGTTTTTATATTATTTGATAACAATTAAAACTCTTGATTTGAGTGACAACTATAAATTTAAAGATTAATATGCAAAACTAATATATAAAAAAGGAGAAAATTATGCACCTTTTTGATTGAGGGATAGAATGAATCTTGAATGGAGTTTATATTGATTTGGATTTAGGATTTAAGTAACCCATTGTTGTAAATCGTGTTTGGGATATGTATCTAGAGGTCACATTGTATTTATATCAAATAATAAACTAAATATTAATATTTATAATTATAAAAATCTAATATAATATTTGTTAATAAGTTATTAGGTTTTGAAATAATTTTTTGTAAAAAATATTTCATATGTTGAAAATTTTTTTATTTAATTAAATGATTGTAAATTTTAAAAAATTCTCTCAAGTTGATGGTTAAAAATAAATATAAATTAAGTATTCAGGGCTAAAAAATGTAAATAATTGATGAAAAACAAAAATGTGTAAATTAATGAGACTTTTTTTTACATATTAATATAAATAATAATATAATAATATATTTGGATAATGATTATTAGGATTTTTTATTTGTAGTTTATCTAAATTATGACATCATCAAAAGTTAATTTGATGAAATCGAGCAATGTGATTGGTTAATAAGTCATTAGTTCAACTGTTTTATAATATATATTAAGATTAAGATCCATACTTAATCAAATACTCATACTAATTAAAATTAATATGATATACTTCACTCATATGTACTCGGATCGCGGATACCTCCCCTCCGCCTTCCTTTACAACTTTTTGAGACATATTAAAACTATCATGTTAATTTCTAACGGTTTTGCTCAATTCCCGAATTCTTAAAATCCTCGTTACAAACAACAAATATCGACATTCTTTTCGGGTTTCTTTGGTGTACTCGAGTTCAACACATGATTCACAAGGTGTTGATTATATGTTTGAGCCAAACCAACAAATTAATAACAAATAATAGTAAAATAACAAATGTTTATCTTTTAATGAAATAATAAATGTCAATGTTAAAATAATATGTAATAGTAGTATATTAGTAATTTATTATTGGATAAACAAGTTTACTTATGAAATGAAGATATATACATACAATATTGGATAATTGTAAATGTAACGGTTATCCAATATTATATTGTATAATTTATCTATTGAGTATATTAATTTTATGCATTAATAATTTAAGTGTAAAATGAAGTTACGAAAGATTGAGTTATATTAAAAATTTTAATTAGATTTAGATACACAACTATTGCTTCCGTTTAAACCGTTTTAATATAAATTATAATTTTTGTAATATATATGTTAATGGATTTTTTTTCTTTTATTTTGGATTTAACAATACGTCTCTTCATATATACTCAATATGTCTCTTATTGGAACATTTCATAAAAGGATTTGAATCCAAAACCTAAATCATTACACATCCAGTTATTGATAAATAGAAATTATGTTAATGTATTAAATTATTATTTAATAAATTCATTGAATTCTATTGCTGAGTATGATAAAGAATAATATTCAATAATTTAACTTCATATGAATTATTATATGACATTATCATGTTTTATAGATTTTGATACACAAAACCTATATAGATATATTCCCGTGTAAAATACATAGGTTTTAATTTTTAATTAGATTAATAATAATGTTTCCAATGTTTAATCTTAAAATTGGAGAATTATAATTGGTCAATAAGTGGTTAGGTTGGTTGTATTTTTTTAATATATATAAAGAAATAATAAAAATAATAATAAAGATAAAAAAAAATAGAGATTTCTGATTTTTCTTTCTTATTAATAAACTGAGATATAGATTAAGTATAAATTATTCCGCAACTAAGCTAGCTAGTTAGTAATCAAAAATCAATATGATATACTTCAGTCATATCCGGGTAGTACAACCCAAAATTTTGCTCAACTCCTGGAGCCTTAAGGTCCTCGTTAAAAATAGCAAAAATGTAAGTCTCCAATCTCGCGTCTGGTCTCTTTGGTGTACCCGAGTTCAACACATGATTCACAAGGTTTTGATTATACGTTTGAGCGTAAGTCGTGGACGTAAAATCCCCATTCCCGTTCGACGGCCACCCACTCTCGCATATCACCACCTCCACATTGCCTCCATTGACTTTCTCCAAGGCCGCATACACCGAATCAACCATGGCATCGAACAAATTTGTGTACCCCAAATCTCCATCTCGCACGAAAACATCACTAGAATTTAATAATGCATATTGTAAATTGATATCAGCTGGGTCACTGACGTACGCAAAATATGGGTACATAGTGACCAAGATAGGCCAGCCATTGCTGGCCAAAAAACCCGCGATATTCTGCATCGCGGGCTGTACATTAGGTGCAAATGCACC
The DNA here is from genome assembly GCF_010389155.1 of Erigeron canadensis. Taxonomy (NCBI): domain Eukaryota; kingdom Viridiplantae; phylum Streptophyta; class Magnoliopsida; order Asterales; family Asteraceae; genus Erigeron; species Erigeron canadensis. The sequence continues at coordinate 51,228,793 of NC_057761.1, forward strand.
ACTTGAAGGAGGGTATGAACTGGCTAGTAAGTAACCCCCAATGGTTGTGGTCACTGGAATTTGGCCAAGATTGATGGACTGTAAAGCTGCATTAAGATTCTTGATGGCAGGTAGCACAAAATTAATCAGATTATCGCCAGCTACTTCGTTACCAACAGAAATACAACGAATTGAGACCCCGGAAAATGGGACAATGTTGTTTTGCACCCATGCGTTAGCAAAGTTGATATCATTTGCTAGATTTGGGATGTCGGCATCAAGTGTTCCAAGAATCAATTGGACTCCTGAGCCTTGTAGCGCGCTAAGAACGTCGTGATTGGGGTCAAAAATACGAACTTGTCCAATGTTTCTTGATTTTACAAGTGATATGACTTGCGGTGGAGAAGGGAGGTTGTCTCCATTTAGTCCATAGTTCAATCCAATGCCAGCACCATCTGAGAATATTTGCAAGAAGAACAAATACATACATAAGTGTTACTCGTATTATAAACTAATAATTATGAGTATTATTTGAGTTATATATACGATGGGTTCAACAGTCCAAATGTAGATTGAAGAAAATTAAAATTACCTGCTGCAAGAAAATTTATATGAATCGTGAAAAGACACAAGATAGTACTTATAAATAGAGGCACACCCATGATTTATATAAACGGTACGTTAATTTGTCTTGTCAAAGTTGCAAAAATGATCATCTACTATGAGGTATATATATAAGGAGGATAATGGTAAATCCGATATTGGTGGATATGAATAACGTTAAGTGGATAAATATTAAATGTGTAGCCGATATGATTGATTAATAAAATGGATATAGATGAAAATTTGTAATCTATGTAAGCCATCCATTTTCTCGAATTAATTAAATTAAATTTGTTATTTTTATTTTAATTTATTACTAATATAAATAAATGTATATGTGTATATTTGTTTAACATGCATATTAAATGCAATATAGATTTGGATATGAATGATAAAAAATAAATTGATATATATTGATATAAATATGAGAACATTCGAACTTCACAAAAAAAAAAGATATGAGAACATTCGAACAATATCCGATTCATTGATATATGTAGCGTATAAAAAGATAAGAAGAAGTCATGCCCGTATGCGTAAGGTATGAAGGAGATATATGAAAATGGCATTAGTTACAATTTGCAAATATATTTGGCATTTAAATTGTTAATGATAAATGATCGTATTAGCTGGATACTAGGCTTTTAGCCATTGAAGACTAGTGATCATCTCATAACACGACCACTACATGCAATGCTCATATCAATTGCATCAGTATTCTTATTATCAGTTTCACATCAATGTTTTTAAGCCAACATATCAACCAATTACATTCTATATCATCTTTTATTATATAAAATAGAGGGTGAAGATAGTTTCGACTTGAGAAGTCAAGTTAAATTAAATTTAAGCATTATAATTTAATCAAAGATCAAAATTCATAAATGATTTTTAAATTTTAATCTTTGATTAAAACTCAATAATCAAGATTTTTCCCAACTTAACGGAAACTTGAAAGAATATCCTCCCTAAAATAAAAGACATATGAGTATATAATTAAACGAAATAATTTTAAAAAAACATGTTAATAAAATATAAATATTATATTATTACACATACATTAATTCACAAAAAGATAAATTATTATAGTAATAAAATATAAAACATTAAATTACTACATACAAAAAATAATATAAAACATTAATGTTGACGAAACTTTGGCGGGTAGCTTCAAATATCCCTTTTTACATACTAAAAGAGGGTTGCTCCGGTATACGCAAAAGCTGAGTTGTCAAGCAAGGAGCTTCGCCACATTGGATGTATGACATCATCGCTGATGAATTTTGTGTGTATTTCACAGTGTAAAAGTGTGTGTAATATAGATATGAGGTTAATTGGGCGGGTCTTTTAAATTTTAAATTTTGAAAGTGAAAAGAAGAGTGGAGGGAGAATAAAAGATCAGAGTTGTCATTTCTTTATTTCATTTTTCAATCATGCCTTTTTTCTCCTTCTCTCACTTAAAAATAATACAACACAGATTCCAAATCTATATAACTTTCTCATCTTGGTGAAGAAATTGGGTTTATAAAATTGATTTTAATTTAGGAAAGCTTGAAGATTTATTGACTTGATTTTGCAAGGGATATATTTTTGTTGTTGTAGGGGATATATTTTTGTAGAGATGTAGAGCTGCATATGTTAAGGCCGCTGCTGCTAATATCAAGGTATATATATATATATATGAATCTATCATGTATATATAAATCTATTCGACTTTTCTTGATCATATTGCATACGCCGAAGGAATGACGATTGAGTTTAGATCTATGGCGTTGAAGGTACTGTATAATGAATATTCTGATTGAAGGTATTGAATTTCTTGTGGGGTTTAATTATTTCAATATTTTTTCAATTTAGATCTATAGTTCGGTTAAATGATGTGAATTTTAAAACTGGATTTGCGTAATTGATATTAGATGTATGTTTTATTGATTAACTATCATATATCTATAAATGGGTTTTTTGTATTTTGTCACTTAGAAGTTTCTCGAATAAAAGATTGAATTTGTGAATGTGAAGCAGTGGGTGTGGCGAAGTAGAAGAACCTGGTCGCTCCTGTGGCCGGAAAAAATAAAAGCCGTTGTGGACTTGGTGATATTGGCAACCTGGTCACTCTCCGACCGCTAGAGGGCAAACAATTTCCTCAACGTCCTGTTAAGCAGCCGAAAACAAGAAGGTATAATAACTCTTTTGCAAACTATGGTCTTTCTTTGTTGTTCAAAATAAAGCATTGACACTAAATGCTGCAAATAACAAGAAGGTATATATTTCTTTGTTGTTTTATGGATTGAATTTTTATTTATACTAATTATATTTTCTTTATATTATTGTTCTGTTTTGCACGTTTAATAAATGGATCAAAAATAGGTATTGGATGTATAAACTAGCTCACATAAGACCTAAGCACAAATAATAACTCAGTATGTTCGATTTATTTATTTATTTCATAATATATATTGTAGAATTGATGCATCTAAGGTATTTGATAATATGTGTGAAAGAAATATATATATATATATATATATATATATATATATATATATATATATATATATATGAGAGATACTTTAAAGTGGTTGCTGATGGTTTTTGTTGATTATGATTACCTCGATCATTACTTCTGGAGGTGTCAAAATGGGCAGGTCCAGTGGGTTAGGTATCGGGTCGAAAAGTTTCTGGCTGATGCAAACTCATGCATCAACTGTTAAATGTGATGGTAAGTATATAGGTTGTTAATTACCATTATGACCTAAAGCCATGATGACTACCACGTTGCATTTTCAGAGTTACCTGGCTAATGCAAACTCATGCATCAACTGTTAAATGTGATGATTTTTCTTTGATCATATATAGGTTGTTAGATTTGTTAGTTAATTTATCAAATTAAATTATGTAGTTTCCATCTACACAAGCTGCTCCCGCCACGAAGCTGCCAAGGTGTGTATCACTTCTTTTGTGGTGATTCTTTTTAGTTAATTTAATTTTTTAGCTGATTCAGAATGCCTAATCCATGTTATAGTTATTATGTGTAGCCGTATATTCATATGTCATTGACCTTTATTAAAACAACTCTTCTGAAACTCCAAACTAATGAACTGTTCTCTTATGACCACGTGATGCTGATTTAACCTCTAGCCTTGCCTATAAATTATTGGAGTACATGTAAGAACCTGATGCAATAGTTATGATTTAACCCAAGTTCGGTAATTTTCTTTTTATTATTCAGGATTTTCATTTATATCCTCATGAAAGGTTCAATTGAAGACTATAATTAATCACCTTAAAAAAGTGGTTCAAATGAATGAAATTTGTTTTTATGTTACTTTTAATCATGTAATTTCTCTTTTATCATCTATCTAAATTACAGTTTTTTTTTAAGTTTTATATAATCATATATTTTTGTGTGTCTGTAGCTCTAAATCCCATAGGGCGAAATTTTGAAATGCGTAGGTTTTCAAGATTTTATTCTTAGAACTGAATTTCCTGGTCATTTTATGTTATTGGTGTATTTCAAAGTTCGATTGTGTTTATGCAGGTATGATTACATTAAATACAGGGTGTCGACAGGTAAGGTGCATGTCGATTCCAATTTTGAGAATGATATTGATATCTTATTTTTTATGAATGAAGCTAAAATGTTACATGTTTGTCATGTTTTCTTCCCTCTTGCAGCCAAGTGATCATTACACGTATGCAACTATTGAGGCTACATACATTATCGAGATCAGGACTCGTGGAGGCTGGTTCAGCTATTGCAGGTTCTCTTGGAGGCTTCAATGGCTCATGCTACCAATATTGTTTCAGCCATCCTCATTGCCACTGATCAGGACTCGTGGCAGACCTTTCAGGAGCAGGAAATTTTGGTGTAGCATAGGATTTTTGGTGGAATTGCAACTTTCTGATACCTATTTGTTAATTTCATGGATGCTGGAAATCTTGGTATTTAGTGGCTGTGATATGGATCCAAGCAAATTATAGTGCATGCTACCCGGCAAGAAGTGTTGGTCATCCTCACGAGTTGATAGGATAGCTAGCTGTACATGCTCAACAAAAACGGATTTGCACTTTCTTACTAACAATTGTATCGATCGTGTCGTTGATATTTATAAGAGTTATGTCATGGGAGTTTGGCCAAATTTACATTGTGGTAGTTAATTATAGGAGGCCAATGTGTTTTAGTAAAATTAAAAGTTTGGTCTATCATTTCACTATGTATATATAATATGATTTTCAACAGTTTTGGAATTGACAGTAAATTAAGGATAGGCCTTAGAAGGTTGTGATTGATAAGCACTGGTCATTGGGATTTAGATATAGGAGGTCAGAAGTTAAGACTTAGATGCGAGGTTTAGATGTGAGTGTTTAAATGGGGGGTTTTAGATTCGGGAGTTTACATATAGGGGCTTAAATATGGGTGTTGTCTGATATACTTTGTAATTTGATTTGGATTAATACTGATGGTTCATTCACCACAAAGATTTAATCATTGAGTTTCTATTTGTATCAAGCTTTCATATAACTTGTCATTGAACTATTGAAGTGTTTTAAATTATTTCAATAAAAATCTAATAAATATAAAAATGTAAAAATTGGGATTCGCAAAGAGTTTAAAACAAATATGTTTTCATTGGTATTCAAAATGTAATTGATATTAACTTTGTGAATAAATATTTAATATTTAGAAAATCCGTCTTTAACACAACCTTTTTACATTTTTTGTTATTGATATTAATTTTGCAAATAAATTTCCTTAACAATTCTTTAATTTCTCCCAATATTTAATTAAATGTAATGATCTTACTTAATTCTTATCCAATTTGTTTAGGATAATATTACTAAACTAAACCACGGTTTTTCTGCGGGACAAAAATATATATAATTGTATTGATGATGAATATACATTTGCAACCCTATTTACTAATTATGTTATTAGTATGTCTTAGTAATTGTAGTTTTTATCTAATATTTTTAATGAATCTCGATTTTTGAACTATATTATCTAATGTCTACTTTTAAGATAGGGAAAAGTATCTGGGTGTGTATGTAACTTGTGACCAGCTACTATTGTATGAAAGAAACTTTAGTCGGGTTCATTGTATGTAAGTAACATGTTAGAACTGAATGAATCGTGTAAACAAGCTGATGTGGAGGTCTCTCATTGGGCCATGTATCATATGCCTGGTGCTGCCATGTTGATTTCTTACACGATTCATTCAGTTTTAGCAGGTTACTTACATACAATGAACCCAACTAAAGTTTCTTTCATACAATAGTAACTGGTCACAAGTTACATACACACCGAGATACTTTTCCCTTTAAGATATCTATCTTTGCATGAAAATCACATACACACCTCTATAACACACATTTTCTATAGATATAGACTAATTATGTTATTAATATGTCTTAGTAATTAGTTTTTATCTAATATTTTAAACTTCTAAACTAATTATTTTATTTTGTCAAATATAATTTTTTATTATCAATTTACTAAAATTGATTTTTAAAAACCTACCTGTGTTTTTCGCGGGATAAAAATCTAGTATATGATCCATTAGAGCCTTGTGGTTTGTAGAGCTAATGGTGCACCAGACTACTAGAGATGGCAAAAAAACCCGCATCTAATGGGGATACCCGAAACCCGACATTTGTGGTCCGGGTTTGGGTCTAGGTATGCGGGTCTAGGGCTAGGTATGGGGTGGTTTTATCTTTTTTCCCGGGGACGGATTTAAATGAAAACCCGCATACCCGGCCCATATACCCGAATCCATATACCAGCCCGTTTATATTAGATAAATATTGGAAACTATAAATATAATTATTATGTAATATGTATACATGTCAAAAATGTGTCATTTGTAAAAAATACTCCAAGTAAATATGGTCAATGTTAATAAACCTAACAAAAACTTAGCTATAATTGTTGTATGATAGTTCATGGATCACAAAAACAAAGACATACAATATCTTATATTTATACTTCATAAACTCTTGTAGAGATGTCAAACCTCAATGAATGCCATGACTTTATGTTTCTTCAGGAATGTAAAAGTTCCAGTTGTACATGGTTTGATTAGCATGTTAACAAAATCCCTATTACCCGCGGGGAAGCCCGTTACCCGATGGTTAGTTGGTAAATGAGGACCCGTTGGGTCCGGGTTTGGGACGAGGAATTTTAATCGGGTCTGGGATTACTAAAACCCGGACCATACCCGGCCCGTTGCCATCCCTACAGACTACTAGCATCGCCAAATTGTAGTTAAGTTTGAATTAAATAGATAATTTTAGTTATTATTGTCGTTGTGAAGTGTTAATAATTAAATCTATCTATATCTACTATATTAATAAATAAACTATCTTCTTTCCTTTTCAACTCTTTACCTTTAAAATATCTAAAATACTCTTAATTTTCAACACATTTCTAACTCACACACTAAATCTACCCAATATATCTCTAATATATTTTACACCCATATTAATCAAAACTATCTATTTCCTTTATTATTTTAAATATTTTCACCTAATATCTCTATAATATTCTTAATAAAGTTATTTACAAAAGATATATTTCTTAATTAACCATAAAATAACTACACTACCATTTACGTCAATTACTTTTAGATTAATAACCACATCGTTACTTCCACCGCCACTATCACCACCCGTTACCGTCACCGTCGCCGTATTGCGCGAGTACCAATCTCGTGTATATATATGTATGTGTAATTGTTGTTGAGTAAAGTCAAAATAATTAAACTAGATGTATAATACATAATTATATAGCGATAATTAAAAAAATGTTCTTTACAACATCAAATTATAGTAAAAGAAAAATGCACATAATGTATTATCTAAACTTTTATATTACATTATAAAATTTTTAGCATTTTGTTTAAGCACTAAGGTCTCCACGCTAGATTAAAATAGATACTATTATATCTCCTCAATTTATATCTTGATATTAATAAACGTTTATCACACATTAAGAAAAGTCAAACAACAATTTTTTAAGTTATTATTCATACATTATAATTAATTCTATTCTAAATCTAACTAAAATCAAAATATGAAATACACAATTACATAATCTATATATATTATATTCCATGTATTTTTAAAACAATATAAGATTTGAAATCAAATTATCTCTTATTTAAAATTTTATATAATACACTAAATTAAACGTATGCGTTGCATTATAAATAATTATTGTTGCAAAAATTTGTTGAAAATAAATAATTTATACATCTTCGAAATCCAAAATATAAGAATACAATAATAGCAACAATGTATTTTAACTATAATATTACAAAATACTAAAAGTAGGAACATACTACAAATAAACAAAAAGTCTAGTTGTACTCAAAGGCTTAAAGCCATAGTAGCCCTAATTAAATTTTTTGGGGAGGACCTTAGAACTTATAAATCACGTATATAGAGAATCTGCTGTTGGTATCATCCATATATATCTAAAAGTTCTATGATGGTGGTGGAAAAATTAGCGCATTCTTGACCCTTTAACAATGTGTATTTAATAGGGCTAATTACTTTTCTTTATTATAAGGTTTTTATTAAGGTACTTAATGATATTAAGAAGTAATGATTTAATATTACGGAGTATATAGTTTATTTAAACTATGTAAGATGGAGTGTATATATATATATATATATATATATATTTATATGATAATAATTTAAACTTGGATGCATGATCCTTAAGCTCTCCATTAATAGGAGTACTTAATGATCTACTTTAGTAATGAGGAATATAATGACTTTGCTGTAAATGGTGTGGTAATAAAGATAGATCGAAGTTTCAATCTTAATTGGAGTTTTACTGTTTTAATCATTAATTCATGTAATTCATCCTCCAAGCGTCATGGAGTTATTGAGGTCACTTTTCAACTATTTTTGTGCAATGGTAAGTATTCAACCAATTAGAATTCATTCATTGCTGATATATGGCAAGTCCAATTCTGGTTTAATGCAATTACTAAACGAAAGAGGTATGAATGAGTTGTATTAATTAATATTAAGGTGTAAAGTGCAATGTCCTGGGAGTGGAAGAGTGGAAGAAACTTACATCCCACTTACGATTCCATCTTCGAACTCATTTCAATCATCTATCTTTAATGATTTTATTTACTTTTAAAATTCCAACTTCTAAATCATTCAATTAAGGCATGTAAAATTTGTAGTGTGATATTTACCATTAAAGGTAATTCGGGCAAAATATTTATCAGTGTTTTTAAATAGCCATTAAAGGTAATTCGGGCAAAAACTCCCATGTTGTGGTAGACTAAAGGGCCATATCTCCGATCCATTAACTCTTCAGGATAGTTTTACCTCATTAAAGTTTGATTGAAGTTTATTTAACTACAATCATCTTTTAATGTACACATGGTTGGGCTTCTTGAATCTCCTTTCAAAATTATTTTTATTCTTTCTTGATTTTATTTTTCTATTATTGATTGATGATTGATGTTCATTTTTTTTTGCAGGCTTACTTTTTAGGAGGTCTTGATAGATGATGATGATGCTAATTCCAAGGTATTTATTTATAAATAATTCTGGTATTGAGATTTTCAGTGAATGTTTCGCTTAAGGTATTGTTAAATTTGATTCTGATGAAATTTACCACTGATAAAGTCCAACTTTCATTTGGATATGATGGACAAGTTATCGACCTTCAATTGCTTTATCTATTCTTAGTTTTGGAAGGATATGATGTGATGTAACTAAGGTATGTTTTGATTTTTGTAATAGATTTTAAACTTATGATTTTTGGGATTTTTTCATTGAGGATTGGTTGTTGTAAATTTGATAAAATTGGTTTTAGTTATAAATATACATGCAATGGTAAACAGTTCTATACATACGTGTCATACATGCAAGGGAAAACGGGTTTATACATAGTGGTTATGCTTTTGGAAGTTCATCTATGATTGCCCAATCTAATTTTTCAATTGTGTCATTTTTGTTTTGTGAGTTTCAAGCATATTATTTAGCTGTTGTGTGTTTTGTGCCCAATCTAACTTTTCAGCTGCTGTCGATTGGTTCTTAATTTCTATCAATAGCTACTGTATGTGATCTTCCCTTTTAACTATACCAATTCTATGACGATTGGAGTTTTAGCTGTTGATCTCATACCTTTTTATACATCTTCATGGCTAGATGACAGTTATATAGATAAGATGATCTTGACTTGCCTATGTATAGGTTTCCACAAATTCAGAGTCTTTTATATGCAATTAGAGACTCTTATATACTCTACTGATGGACACAGTTTTAATCATACTATTGTAGTTATTCTGATATCTTATGACAAAACTGACAATGATAGCCTAACAATGTACTTTGGTCTCATGGGTGATGGTCTGCCAATTGGACGATACAACGACATGTGGGCGACCTAGTGCATTAAGGTATAGCGTTCTTCTCCAAGATGTGCACTCCCTGCACAAATTATAGTGCACTTGACCTATTTATGTATGAATAGGCTGATTTGGGTGGTGATTTATCACAGGTGTGTCAAATATTTTATTACCAAATTTATCTAAAAGTGAAGCATATCAAATGGGTTGGGTGAAATGGGATGAAAATCACTGAGTCTATCTTTAGTGCATACATTTGTGTAATCTCATTTTGCCACCTCTAACATAGAGTTTCACTCACGGGCCTTTAATTTATCCTTTTAATAGGTTATCTGTGACCACCTTGGATTAGACATGAAGACCAGTATACCATACATCTGGCACAACAAGGCTAGCAACCCAATTGTGAACCTGAAATAGAAATACAAGGGTATTTACTGGCAGGGAAAATTGATCCTGTTCTTCCAGGTTGCTACCCTTGCAAAAGAGTATACCACTGTTCATAGCTGCTATAAAGAGCTCTCGAAGTAGGTCAAGGCTAAGCTCGGCAAGGTTGATGACTACTTCAACAAGTTGGCTGATGCCATGGTCACTTGGATCGAAGCATGGGAGTCGCATGGGTTAAACGGGTCAAACGTCGCCCAAAGGTACATGAATCCACAAAGCATCCCAAGTCATTGTATCTAATGAGCTAAATTGTTCATGAAATGAAATTTGCGGATCATATTTGCCAAACTAATTATCTATATACGAGTACGTTTTTTAAATGTTAGACAATAAGTGTTTCAGATCAACATGAATTATATGATATCCATTTTGACTGGCATTCATACAACCCTTGCTTTCTGTTAAACATAAGTTTTAGATATTAATGGAAAAGCTTAATGGGCAACAAGTATTGATGGTAGAGGTTCATTTGACTAACTTGGTTGGTAGAATTAGATTGGTGATATCATGGGGAATGGTCACTGCAAGAATTATGTATGCAGAGTTTTACTTGATTTGTGAGTGATTTAAATTTTGGAAAACTGATTATTTAGGCTATAAGGGATAGGTTTTTACTATATATCGTTAAGTGCTTTGTAATTGAGTATGATGTGCTTAGTTTAAAAGCAGAGTGGATTTATACATGTGATAATTTGATTGAAAGTAAAAAATGCAATATAAGGTTATTTCTGCAATGATTGATATACAGGCAGAGGCTTTGGAGGATGCACTTACATAGTTACATGTTGGAGTTTCTGACAACAAAAATGGGTGACCGAATTGTGTCAAGGTCACTCACCACATAAACCAAGTTATGTCATATGATTCAGAAGCAGTTTATTCTTCTTAGAATTTTCATTTATATATTTTTTTGTATCTTGCAAAATTGATTTTAGTAGCTTTAGTGATTTATCATATATTTGTATCTTGCAAACCAAGTTATATCATATGATTCAAAAGCACTTACATGTTGGATTTATGTTTTCAAATGTTATATTCAAGTAGCTTTCTCTTGCTTTCCATACTTTTGTGCATATAAACATACTCATGGCACATAACAGCTCCTATGTTTTGTTGTTGCAATGGTCACAACTTTTAAAGGAATTGAACAAACTATTTATACCAACATTGGTACGATGTGACACGAAACGAATATACTGTTATGCACGCCGTGCATCGCACTGGCTTTACCTCTATACATACTAAAGATGAATGAAAGAATGTTCTTTAGCACTTAATTTATGAGGGTATTGAAGGCTATTAAGTATTAATCTATAGAGGACAAATCTTTAGCCAAGATGCAAACACATCGACTTACCCGGTCGTGCATCGTACGGGGCTTCACTCTATACATCTAAAAGTTCTATGATGGTGGTGAAAAACTTAGCACATTTTTTACGTCTTTATCGATGTGTACTTAATAGGGTTAATTACGTTTCTTTACTATAAGGTTTTTATTAGAGTAATTAATTAATGATATTAATAAATAATGATTTAATATTTTACGGAGTATATAGTTTAGGGTTTTGCTAAACAAAACCCTAAGGGCTTTCGTTAATGTGCATTAATTAGTTGTACACTTACCATAAAATTCAGGGTACCGACATTTAATATGGAAATGTACAACCTTTTTATGCACGTTAAGTGAATCCCTAAGTGCTTCCTTTAGCATTTTCCTATAGTTTATAACTATATATAAGATGGAGTGTTGTGGTTTTATTAGTTGTTTAATTGATTTATTTAATATATAAACTAGCATGGTGCTCGCGCAATGCGGCGACGGTGGCGGCGGCGACTTATGGTGTAAATGTAATTAGTATAGTGGTTAGTGTAGTTTTTTTTAGACTTGAAGGAGTCGTGGTAAAATTTATTACATTAAGTGTATTTTAGGTATATTAATGGAGATAATTAAATTAGTGAATAAGAAAGAAAAACCCAAAATGTAAAAAAAGAGTAGGGGCATTTTAGTCATATTGCATAAATTATCTGGGACATTGTTTTCGCTTGATAGTATTCTTTCGTTTTATCATGCAACTTGATTTTCGTAGGTGCAAAGATGGCAATGATGGGTTTCATTATGATTTAATTATTGCATTCATCTTTTCATATTGTAGTCACCTTTTCTAACTCAGGTATCAACACATTCTGTTCTAGCAAGCAAGGAGGATACAGTGCAGTCATGGCTTCAGAGGACACGTCAGATGCGACCATAAGTGCTTCAAAAGGGATGACATTTAAGTATTGGCCTACAAATATATTATCAAGTCATTTTATGAACTTTGTATAGCATATAATGTATTTAAGATTACAAGATAAACTAATTTCTCTTCAAATTACATAGTTTGGAAGTTTCACTTCTCATCTAAATTAAGCTAAGAAATTTATTATTCTTTTGATCATAGTTTGCAATTCTGTAAACTGCTTTCTGATTTTTGAATAAACCTGAATTCCAAGGCTTATAGAAATACACATTTTTGTCCTACATAATGGTACTTAAACTGCATAGACATTTATATTTGTTTAAATGCATGTAAATGAAAGTGCCAAAATGTGCAAAAATGGACCTTACAAATGTACTAACATAATAAGCAAATGGCCTTATAAATGTTGATGTTTATTAGATAAATTAGAGGCCGAAACATGTTCCAAAGCGGTTGACTTGATAAATCCTGCTAGAGGTGGAAATATAGGCATGAAAATATGACATAATCCGACTTAGATTGAAATAAGTGGTTTTATTGTATGGGTCCAGTTGGGTTGCATTGACAGTTAAACTTTTGTTAATTTGTTTTATACATAACTCATTACATTTGATTACGTAAACCAGTTTAGTTAGAAGATAACAATCATGAAAAAACCAATTTAGGTGATCTTTAACCCACTTGACCTGATTTCCATGCAGCTAAACTGTTTTCCCTTTGACCCATTTGACCTTTAAGGGATAAACCCATACCCGAATGATTAATTTGATCTATATCACTGGTCCTTTTAATCTAAACTAGATGAGCGGTAATTGTGTTTTTTTGGGAGTTTGAACAAGCACATATCAACATGGTATCTTTTTAATTTTTTTTTTTACGTACCTATTTGAACTATGTAACAACTCTTGCTATTGGTTACATGTTTATTTTCCCTCTCATTTTATTATTCATTTGGGACCGTTGCATTAATTGGATACACTAAAGGAGTGTCTTCGGTCTTGGAAGTTTATGGTATTGTTTCAATATCCGAGACAATCCCTTCTCTTTTTAAGCAGTTCTTGACAACTTTCGAATTGCTTTATTGTATCCTTTATTTACTTTTTCAAGATGTCAAGACATTAATTAAGCTATCAAAGCCCTGGGTATATACAAAAGAGCTGGTATAGGTAACTAAAACATGCATAATAGCTATTTGTAGAGGTCGCCAATATCAACCCATCTATATATGCATTTGATTGGGTCTATGTTTTATGTTTAGGGTTAAAATAAAAAAATTATAGCTACTTAAGTTGAACAAGGCTTGTAGAGAAACATCATCGTCTTTCCAACATATTTTGACCGAGACTATCTTAGGTTAAGTAAAATGCAGGGTTCCTCTTTCAGAAAATCATTCAACTTTAATACTTTTGTATGTAAATCTATAGACACGAAACTCACTTTTTACTTGGAAAAATTTAAGAATAAGGAGAAAGAATCCGATTGACTAGCAAATTGTTGTTATAACACGTCCAACTATGTGACCCTTTGTAACCACGTCCAACGGCCTTCACTCTAGTAAGATTTAATGAATCTAATGTGTAAATGACACATTAATTGTTGGATCATTCACAAATATTAACTAAAAGCAAGAAACAAGAATACATCTAATTACCCAATTTGAAACCATCATATATCAGAGATCATCATCACTCATGTTTTTGGATATGTACATTCCATCACCTTCATTCTATTTCAACAACCTCAGCTCATCAACACGCACACCGACATCAAACTCGAACTTAACAATAAAAAACCTCAAAATAAGACAATCTTACAAACGTACAAAAAAACCTGTGAAGCCCAACCGTGCAACGCACAGGCCTTCATTCTAGTAAGATTTAATGAATCTACCACGTTATATAATACGTGAGAAACCCTAGAGTAACAAATAAAGATTTACAAACTCATATGGACCAAAATGAATAGAATTATCTTTACTTTTTACCTCTTCATTTTATCCCCTTGTTTAATTGACCCACATGAGTTTATAAAGTTTGTTTGTAAATACTTGTTTGTCACCTCTAGAATTTCTAGACATTATATATACAACATATTATATAAGTAAATAATGTAAAGCATTTGCATATATAACAAATTTTGTAGCACCTATATCAAGTCCTTACATAAATAGGGATGTTTTAGATCTTCAACAATTAATCAAAGAAACATCATATATGATATGATCATCCAATCACATATGAACATTATCCGTTTAATCAAGAACTAATTAATATATATTTTGTTCCCTAGCTCCTTGTCTTCTATAATAGGGACGGCAATGAAATTAACCTTATTTCATCAACGGAGCATATATATAAAGGGCATCTACGTTTTAATATTGTAGCTAGTGTAGTCGATGGCTCCATAATGACATGCCGGCACACCCTTCCGTTAGATTAAACTACTATAAATTACTATAAACTAGACTACTAGAGAACATTAATTTTTCCCTCAAAAATCAAAGTCCATAAATTTAAAAAGTAACAAATACTACCCGGGAATCCACACTTTTCCGTTTTAAGTATCAACATTATTGAGGGCAGGATGGAGGAGACAAGAATCAACGATGAAGGTAAAACAACTATCACTCGGGCCTCATCTTACTATATATCTCGTTTTAAATCTTATTAGAGTATCAGAATAGAAGTAGGTACCAGGGTGTGTTTGTTTAATCACTGTTTCCTGTCTTTTGAAAGTAGAAATGGAAAATGACATCGAGAAATATTCCAAAGGAAAACTTGGGCATGAAGAAGATCAGAAGAGGGTTATTGATGTTGTTGAAGAAACTAGAGGTGAAGATCACACCACAAATGCAATTACAGAACAAGAAGGTGAAAGCAACAAGATTGATTCACAAAAGAAAACAAGAAAGCCCGTACCTAAAACAAATAATAATGTAACGCTTCCCCGGCCATTTAATCTAGCAACGGAAAAAAGAATGACTAGAGCAAGGAGAGAATCAATGGATTTCAAGGAACCGAAACCAATTCTTTCCAAATCCTCTAGTTTTAATCCCAAGTAAGCTTGCTCTCCATATGGCTCATATATAGCCAATTAAGTAATTATACAAGCTGATCTAAAGAATTGTAAGCTTCATAGTAGAAAATTTGTGATGTACATGTTTAAGGACTTTAAATTCCAAGGGAACCGGAACCTCATTGAGTAAAACAAGTTCAAAGCCAATTCGGGCCAATGCAAAGGATGATAAGAACAGAGAGGTATGTGAATTTATCACGGCGAGCATTCTTTTGATATTTTCTTTCTTCAATTTTGTGTTGGGTTGTGGCGAATTCTCTATATCAAATGAATGTAAAGTTAAATCATAAAATTTCAAATTTGAGATCTTGGTTTCAATCTTGCTTTACAATGCATGTAGTCAAATCAATCATCTGATTATAAGAATCCTGTCGTCTTTCATCATGTAAGATACAAAAGACACTTCACCACTTCACCATGAACATTAACGTGTATATGTATATTTTTATCATCATACTTGAAAGGTAACACGCAATGGGAACAACTTAATGAAGCAGGAAGTAAATAAGACGAAGAATGCACCAAAGGAAAACCCGATGTTCAAGGCATTGCCGTTGCCAAACTTCTATCGGAAAAAACGCTCTCCCCCGGAACTAGAAACCAAGAAGGTATAGCAAGTGATTGCTTGTAGTCTTGTAGACATTGGAAACAACTTAATTTAATGATTAATTAGTCATAAAATATATAACTTCGTTATTTATAACTATAGATGGTTGTTGTTGGATGTTCAAGACCTCCCGTGATCGGCGATCAAGTGATCAAGACCTTGCCAAAATATGATAAGATTATAACCGAGGGGAATGCTAAAAGGGTTTCAAATAAGGGCGGTGCAAAAGAAATCATAAGCAAAGTGATTAGAAATACAAGGACTAATCCAAAAGAGACTGCAAAAGATTTGGTTTGATAGGATGATAGAGGCCGGCTTGATGTTTGATGTTTCACCTTTGGTGAAAATCATATTTTTATTTTGAATGGCAGAAGAAGTTTGCTCTGTGCTTGTTTTGTAATATAATATGACTCATATTCTATTACTACAAATGGATCTACACAACATTTTTTTAAAGTTAAAAATTAAAGAAACAACAAAATTGTTTCATTGCCATTTATTTAAAAGCTACCCTATCAGAGATAGGTTTGCTCCAAAGTTAGGCACATCAAATATCATATATATATTTATATAAGGTCAATCATCATATTAGGTTATGTCTGTTCATTGTTCATTTTTTCAGTATTGTGATTACTTTTTGTTTATTAATGTTGTGTCAGTATATTTGTTTGCTAGAAATGTTGGCATGTCAAGTAAATATTTATTTAATAGAAATACGAAAATCATGTTGAAAGTTTGCAATCTCAAATACATGAAATTATTCACGTCCTTGTGTCTTAATAGGGCCGGTGATATTATTCACGTCCTTATTTTTTTAATAAGAAGATAATTACATGATGATATATCTACAACAGATTTTGCATCTATAACGAATGTATAGATTTTTATGCACAGAATACAACTGCATGATACAGGTATTGTTGTAGATGGCTAAAATGTGTTGTAAGAATACCATTTTCTTTTTATTAATATTAAAAAAAAAAAATAGTAGTGAGTTCAAGTAAGGGTGAAAGTTCAATCCTTACCATATTCCTATCCCATTGCTAAAAAGAAGAGAAACATTTTTTTTTTTTTTTAAGATGAATTTCGTTGAAAACTTCGTGTCGCGATTTGACAACGGAAGGTCTAGTATACGTTGTCTTAACCGGGTCCGCGCTAAAGAGCTCCCTCGAAGTAGAATTGCCTATTTCAATACCCGATGAGGGAAAACCCCCTACTAACCCGCCTGAAGACACGATGATTAATAGGGGTAAACCCTGCCCCCTCAGACTTGAACCTGGGTATACCCAAACCAAGCCCTCATAAAGAGACTTAATTTATATGTCTTTCCAAGACTTGACCACAAGACCTCATGTAAGAAGGAATGGTCTTTTAACCATTAAGCTAAAACTCAAACTTAGAAAAGAAAACCTTAAGATTTTTGAATTAATTCACTAGAGTTGAAGCATGTTTTTAAAAGTCATGGTCACGAACTCACCATAGGACACAAATTTATTCTATTGTACACAAAAGAGAATCTTCTATCTCAAGTTTTTTTTTTTTAAAAGTTAAAAGTAAATTAAAATTTAGCTCATTGAAATAGTTAAACTGGGTTTTCTCCGTGACAAATCAGTTATTTTCTTACCCGCTATTAAACATGTTTAAAACAAAACTCCAAACTTGTGATCTCCGGTAGTACGAAAATATGATTTATTTTTTGCCATTGGAACATTTGATGTCGGTTAATCAATATTCAATAATCATACAATTCACGTGCTTGTGCTATATATAAAATTATAAATCTATACACTAATTCTACAGGTACCAAAGTGTACGAAATCAAATCTTCAAGGTACCAAATTGTATCTCTATCAAAATCATATGTAACTGGTACCTCTGGTGTTCATGTCACAACCTTTTTCCCAATCTCCCAAGTTCATACACAAAATGTCACTACACTCGCGCACACGCACAAATCCTTAATTAATCCAACCCATATCTTATAATCATTTCTTTTATGTTTAATTTCAGTATATTCATCAAATAACTGCTTTCATTTGGTAATATCTTTCTTACCCATATCATAATTTCTCTTATAAGTCAAATTAACTATGTTATGTTCAAGAATTTAGTCCCTAGATCTGTTTAGGCAGTAAAGATTGTAACTTTTTAATAATTTGACTAATTTATCCTTTAGGTTTTGTTTGTATTTTTTTTTTTTTATAGATATTGTTGTTATTTAGGTCAAATTTTATCCATTTCTTGCAATAAAAACTTTGTTGTGTGTAAAGTTTGGAACTTTGTAACTTGGGGTTTTATTTTTTACCGTTAGAATTAACTCTAGATTAAAACAGATTAAGGCTTTGCCTTTTATTTGCATTTGGAAAGAAATATTGTAATGGATTACGGTAGGGAAAGTGGAAATGTTGTTCAAATAGTCACCGGAGGTTCAAGAAACGGTGGTGGTAATGATTTTTGGGGGGACCAGCCAGTATGGGCCACAGAGGATGAATATGGAGATTGGAATAGGGAAGCGTCAGTCGATACTACTTCTAATTCGAATTATGATGGGAGACAGTCACAAACCAGATCAGGAAGTGAACCACCGAATAAGAAAAGAAACGGGCAGGGTGGTGATGCACAGGCTACTAGCAGGTCAAAGGCGATTGGGAAAATGTTTTTTAAGACTAAGTTATGTTGTAAATTTCGGGCAGGGACTTGCCCGTATGTTACAAACTGTAATTTTGCTCATAGTATTGAGGAATTGAGAAGACCGCCGCCTAACTGGCAAGAAATTGTTGCGGCTCATGAGGAAGATAGAGCGGTTTCAAGTGAACCACGAGAAGAGTTTCAAATTCCGTCTTTAGGGTCTGCTAGCTTTACTGTGGATAGTCAAAGATCATATAAAGGGCGACATTGTAAAAAGTTTTATACTGATGAGGGCTGTCCTTACGGTGATAATTGCACGTTTCTGCATGATGAGCAATCGAAAGCTCGTGAAAGTGTTGTGATTAGTTTAGGACCTGGTTCTGGTGGTGGGTATGGCGGTGCTGGAGCTACTGGTGGTGGCGGTGGCAGCAGCGGCGGTGGAGGAGTAGGTGCTATTGCAGGGGGTGTTGTTGCTGGCAGTGGAGGAGGTGTTGGCGGTGTTGGAGCAGAAGCGGCGGGAGCTAATTCCATGTTAAAGCCATCAAATTGGAAAACAAGGATATGTAACAAGTGGGAACAAACGGGCTATTGCCCGTTTGGAACCAAGTGCCATTTTGCTCATGGAGCTGCAGGTATTGTTTTCTTTCCATAAATTCATTTTAAAGTTATTGTTTTCTTTGCCCGTAAAAAGTACTAACCTAGAATCTGTTTTAAACACCCTGTTGGTTATGGATTAAAGTATATATTGTTGAATAAATTGGTACAACAAATAATAGTTGGAATGTTGCTGCTGAAGTTTGCATGTTTTCATGTTCATCATGAACCACCATTTTTATGTTTTTTTATTCATTTTAGGGAATCTATCTTTATTAAGGTACTTTTGTGTGTTCTTTTGTATGATAGCCTTTGAAAATAGATCTTAGCAAGTAGTATTCTTCAATTGATTAGGGGGGCATGTCTTCTTCATTTGTAATAACAATTAAGCCCAATGGTATAGGTAATAGTCTAACGTCATTGACATATATCTTTTGACTATGTCTTGGGTGTTACCGTGTTTTTGAAGTTATAGTAGATATCTAAGCAGGATAGAAAGATCTTTGTTTGTATCAGTAGTCCCTCTTTGGCTATATTTGCCTATTTTCCCATTGTCATCAAAGCAAGTTATCAATGGTACTTCACTTTAAAGGAGGTCTCCTATTGTATCAGAGAAGGTAAAATTGACAGCTTGTGTAGTGGGTCAAAAAAGGTTAATATATGGGTCTTGTCGGGTAAGTTTCTCCAAAATGAATAATAGTTTTATTAGCGAAGAATTTTAAATACGAGAGGTTATAGACATTCAAATGCACCTTGCGGCACCTTTAAGTATAACTCAAATCAAGGTTGTAGATATCGGTTATCGGTTTATTATTGGTCAACCCCCGATAAGTGATAAGTAGGAAATATCGGGGATATATCGGGTACCCTAAATTGTAAAGGAATTTTTCTAAAATTTACAATATATACAATGTGTAATGCAAATTGAAAAGTAAGACACTACAAAGGTAAGTTATTGGCTTATTGCAACTGGAATATGAAGTAATAAAAAGTAATTACAAGTTTACAACTTGAAATTATAAAAAAAGGAAAATAAAGAAAGTATAGAATAAAGAAATTACTTAACTAATTACAACTCAACATAAAGAATTGTTGAAGATGAACTCAAATAATAAATAATTAATTGATAATTAACTTAAAAAAAAAAAAAAAAAGAAAGTAACATACTTACTGGAGCATAAATAGCTGTTGCCAGAGGTGGATTGGCTAGCGGTGGATCCGTCGGCGACTGGAATCGCCGGAAATCACAGCTACAGGTAGGCCAGGGGTGGGGAATAGCGAGGTGGGGGTTTGGTGTGTGAGAGGCTGAAAGCAGTGAATGAGAATGGAAGCCAGAAACCCTAAAATCTTATTTTAACCTTCTTTTTTTTTTTTAATAAAAAAGTCAACTTTTTTTGTTGACCGAAAAGGACCGAAATGGCCGATAAGTTCCGAGATTGACCGAAATTTGACCAAAACGATAACTGGACGCGATAACTCATTTTTCGTATCAGTGAAGGGCCGACATCCGATATATCGGCCGAGATGGCCGATATTTGCAACACTGACACAAATCCATTGGAGATAAACTATAACAAAGATCCATATGTTTCAAGTAAAAGTATTGAAACTGAAGCTCTTTATATTATGATTATTGGGTAGTTTAGACATCTTATATACAATGAAACAGTTAATGTACTTACCTTTTTATGGAGGAGTATCCAACTATCCAAGTTTTTAGTCAAGGTAAGTGTATATGCTACAAAACATTTTTACTAGAGGAGTTCAATTAAGCCTCACTGTGTATACAAGCCCTGGAGCTTCGGAAAATCTTACAGAGCTTAAAATAGTCTTCAGATCCTGGTTTACGTGACCTGGTTGCATTCTTAGGTCATTTGGTGAGTTCATCACTTTAACTTGTAGCTTGACTTATGAATTAAAAGTAACATGATAGAATACATTTCTCTATGGGATTATTATTTTCGGCTTATGTTTTTCCTCCATACATAAAGGTGATCTTTGACTTTCAAAGTCAGTCTCAATATGAGTAGTTCTGTTATTTTAGTCCTATCATTTTCTATCTAATAATGTAATTTGCCATGCGTAATATGCAGTTTATATTATAACCAAGCTGTGTCTGTACTAGTCTACTACTTGTATATTGCATGATCTAATGCCTAGACAATCCATACATGACTATTAAAAGACAACGTCGATGCAGATACTACTATTATTTTAGTTCTATTTTTTCTACTGAAGGTCATTATGCTATTAACATATATTGTGTTTACTGCTGGGTATTACATGATTCAATGTATTATACGAGTTTTAATGCATACCAAATTTAGATATACACAAACTGCACAGTGGACTTGCGAAAGTCAAACATGGGTTTCTTTCAAAATGTGAGCAGGACTATCTGTGATACTTCATAGTAAATAACTAAATACCACCGTCCCTATTCCTGAAGCCTGAAGGATCCATTTTAAGTTGTATAACACGTATTTTCTTCCAAATGTCGTACACAAAGTTTTAGTGATGTCTTGGTATATGTATGTATATATTACTTATAAGCCTTCCAATATATGGATTATAATGCTTCCTTTGGCAGAACTGCATCGATATGGTGGTGGGCTTGTTGATATAGATGCTAAAGATTCTCCTACTTCAATGGACCCAAACAAGCAAGGAATCATGCCTTCAAAGACGCCTATTGAGAGTGTAGTAGCTGGTGGTCAATCACTGGCTCATTCAGACGGTTACCATGTTGGAGTTCCTTCTCGACTGCCCGGTGTTATTCCAAGGACTGGGCAGAGATTTCAAAAGTGGAAAGGCCCAGATAAAATTAGCCGTATCTATGGAGACTGGATTGATGACATTGAATAAGTACTGGTCACAGTTAGATTATGCAGTTGTGCTTGTTTTCTTTCCTTTTTTTTCCTTTTTTTTCCTTTGTATGGATTAACTGGTTCTGAATGCTTTCATTTTTCTTTTTGTTACCTTTGAGTACAATATAAAGGACTTGCTTCAGTAGATATGACTCATCTACTTTTGATTCTTTGATTATTTTTGCAATCTTCAAATCTAAATTTTAATGTCTTTTAATTATGAAATAAGGAAAAGAACACTTTATCACGCTTGAAGTGTTAAATTTCAGCTGATGGTCATTGTAAGTTGTATATCTACGACGACTTATTACATAAGTGTTTGTAGAGCTTTTCTTCTTTTCATATAACTCTTTTCTTAGAGATCAAATATTTTCAGTTGGGATCTATCATATTCCTTTTTCTTTCTTTTTTATTTTTTGAATTCGACATTGTCATTTAGTTGCATAAAATTTATTCAAATTATAGAAATACAAAATATTTATAAATTTCTTTAGGGAAAAAAGAACAAATTTTTTAGTCTGCTTACCAAAAACTTATGGCTACAAATGCCAAATGTCACAACTTTGAAACACTCTACTTTTGATGGTTATCTAACACACATTTCTCATATGACTCGTTCAATGGCTGGATGTACACCCTATAATTAGAGAGGGAAAGTAACCTCACATCACCCTTCTTACCAAATATATTTCAGCTTCTCACTCTCCATCTCCTTTTTGTCCCACAAACTATGCAACATGCAAACCAAAAATTTCATAGACTATAGTCACGTTTCACTTAATTCACATTGTTTTGCTTGTTTTTCTCTTACAGGCCGGAACATTAGATCTCCGGCCAACTTACAACCACCACGTTACTCAGTCAATGACGACAGAACCCGCAAGCATTGGGCACCCAACGGAACCTCATGCCTCCCCTCCAGTTACCATCATTTTAACCACTATTATTCTCGTTATATTCTTTATTGGCTTCTTCACGATATACTTTTGCAGGTGTTTCATGCAAAACGTGTTTTACACTTGGAATTCCCGTCATAACCCTTCTGGGACACATATAGCTGGTACAGGGGGTGCACCACCCCCTGGACTAGACCCTACAATTATAAGTACTTTTCCTACCTTTCTTTACTCCAATGTTAAAGAGTTTAGACGCGAGACATATGGATTAGAGTGTGCTATATGTTTGTGTGAGTTTGAGGATGATAATGTTCTTCGGCTTTTAACAAAATGTTATCACGTGTTCCATCAAGATTGCATTGATCTTTGGCTCGAGTCACATAAATCATGTCCCTTTTGTCGATGTGGCCTTGAAACGCCTGTTAACTCACCAGAGAAATCTCCATTGTCACAAAATAGTACATCTATGCATGAGATTCAAGAAAACGAGATGCTTGAAGACACGTTTACTATAAATATTAGAGACGAAAATGATAGGAACAATAATAATTGTGATACTAAAGAAGAAATTAGCAGCAAGAGGAAGCACTTAACAATTGAAATGGATCGACAAGATAGGGAAGAAGTAAAAAGAAAAGAGAGTTTTGCTAGAAGCAACTCAACAGGACATTCAATTACTAAAAACAGAAAGACAAGTGAAGATGAAGATCGGTTTACATTAAGATTGCCTGAACACATACGGGCAAAACTCATTCATGGACATAATATGACACGAAGTTGCACCGAGATTGGAGAATACAAAACTAGAACTTCATCTGGGAGTACCGGATTTGGGGAGGTATCGACTTCTAGTAATGTAAACAAAGTGTGATGAGTACGTAAAAGACTTCAAAATACACAACTTGTCCACGCGTTGGGCGAGACTTTTGCCATCTGATCGATAACTTCATATGATTTTCACTGATATCATGAGGAAGTTTCAATCAAGCAACCTATACTATATGGTTAGATGATATCAGATGACTGCATTCTTATATACACAAAATTTTGGTTCATATATAGAAAGTTTGTAGACTAGTTAGGAACATTTAAGAATTAGATACTATTTTTCTTGTCTTAATTTCCTGTGTTTTAATCGAGTATACTGTGAGATAAACTTCAAAGTGTATCATTTATGGATCTAAATGTAAGTGTTTCAATTGAGATATAGTTCATTGTTATACGTTGGGATCATTTACAGTAGGTAGATTTTGGATCCAAAATGACAATAAAATTAGTTTACCATAAAAATCTTCACCCCTTTCACAACTTATGCTGTAATTTTCTAGACTTCAATTTTGCTAAAAAGCTTATATTGAAATGGCTGAGGGAAAATTCTTGGATTTACATGCAGTATAAGAATTGTATTTCTAAATTATTTGGGCTAGCTACTCGATTAGTCTGCTGTTGTGTTGATTTGGTTTATGATATATATTTGAGTTTGTAACTTGATACGGTAAATAGTATATGGATATAAATCATTGAATTGTACCAGCACGCACCCGCACAATCCGGTTGTAAAGCGGCGACGGTAATCTAGTGGCGGCGACTGGTTATGATGGCGACGTCGAGTGATGTAATTAATATAAAAGTGGTAAAATATATATTTAACTTAAATTTTTTTACTATTTTATTAAAAATCAGGCTTTTATAACTTTATTAGAACTAGATTATGTCCCATGCGATGCATGGTAATATACACATTACATTAAATTGATTACAAATATAATGATTTGAGTAATATTATTTGAAGACAATTAATAAAAGTTATATAATAATAATAACTAAAAGGTTTTTTAATGATATTATACTTTTATTATGCATGTAAAATTTGAAAAGAACACACATAAAGTTGAATATAGAACGGAAAAAAGGAGGAAAAAGAAAATATAAAGATGAAGAGAAAATTTAAAATTGAATATAAAAACAAATATCAAAAATATGTATGTGAAATGAATAAAGTAAATATCTAATATAACATTGATAATATAACCGGATAGTAAAATATTAAATAAAATTACCAATATAATCTAGTTTTATATTATATTAAAGATAATTATATTATCAATGTCTTATAATTATTTTTATTATTCACTCAATATCTACCGTAGTTTGCAAAAAATAAACAAATATTAAGTTAGATCAAGTGTTTTGTGCATAATATTAAAAGTTAAAGATCATAAGTTCTAATCTTATATTTAGGTTTTTTATTTGCTATTTAAAATTGATAAAATAAACAAATGTCTAAGTAGACAAATGACGACGTGCCAAATAGAGTGTCACATGAATACTAAAAAGATATATTTATATGTCAATATATCTATAAAAAAAAAACGAGACGGGGTGCCCGCGCGATACAGCGGTGATGGTGGTAACGACAAAGGTGTCGCTGCAACAATTGTGGCGATGATGTGCGGCGGTAAGGGTTAATATGGTTATTTAAGGATTAGAGAATCTATGTTGTAATTTATTTTATTAAGGGTATTATAGGTATATAGGTAAAGATGTTTAAATTAGTGAATAAAAAAGAAGGGTAATATGGTCATTTCAGGTTCTTAATTACGTAAAGGGGAATGACAGTTTGCTTTATATAGTAGTATAAATATATTAAAATCATATCACGTAAACAAACAAGAATCATCCCAATTAGGGTTTCTCTCTCTACTCTCTCTCTCTCTACCCTCTGCTCTCTCCTTCCCTAACGGCTCTTTTTCCTGGATCCTTAGATCGAAGACTGAGCATTTTTGAGATCGAGATCAGGGTTTTTGAGATTGAGAGTTTGAGATCGAGATCGAGATTATTCCCTTCGGGTTAAAGGCCCCACTCCGGTGGATCTAACTATATTTTTTTTATCATTCTTGGGCCGGAGGTCCCTTCCACCTTGGTGGATCTAGAAGTAATCTCTCTACCTTTGAGTAGAGGTCAGGTCTATCTACATCATACCTCCCCAGTACCCCGGCTTTGCCGGGATTGGATACCATTGCCATTGTCATTGCCGTATCACGTAAACAAACAGCCTAGTTGACACGGAAAAAGAGACCTAAGAAAAAAACTATCATCTCATCCCAAACCCGGTCAAACCCTTATCATTTCGAGTACCGGTTAACCCGTCGGTTTCGCTTTTTTTTTTCTTTGATTCAACCCGTAATGATTAAGACGACAAAACCCATGTTCTGTTTGAAAGTTTTTGCTGCTATATGTATAATAATGCGAGTAACAGTTTAGGGATAAAATTCTGGTTTTGACATTTGTCACTTTTCAATGGATTCTTCAATCAAGTCTCTCAATCCAAACAAACACTTGAAAGAACAGTACTTTCCTTCTCTTTTCCCTTATATATATCTGTTTCTATTTATATCAGTTGAATTGATTATATATTCTATGTGTAATGTTCATCAGATTTGTGAGCAACCTAACTGGATCTTCTGTGCTTGAGCTCTTTGTACTTTCTGCATTATTCCCTGTACGTTTGATCTATATATATACACATTATTTTTCTCTTTTTTTTTTCAAATAAAATTAATATAATACCTGCATTTGGTTATTTCAGATGCTTATTCTGCTGAGACATACTATTGGTATCTGCAAAATAGGTACAAAAATCACTGTAAAAATTCCCTACTGCAAAATAGTTTTTGAGTGTGAGAATATATTGGAAATTCAGTGATACCTTTATCTCGGAGCCAAACTTGTAGTTTAAGTTTAGAAATTATGGTCTTGTTTAAGTAACTGCTCAGTGCCGCCTTCCGCGGGTTTTGAGCCCCAATACCTCGACGGTGTATGGGGGAGGTTAAGATGTAGGCAGACCTTACCTCTAGCAAAGTAGAGAGGCTGCTTCCAGTTTCTACCTAAATGGTAGAAAAGGCCCTCCAACCTTTGCATGGGATGAGGATCGAACCCATGACCTCTGTCTCCAGAGGCAAGGGTGTTTACCACTGATCCAACCATGCTGCTTTTAATTATGGTCTTGTTTGGTAAGTAAAAACCTGAACTTGCAAATTTAAAATAACACCTTGATAAAATGGCCTTTAAAGTTCAAACACAAATTTGTATCTTCGTTCAACCATGAAACGTAAGTAATAAGTATACTATGATTTCCAACGGTATGTACTATATGTCGGGTATACACAAAGATTAATATGCAAAATGCAATCATTAATCTTATCAGACGGTAATTACACTACCCTACCATCTGCTGGCCTTTGATATTGAAGAATGGAGCTGATAGCCACTTTATACTTTGACTCAGACTTGTCCGTTAATCATTACGGTGGTTAAACTCAAAACCCTTTCTCATCATTAAGGTTTGTTAGACTCAAGATTGCAAGATGACCATATAAGAAAGTGTGGTTTGGATCCAGTTTTTATCCCTTACATTCCTCTTTTTAGTGTACACTTCAAGACGCTTCAAAGATGTATGTATATCCATAGTCTTGATTTCTAGGCTAGACTCGGGCTCTTGGACACACTAAGACATACCTCTTTTTAGTGTATCCTTCATGGTGCTTCAAAGATGTATGTACATTCTTGGTCTTGAATCTTGATTTCTAGTGTCGACTCAGGCTCTTGGACACACTAAGACCATCACAGTTAGTAATTGTTCGGAGTTATATCTTTCAGAAATTTGAAGCCTCATACTCTTGAATCATAGATTATTGCATTGAGGCACCTCCATTCCTCATTTTGGACCTCCCTATTTGGTGACAACGGCACATTTGACCAACTACCTAATAACCTCAAGAAGTATCCTGTAAAATACTCCACCTTTAGGCTTTATCTATCTTGCTAGGGTTTAACATTAGAAAATGGCATACTTGATGAAGTGTGGAGACCAATGTCCGTATGTGCTCCCCCATCCAACACACCTTTAACAACTCTTCCACCGCTTTCTATGTTTCCTAAACGAATCGACTAGCATCATGGCACAACTAGAGAACCATTGACAGGTTTCTGTTACATGTTAGATAGTAGCTAGATGGTATCGGTATTGGTTTAACAAGTACTTAATAATTGAAGGGTCAAAGTGTAACAATTGTTAAAAGTCCGTTACACAGGTTGTTAGGAGGTTATATCCGTTAACTCTGATCTATGAATGTAACTAAGACACAAATAGAATGTTAAACTTGATTTGATAGACAATTGTCGCTTCTTCTCTCTGATATATTTTCTCCCCTAACATTGGAATCAGAGCCACTGGTTCTCCGGCCAACTCTTGATTTCCAATAAAAAAATTTCGGGAACACTTTGGAACACTAATTGAAGTACATCGAATGGATGTATTTAAGAGGGCATTCGAACGTGTACAATCAACATTAGAGTATTAGACCAAGTCCAAGCAACATTTTCAAGATGGGAAACACAGGGTTTGATGGTGCATAAAACTGAAGATAACATCGAGTGGTGCCCAAAGTTTAATGGGTATGATGTTGAAGGATGGAAATACAGGTGTGAGCAATTCTTTTTGATTGATGAAAAACCTGAAAATTGTAAGGTGAGGTATGCTGTTCTGAAATTTGAAGGCAAAGCATTACATTGGTATCAACTTTACCAGCAGAACAGTGGGAAGGCATTGATTGATATGAGATGGGATGACTATTCAAGATGAAAAGTACAAACCAAGAAACTGAACTTTCTTTCTTGAATAAAGATGTTAAAGAGTAGTGGGTTGTGTTTAACACTTTAACTGTTACTAAAGCTGAAATGGAATCTGAAAATGTGGTTGATGCACATGAGATGTTTGATGAATGCCTGAACGGGACAGTGATGAAATTGAGCGAAGTAGTGATGAAATTGAGGTTGATGATGACGATGATGATGATGTTAGGGAATTAGAAAAAAGGAGTTAAAGAAGGAAAAGAATTGGATGTTATTAATGTTCGTAGATTCTTGGTTTTTTAAGGATAAATTGGGTGATTTAAATCAGTAATTCAGTATATGATTGTCAATGTTAGTAGTGATACAATTACGGAATTCAGATTTTGTGATGAGATTGTATATTTTTTATGTGATTTTGGGGACAAAAATCTTTCCGGAAGAAAGTATAAAGTACTACTCGGACATTTATTAGCTCCATTGATTGGAAATCGGGTTGAATTTTAGTAGGTAGAACAATGGATGAGGAAATCGTTGTGATCAACACTAAGAAAAGATTGCTGGTTAGTGTTGTAATTGAATGAAAACAAGGTTGGCTGTATAGTTCAGTGGAAAAAATAGGGAAACATCTCGAAGAAAGGGGATCAAATAATCATTGGAATTCCAAGTTATAGGAACAATTTAGATTATGAATAGGCTGATCCAGAGAATTGCTAAATTGTTGTAGTTCAAAGGGCTGGTTCTGTTAGTGCTGGCGAGGAAATGTATAGAAGGTGGACTACTAGAAGTTGTGAACAACGGAACACTTTGAAAACTATCATACTTTTCCTTGGTTGTATTAATTGTGGACTTTCACGTCATAGGGCTTTGCTCTTTAAGGTGTTTGCTAATAAGATCAATCTTGCATGTAGTCGGGTAAAAGGTAGCTACTATACTGGCACTGATGACGGAGCTGTGAACTTGGTTAAGATTGATAATGGGAGTGAAAACCTTATTGATCTGATGGGTGCTCCAGACACCTGAATCACCACGGAGATGCCATGTGGTAATCTCCAGAGTATTGAACTTGATTTTAGGATTGGGGCCGGAGATGCTGATAGTTTTGGGTATACGATGCCACGGACCACCGATTTCCTGTTAGTTGTGCCTGAAGTTGATGGTTTTGCTATAGTTACCCATGATGGGGCTGTTTGCAAGTGGTTTCTATTCCGCTTATATGGTTGTTAAAAAAATCATTGTGACTACTGAACAATGATGATGAACAATGGCTTGAATTTGTTAAGGGTGTTGTGGACTCCAATGACTTGCACACTCAACATCTCTTGTGAGATGCTTCAGCAGAACAAGATTCTTAAAAGTCATCAGGAAGAATCTTGTCGACAAATGCATTGTAACGTTGAATGAGATCGCAGAGAACAAGGAAGACTTTAATAAATTCTGTGAAGCCTCTTCCAAGAATTGGAAATTGGGAGTCCACTAGGATAGTCATAAGAGGTTCAAGTTGGCTGATTTACTCTAATACCATTCAACAAAGAGTGGTCATGAATTGACCAGCTTGAAGGATTTTGTTACCAAAATGAAGGAAATCAAAAAAGGCATTTACTACATTATTGGTGAGGGCAAAAAAGCTGTTGAGAAACTATCCATTATGGGAGTAACTCAAGAAGTAAGGTTATGAGAGTTCTGCTCACAATGGTGAAGTAATTGGTTCTGAGAACCTGACAGATGTAAAAGAAAAAGTTTGTACTAACGATGATGTAAGTCGTGAAAATGAAAATCATTATGAGCGAGGTGGAGGAAAAGTCTGTGGACAGGTTAACTGAGGCTGAACTTGAAGAGCTGAAGGTGGAACAAGATATTATTATTCTTGTTATGATGAATCGGTTCAGTGATGATATGCCTACTTCCAGCAAGATCAAATTTGACGACATTAGCGATGACGATGACGAGGAAGCAGAATCGGCTTCTGACGATGATGGGAAGAATGAGGTATATGGGGTGTTTGCCAACGTTGCATTTGAGGAGTTGCAAAAGGCACGTTTAGATGGGTCACATGTAATTAATCAGAAGCCTAAGTTAGAGAGGAAGGGTAAACGAGAGCACATAAATAGGCCAATGGAGATCAGCAGCAAAAAGCCCGTTGGTAGAATTAGAGAAGTCATTCAGCCTCTTAAAAAGGTTATCTGTGACCCTCGTTTTGAATTTTTTATGTGGAGCCCTTGATGTAGATGGGTTCAAAAAAAGATATAACTTTCTATACGAGTGTGAGCTTCCTGATGAGAAAAAGCGATTGAAGGAACAGATGGAGAGGACAAAGGACCCAGAAGTCCTTGATGGGTTGAAAGTCGTTGATGGGTTCAAAAAGCGAGTTGCATGGATTGACAAACAATTGAAAATCAGCATCCAGAAGTGTCCTACATTGCCTCCCCCTAACAGTCTCACAGCCTCCATAGAATTAATACCAGTAAATATCAATTGACAACAGAGCTCTACTAATGCAAAATCATCAATTTTCAATCATCTTCATTTCCCAGAGTATCCTATTCATTCCATTGATATGCCTGTTATCCAGTGAGTTCACATATTTCCATAAAGCTCGCCTTTCATAAAGCTCATGTCCATTTGGCCTTTTGTCTTTTCATTTAATAACTTACCTAATTCAGTCTACATTCACCCATCTGCTCTTCTTGGAGAAACTCCTCCAATTATTTCTGTAGGTGTATGTCTTGCAAGCTCTCACCTGCTTTTGGTGGTCTTAAGCAAAGAGTCATATTCACATCTTCACTAGCATTTTTTGATTCTATTGCACCAACATGATGTCTTAACAATGTCTTTTCTGGGAAGCCAAGCTTGTTTGAGACTTGTCCAATGTTGTACCCAAGAACTTTTGCATAAATACTTCTAATGATTGCAACCTTGATTGGAACTGTCTCTATTTCGAGTCAACGAACAGGTAAAAAGCTCAGCGACAGATAAAGTCTGCAATCATTCACCAATTAAATAGAGATTTTTTCTAGCATATCCATTTCCGTCGAGTAAAAAAGAAAAGAAAAAGAAAAACAACCTGAACTCATGTGAGCAAGTGGTGAAACAAGCTAAACACGATGGAGAGAGATGAAGGACCTTGATGTAGGTAAAGATCTCCATCTCCAGAACATACACCCTGCCACACAATCGAAAGCACCTTTTTTCCTAGCACAAAACGTTTTTTATGTTCTGTTTAGTAAAGAGAGAAGCTATGTACTCGGTAGCTTTTGAAGTTGGGTCAGGGATATGCACAAGAGTCGCAATGTTCCTAAGTAAGGAGACCCGAATAACTAATAATATATTAGTGACAAATTTGTTGCAGTCCATAATAATATAATAATAACAAGATTCTGTAAGAAGATACTCTTGCACTTGTAATAACTAAGGAATTGGCATTAAATACGACTTAGCGTGAAGTTTTAATCTCATTGCTAATTTATTGGGTGCCTGCTTGATGGTAGAGCTATATATGTTGTTAAATGCATGATATGTGGTCTGCTTACTTCTTTAATAAAACTACTATTTGGTGAATATGGATCCGCTAAGTCTAAATAAATGGAAATAGTTCTCTAGTATTGGCATTAGTTTCTCCACCTTTCAGTAAAAAAGGAAAATTCACTTTGTGCAGAAGCCCCTGGCAGATTCAATATTTTCAAATGGATTAACGATCATTTGCATCTCCAGATCATGTTACCAATGAAACCTCGTCAAAGAAAAAAGATTTGCTAACAGTTGCTTCAAAAAATCAAAGGGTTTACATCATCTCAATGATAGTAGATTTCCTCTCCATTGTTCTTCCGTTAACTTTGTTATGTACAGTAAGTATCTTCAGTTCTATGAAAAACACCACATTTTCTTTCTCCAGATATAACTGAATACAAATTAACAGTCCACCCCCATTATTATTAAAAAGTTTTTTCTTTAGTTTCATATTTATAAACTGTGTTGTACTCTGTATTAATCAGCAACATAGTTGTCGGAATATGCAATGAATTTTATATTGGCAGGTTCTAGCAGATTGGTCATATATAAATGGATTTTTGTTTACATTGGTGCTTATTTTTGCTGTCACAGTAAAGAGGTAAGATGTGACTGCTATGTTAATATAAATGCAATTTATTGTCTAAATCATGTTCATTATGACGATCTCTTCACCTTAAATCGTTGACCAGTGAGCTTTTAAAGCATCTTTATCTGACAAATTCTTGTCTATATTTACCATCCCATACAGACATGGATCTTCTTGGAAACTGGAAGAAGGGGTTCATTCCTTTAGGGCATATATCTCATCCTACAGGGTTACTATGGTAGTCTTAAGATTAAATTTATTTGTTATTTAACTACCTTTGGTGCTCTGAAATATATTATTTCTAAGTTCTAAAGCTCTGGTGTAGATGCTTATCACATGCATTTGTATTTTGGCCGTTGACTTCAAAATATTTCCTAGAAGATATGCTAAAACCGAGATTTATGGCACTAGTTTGGTAATAATTTTTGCCTGCCTATATAACATTATTTTATTTACTGAAAAGCTAGTTTGTTATACTCTTTAGTGTGACGTTATGCTGATTTGTGTCTCTATTATCTGGTCACCATTAGATGGACCTCGGAGTAGGTGCATTTGTCTTCGCAAATTCCTTTGTTTCACGTCAAGCTCGGGGTATTTCAACAATGTGAGTTGTTTTAGTTTGTACAAATGTCCTGTTTGCTGTTTGTTTATGTTATACAAGGCATATGTTTCAAACATGTTTCCAAAAAATGAGCACATGCATGACCTTGTTATTCCGCTTTGATAATTACGTGTGTTGTCATAGTCATCAGAATATTCTATTTTCATGACTACTTTTTTTGTTTAGGGGTTTGAAAAGTGCGCTGTCCTCTACTAGCCCACTACTGGTTCTAGGCTTCGCTAGATTTGTCTTCACAACTGGTGTGGACTATCAGGTAAATGATCTTAACTATAATATAAAAAGGCCAATATATATTGTAAATATTCTACTTCGTTTGTTGATTTGGTTCACAATCTTTCTGTTCATAGGTTCATGTGGGAGAATATGGTGTTCACTGGAATTTTTTTTTCACACTTGCTGGTGTAGCAGTCTTGACATCAGTTATTAACGTATCTCCAAAGTATTGTGGGCTTGTAGGCTCATCAGTACTGATAGGTGCGATTCAGTTCACATAGTTTTCTTATTTTTTATGTCTATAGAAATTATTCTCTTACTTTTATGCTTTCATCTTACATTTTCTGAATTTTTAGGTTACCAAGTTTGCCTGATGCGCGGGTTGAATGCGTATCTGCTCTCTCCAGAAAGGGGAACAGACATTATTAGCCAAAACAAAGAAGGAATTTACAGCATATTTGGTAAGATAATTTTATGAATTGATTTGTGGTCAGTTCAGGATATATTTTTCTGGATGCTTGTTAACTTTAGGAAAATCTGCATAAAAATGTTATGTACATTAATTAGAGTATCTTCGATTTTGTGAACCGAACTTTGTTTTCATCAATAAATAAGTAATGAACTTTAAAAGTTTCAAATCAAGGTAAACAGCTTTCAAAAAGTTTGATATCGAGGTAATCTGACCTAGTTTTACAGTAAAATATTACCGATATAGTAACTGATATGTCTGTAAGTGATGCAATGTTGAGTTTTTCTGGCTTCATGCTGATGTGATCTCTAGACACGGGCAACTTACAAGATTACTGTAAAAATATCTTTTGAAAATTCAACTTTTTTGGTTAAAATGAAGTCTGTTGTCTAAAATAGAAATGTGCATGATGTACGTTACCTTTTTATGCAACTTGCTCTTATTTTTTTGGTAAACTTGCTCTTATTTTATTCAAGTAAAAACAACTTTTAGTGCTTTAGACAATTTATGGCCATTCTATTTTCAGGGTATTGGGGTCTGCATCTGATTGGTGTTTGGTTAGGCAACAATCTTTTGTTTGAGAAGAATGCCAATCTGAGAACTAATAATTGGGCAAGGAAGCGAGTTTGGGTTCTATTTATATTTTTCTGGTATGTAAGTTTATACCTATAAGCAAAATTTATAATTTTTGGCATTCATTTGTTTGTTAATAGTGACTGTCCACTCATCTGCCCAGGTTCTTGACATTGCTTCTGGACCGTTATGTTGAAAGACCTTCACGTAGAATGGTTTGTCTTTTTTGTCATATGATATAGCCATCTTTATGCCTATATATATTTTTATCAGAAAGATGTGATTCGGACTGCAATTTTATTGCATACTTATAAAGTGGTCAGATAATAACATGATATTTTTTTTTTTTGCAGTGCAATTTGACATATGTTACCTTGATATTAGCAACAAACCTAGAGGTAATTCTCACGTCTGTAGTATTATCATTGCAATGTGGATCAATGTTCTTAATATTTGAAGTTATAAAATTTGCAGATGTTGGCGATACTGATGCTCTCAGATTATATACCTGGTGGTAAGGTATCACTGCTGGAACAAGCAATCAACAGAAACTTACTCGCTTTCTTCATTGTGGTAAGAAGAATGGCACCTGATTTTCATCTTTAAAATTATACATATGAATATTAAAGGAAAAACAATTTTGATTTCCTCTTCATGCCAATTTTTTGCAGGCAAATTTACTAACAGGGTTAGTCAATTTATCAATGGATACCCTATTTGTGCCGCCACTCATAGCGCTGCTTATCTTGATTGTGTATGCTTTTGTAGTATGTGTTGCTGCCGCATTGACAGATTATAATGGCATTAAGTTTAAGTTTTGGTAATAGAAAATTGTTTGTTTTGCTAGATTTGAAGCATCTTTTGGCTCGATTTGGTTCATTGTTGTATTTCTTTATTATTACCGACACAAAGGTCATATAGTCTTCATTCATTGATGTACATTAAGATATAACTCAGTTTCCATAGATTATTTCCGGAGGCAACATGACTGAAATATTCATTTCAATATCTTGTGTACGCAGATGTACATCATTCACTTAGAAATTGAAATATAATAATAGATGGATGAGTTTTAAAAAATGAACTGGATTCATGATATATGTTACATTGACGAAACAATCTCTTTATCCATTTGATTTCAGCAAACTATGCTTTTTTATATGTTATCACTGCCAAAAACTAGTTGCCAACTCGGATTTCAGCAAACTATGCTTGGGCAGGTTGTTCGATAGAAGTGTTCTCTTTATCGGTTTTGCTAGTATCTTCACTTCTCTCGCTGAATGATACAGCTATTGACCTTCCTAGCAACTCCTGCATTCACATTAAATAAATTCTTGCATTATGAAAAAACAATTCAAGTTTATTTATCCAACTAGAAGTATTGCAAATGCTTTATATAGCATTAAATTGTTGTTTTGATAACATTTAACATTGTGGGATACATGTTTCTTGTGGTATAGTATTCTAACCATTGTTTCCCCTTCAAAATACATCTTAGTTTGTCACTATTGATGGGTTATTTGATTTAATATTTTGTCCGGAATTGAGTAAACGAAGTTTTATTTTCAGGCAAAAAACAATTACCTTTCCGTTTAGGGCGGAAATAGCAGATTCTGCTTCTTCTTTAGAAGCAAAAGTCACAAATCCATATCCTGCAGATCTTCCTTCAGGACTTTCAAAAACAACCCTGGTGGATACAGGGTTGAAGTCGGCACCAAAGAACTCTTTAAGATGATTACTTCTTACTCTCCATGCTAGATTTGACACGTATAGTTTATACCGTTTCTCACCAGGAGTAAAAGGTGGAGGTGAAGACTTCTTACTATCTTTTGCAAATTCTACCCGGATAATCCTACCCATTAATTCCTGCACAGAACAGAACGTTATTTAATAAATGTGTCTTCAAATTGCATCATCAGCTAATAAAAAAGTTAAACATTCTTAAGATGCTATAAGTGTTGTTTGGGTGTTGATTATCTGATATTCAACTGCATATACTATTATTTTAGGCAAGAACAAATGAATCCATTTTCCCTCTTGACAAGCTCAATGGTATATACATTAGCAATCGAATTAGAAGTCACCCTTTAACACCTGATGCATCTTGCTATAGATTCGAATTATATTGAACGAATAATACTCAAATCATGGAATAATGCAACAAGTTTGAAAGGGGAAAAGGAGAACATACATGAGAATCATATTTTTCAATTACTGAAAGTGCCTCTTCAGTGGAAGCCATTGTAACAAATGCATACCCTCGACTCTTTCCATCCTTTTTCCTCTTTATAATCTGTCAACAAGAGCGACATTCCAAACTAAATCAACCCAAAATCTTACACTAACGAGGTGTTTGGCCTTGTGTTTTAAAGGTAGTTGCTGCAGTCTAAAGGTTCGATAATTTTTAGCTAAAGTGTGAGAATCAGATAATCAGTTAAGTAATTAAGTAGCAATGGATTGAGTGCCTGGAAATGTATCAACTATTAGCCTTAACTCGATAGTGTGTATCCGAATTTAATTGCTACAACTGTGTGCACCGAGCTTACAAATAATTTTTACTGTATGCATCCAACGATACAGCTTATATGGATGTCACGTCAATATAAGGACCACCGGATACAGATAACAACAACATTTTTGTAAGTTGGATACACACAATAGAAATGTTCTAAGTCATACAATAGACTTGGAACTCAACCTAAATAGATTTTCAAACATTCATCACATTAGCAAACCCGAACAAGTATACAAACATAATCAGTTTTCTTTGTCCAGGCTAATATATATACCTCCTTAACACTAAAATCCACTAGGTGATAGGGAATCAGTAATACTGCATCCAAACACTACAAGAATTATCTACTTCTTTTATAAGGTAATCACTTTCAAAACGCAATCCCAAACATCCCCCTAAACTGCTAAAAAAAGGCCTAAAAAATCATTCCTTTTTAACTAAAACCAGCAACATCTATAGAAATTAAATTATCGTAATATTAAAATTTAGCAATTTGTTGCAAACAACTATTGAATTAAACACATAAACATATGTGGGTGGGATATATATATATATAAACATAGTATATGTATAGGTAGATATTAAAATGAAATGTAGTTAAACAACCACCTCAGCATCTACAACAGTCCCACATTCACCAAAAAGATTCTTGAGTTCATCAACAGAGTAAGTCCATGGAAGATTAAGAACAAAAAGGGTTTTTTGTATCTGGGCATTATTCTGTGTTTCTTGTTGTACCAAAACATCTTGTTGAATTGCTGATGAGGAGAATACTTGAAATTTTCTTGAAATGGACAAAAGATGGGGATAAGATTGTTGGGAAAGTTTTGTGGTGGAAAGGGGAAATGAAAGACTTGATCTTGTTGAAGCAGGTGATAGTAATGATGGATTTGAAGAATATGAAAGATGTGAGAATGAGATTGCTACTGATTCCATTGCTGCCATTTTTATTTTCTTTTGTTTTCAAGAAATCTACTTGGAACAAGATTTTCCCTCTCTTTAGTATTAGCAGTGGATAATGAAATTTATATGATTTTTATTTTTATTTATTTATTGTGGACTTGGATGAACTTTTTATTGTTT
Organism: Erigeron canadensis; assembly: GCF_010389155.1. Taxonomy (NCBI): domain Eukaryota; kingdom Viridiplantae; phylum Streptophyta; class Magnoliopsida; order Asterales; family Asteraceae; genus Erigeron; species Erigeron canadensis. The sequence goes on from NC_057761.1 coordinate 51,267,305, forward strand.
TAAGAAAATACTTTATAAACTTTAACAAAGAGTATATATAATATAGTATTATTTAGGTTTTCAATATGTAAAAATCTTAAATAATTTGTGAATTAAATATTCTTGATCAAACTAGTCAGTATTGCTGAAAGTGGTAAAATTACATAGCGGTCGGTACATACATAAAGATTTATTAGGTATGCGGTTAGTATTGGTTAAATTTTCTTCCTAATCTATGAAAGGAGCTTATTTTTTTGGAGCTTTATAAGATTAAGTTTTTTCATCCGTATAATGATTTTGTATAATGAAAGTTCAATTTACTAGACATAAGTTTAAAAGCGCTCACAAGTTACAATATATTAAAAACTAGGTACCAAACAATAGTTCAATGCAATGTCAACATAATTACATGGCCCAAACTTAAGTTTCTCTATTCAGATCAAGTTGGCCCATAGTTTGATATGGCCATATGGGTTATTAAACCACCATAATTAAACCATGCCTCTTTAAGATTGTCATAAAGTAATTTTGATAAGAAAAAGGGGGGGAAAAAAAATCACCCTATTATATATATACTAAAAACCTATGCACATGTACAAGTATTTTATTTGTGAAATGTACAAGCCTTTAAAGCACATACTATTTTCAACCAAATTTCGTTTTAACCCCTTACAACTTAACCAAATTTTGTTTTAAAATTTCAATTTTTTAACTTTTTTACCCCACATCAAAGTTTTCGCTTTTATTTTCGACTTTTCGTGACACTAAATTTTTAGGTTCTCATGTTTTCATCAAACAACTTTCACGTAGTTACGGGTTTACTTTTAAACATTTGGTTTTTGATTATTTTCTTTTAAGTACTTTATGCATGGAATGTACAAGCTTTAACGTTATGCGTAGAATGTACAAGCTCTTATAGCAACATAATAAGTTTTACCATTTTTCATTTTAACCTCCTAAACTTTCTATTATTTAACTTTTGCCCTATATTAAAGTTTTCGTTTTTATTTTTTTGACACTGAATTTTTGGGTACTCATGTTTTCATCAAATAACTTTCATATGGTTACGATTTTACTTTTTAAACATTTGGTTTTAACTATTTTCATCCATTTTTTTTATATATAACGTTTTTAAATTTGTCTCACATCAAAGTTTTCATTTTTATTTTCTTGACACTAAATGTTTGGATTCTCATTTATAATATACTAAAAAGCTATATGAACGTACAAGTACGTTATGTGTGGAACGTACAACTGTACAAGTTTTCTATTTTTCAACTTTTGCCCCACATTAAAGTTTTCGATTTTATTTTCTTGATATTAAATTTTTGGATTCTCATGTTTTCATCAAATAACTTTCACCTGGTTACGATTTTACTTTTAAACATTTGGTTTTGACTAATTTATTCGTCTTTTTATATACATAGTGTTTTTAAATTTTGCCCCACATCAAAGTTTTCGTTTTTATTTTCTTGACATTGAATTTTGGGATTCTCATGTTTTCATTAAATAACTTTCACATGGTTATGATTTTACTTTTTTCGTGTAGAAAGCGTATCCCGCGACAACGCGCGGGTACTATAGCTAGTTAAGTATTAAGTTCCCAATGTGCGCCACATCGGCCATCACCTAGTACCCATGACATCAACCACCACATCACACCGGGAATCTCGATGTTGTGGGTGTGATCATATCGGCCACATATACACCATTGGGGGTTGCTCTTATGTAGGAATTGTGGCTAGTACTTCGGGTGTTGTGGATTCAGTTTTCTATGATTGATATATTGAAAAAAATGTGTTTAATGTAGTGATGATGTAATAACTAGTGGTTTTCACGTACTATTTTGCCATAAAGCCTGAGAATACTCATGTCACATTCAAACATCATCATCTTATGCTTCTTATCGACTTCAATCTCACCAATTTTCCCATTCTTAATAAATGTGTCAAACATATATATAGCTCGATCATTATTAATTCAATCATTGGAAATAAATAACATAAGTTAAGCAAAGATATATAACAACAACATATATCCTCGATGCCATATTTGGCAAACACACTCTACATTGGAAGAAAAGATCAATTAATTAACTCGAAACCAATATAAGCTTGTGAGCCATCAAGCCAAGTTTAGGTACAGATACATCTAGGCTCATTTACAACACTAATGCTAATGCAGTCTAATGGTACCAAATACATCTTTAATCCCTCTAGCCAACTAGTTAGTTATTGATTGAAATCTTATTAGAGACATACAATAAGTGTGTGACATCTTGTCACATAAAACAAATATATCTTGAAAAGTGATACAGTTAATGGCTGGTGAAACGGTTGGTCAAATTAAACAACCACCGTACGTAGATCATATGTTCATATCATATTGATGGCTAGCCGACCGTGTAGCCGTGGTACATGTTTTTTGATGTTAACACTTAACAAGGTTAGGTCAATATTGTTCATTGACTCGGCCTCCAATTCTTTCTTTACATACACAGGAAGGAGATTTCCTCAAGTTCAAACAATTTGATAGATCAAGTTAGAAGAATCATGACCCTTGGATTAAAATCAAAGGTCAAGATTCAATGATGATCATTGAATCTTGGTCTTTGATTTTAATCCAAGGGTCATGATTCTTCTAACTTGACTCAAATTAGTATTATAACTTTAGGAAATCCTCATTCACATACACATCTCTCTTAATTTTCCCATGTGGGTCCTCAGTTTAATAGAAGAAGTGGGTCCAAATGTGTCCGAAACTAATACTCTAGAATCTAGATAGATGAAATATATTTATAGCATGACAATTATTTGATTATGATAAAATGATAGGTGTCAAGCTTAGTTTTGGTGTTGTATTGGTTACATCCTTTTTGCGTACATACATTATATACTTGGATCATGTCACCTTAATTAAAGATGATATTTAATTTATCGGTACTACTAAAAGAGATTACTTTTTTTTTTTTTTTTTTTTTTCTTTTTTTGTTGTTGTTGTTGTGTTACGTTGGGTGTTGCTTGACGTAATAAACAAAAGTAATTTGTTGGTTAACTCTATATCGAAAACTCTAATTGTTGCGAGTATTAAATACCGAAGCATATCAAAACAAATGATATAACGTAGCCACAATAATGATTGAAAAAATAAAATAAAAACCCTTCAAATTTGTACATATTATATCTACATGTAGCTCTATATATAGGCGGGTGTGTCATAGTTCAAATTTGATAAAGATACATCACCCATTAACATCAACTCTTCCACAACTGCGCACATAGTATATGTTTGGTAAAAATAGCTGGAGCTAAAAGCTGGGGCTGGAATAATGGGTTGGAGCTTAAACTGGGGGCTGGAGCTGGAAGCTGGGGCTGTAAAATTAAAGCTTTTAATTATAGAATCCTGTTTGGTAAACAAGGTATAAAATGAAGCTAAAAAATGTATAATTACATTTATGGGCTTATAATTTTATTTTATTAAAAAACATTAATAAGAAACAAAAGTAGTTAAAATACTTTCAATTTCATACGTATACACATTAATAAAACAATGTAGCAATATATATCATAAGTTGTTCAATTCCATACATAAAGCATACATATATGATGCATACATAACTTCATTAGCTACATATATATGATATATAAAGATAGGTATGCAAAGAGCTTACTATAATAACTTTACACCTGGATGATAAAATTTTGTACACTAAATATCAAGACTTTCTAAAGATACATACATACATACTTTCTAAACATACTTACACATATACACAACAATGTCTTAGTAGTATGTAACATTACATAAGTTTATATTAAAAAAAAAAGTGGCATGGCATACTCCTACTAATTTATCGACCTCGTGCATTCCAAATTAAAGTAGCAATTTAATTGCGGATTTGCTTCATCATGTTAGATGCTCCGTCAGAAGATTCTCCAATGTTTGCGTAATGACCATGAACATCATGAAGGTCATCTTGTGGTATAAAATTTGGATGTTGCTCTAACCTACTAAACAACATATCATCTTTAGAATTGTTACGAATGTAGTTATGCAAAGCAAATGTTGCAATAATAACGTCAATTTGAGTTTGCACACTAAATTGTGGCATTCCTTTGATTATTTTCCATCGTTTCTTCAAGACTCCAAATGATCTTTCAATACAACTTCAAAGAGATGAATGAGAACGGTTGAAAGCTTCTTGCATGTTAGCTGGTGGTTCATTTTCGAATTGAGATAGATGGTATCCTGTCTTGGAATATGGAATCATATATCCTTGTCTAAATGGATACCCTTTATCAATCACTATGTTTCAGGCATTGATGAACTAGTTTTAAACTCCACATCAATGGGCTGTACATGCAGTTGGTGTATCTATCTTGCATCTATCTAGCTAGACTTATCACATTCTATTGCTAGCCACCTACGTTAATTATATTCTTATAATGCAGTCATGTTGAAGAACTTGCACATTTATCATATATATATATATATATAACTATAAAGTATACAGATCAAATGTATATACAGTCATTACTAGTTAAAAAGCAAAAATTGCACATGAGCAACCGGTCTCAAAGAAATCTTAATTAATTGGATTTATGGGAAAGGTTTTAAGGAGTATACACCATATCCTAATACAAAACACATCATATTGTCAATTAGAATGGGGAAGATAAAGGCAACCAATTATACTATTAATTAATGGCATAGCAAGACTACAAACATGGTTATGTAGCCTTGGAAAACAACCTTTATTGCTATTCGTTTATCCTAAATTCTTTCCAATTGCTCAATAGTTATTATTAATTTATAAGTAAGAGATACTTAACACATAAATTCTTAACAAAAACAGTGAATGTATCAATCTATAATGCAGATATAAGGTTCAAACACTTATAATAATCAATTCAAATTATAAGAAAAAGGTATTTACGTACCAGTTGAAGAGCAAAAGTAGACAACAAGAGAAGTTTGTAATGGATCATGGATAAAGAAATAGGTTTGGAAAAACCTAACCTGGAACGTGACTCAAGTTGTTGGGGTTATATGGGTAATTTCAATCATTATGGGATGGGGCTTTTTTTTTAAACGCTCATAGCAAAGGGTTTTTATTTTTAAGCTAGTTGGGGCTTTTTTTTTTCAAAATAAAAGCCCAAGCCTTATTAACCAAACAAGGTTGTTTTTTACTACAAGAGTTTTTTTTTTAAGCCCAATCCCATAGCCCCTAAAAAACCCTTAAAATTCCCTTGCCAAACATACAAATAATCTAATGAACCCAAAAAATGGTTTATTCATTTCTTTTTAGTAACTCGATCTCAAGACACAAATTAAATGCAAGGTATTGAAATTGGTAAAAGTTTTGATCCAAATGTTAATTACTCTGGTTATTCATATTAGAATATATATTAGTTTTCATATCTTAGATATATATAGTTTCCTAATATCATTGTAATACTTGGTAAACAAGTTTAGATTAGCCTATATATATGGCCTTATGTAATCTCATTATTCATACAATAATTCAATACATCAACCTATAAGGTTTCACATGGTATCAGAGCACAATAGATAAAAAGTGAGGGATCGGTTTTGGATCCCCTAAAACTGATGCGATAAAGAGCCTGAGAGAGCCGATGAAACCATGTTCTCGATGCTTGCTTTAGATCGTACAATGATTTGTGCAATAAACACACATAATCAGGTTTTGACCTGTCAACAAAACCTGATAATTGTTATAGATACACTGTTTCCTTAAGATCACCATGTAAGAAAGCATTCCAATACATACTACTCTAACATTGTGGTGTGACAATCTATGCGCTACTTATTTGTCAGCTAATCTAGTCTTTCATGCTGGCACAAAGCATGTGATCAAAAATTAATCACATTAACCTATAAGGTTTCACAATTCACATGTAACAAATTAAAATTCGTTTTATATAATATCCAAATCATAGTTCAACACCCCCTTCACATATGGAGGGGGAAACAACCAAGTTAAAACTCGTATACAATATCTAGTGTAGGAAATATAGCTTGAAATTCAAGCTATATATTCCATATTAAAACCATTTCCTACATTTTTGACCACCAGATTGTTGTAGGTTACCATATTTAATAAACTAAACTATTACAAATACATAATATAATACCAATACTAAGATGTTTAAGAGCTAACTAGTCAATAACATATCTTGTTTCTATATAATGTGTATCTACATTTGTGCTTGTATATTTACATGGGTTGTGATTATTAAAAACTAAAATTTTCGTAAAAACTATAAAACTGGCCAAAATATATTGTGATTTGAATTTAATATATATATAGGGGGATGGTAATATAAGGTTGTCGGGTATCTAAACTTAAGTGTGGAATACTCACATATTGTTTTTTTAATCCATAAAAAACATGGGGGCCCATGCATTTATTCATTAAACAATAAATAATAAAATATTAGTATGTGAGGAGTTCCACACCCAAGCTTAGGTGCCGGACAACCTTATATTCCTTTTTCCCTTATATATATACACATATATATATGGGGAAGGGAATATGAGGCTGTTAGACACCTAAGTTTGGTGAAAACCCCTCACATACCTTTTTAAACCATACAAATCATGAGGGTAAACATTTATTTAAAATATTAAAATATTGATATGTGAGAAGTTTTTCACCTAAGTTAGGTCCATAACAGCTTCATATACATATCATACAATATCTAATTTCTGTGATATTTTGTCAAAATGATCGATAACTATATGTTAACAAACTGAGTTGTCAAAACTAAGTAAAAGACAATATTAATGCATGTTATTATCAAAAACATTCGTAATTATTGTCTCATTGTAGGATGAACTAATAACAACGTTATTTTAAAAAAAATTTAAAAAAATTGGGACTTAGTACATAAAAGTCAGTCTATTCTAACTGACAATAATACATGTCACTCTGTATGATTAATACTTTACCGTTTCACATACTAAAAGATATTTGTGTAAATGTATGAGTAAAAAATATGAAAAATGATTTATCCTCCTAAAAAAATAGCCTAAAAATCCTTCTAATAACTTTAGCTTGTGACCTGTGGATACCACTAATTCTCTTTCCTAATCTTACCCCCTAATTTTTTCACACGTCCTCATCTAAAAATTAGGAGGAACTTTAGACTAATCTATTAAGAGGATTAATCATTTTCCAAAAAATATATATAATAATGTTAATAATTGATAACCATGTCATGGAATGGGCATGAAATGGGCTTCTCTTTTTGCCTTTATAATTAATAATTATTGGAGATAAGACTTACTAATGACATCATGGCTTAGTCTTATTTGATTATGAAATGGGACCCAAAACCCACTTAAAGCATGGCCACTTGTAAATATTTTATATGGTTTGAGGTGGAAATTGAACGGCAAGTTCAAAGAAGGTAATAGAATATTTTGTATGTCTTGCCCATTTATTGTAACAATTACCTTTTTTGGTCCTTTGTATTATGCCTAACATGTAAAGGTAACCTCAAGCTATGAGAAGATAATTGACGTGTTTATGGTAAATTATTGGTATACGTTTCTAATCAAGTTGAAAACTCGCGGAGGTCTTTTAGTGCTTGTGGTTTGTTTATGTTTTGTGTTAGGTTTTGTTGTGACGATTCGATAAGATTTATCATACAAGCTAAACTCTCGACCCTAGATTATTTTGTGATCATGACATATGACAATTAAAATACATAAGACGGCCTCGATGAAAATGGAACAATCTTAATCATCAAGTGTTCTCATGTATTACAAGAGAATACACTTGCGTCATGCCATCAATGATCTTGAGTAGATTTGCACATAGAACTTTCTAACCTGTGTTTCACGAGAGTGTGTTTATCATCTCGACCAATAATATGTAGGCGTAATGATGGAAATCTTAACAAGTACATATAATAATGACAAGAAGGGGGTGGGGTTATGTTTTTTAAAAACTATAATAGAGGAGGATGATATTGGAGCCATAGAAAGTAGCCAATCAACATGTTGCCAAAGTTAAAGTTATCGATCCGTAGATAAACAAGTCATTCCCCACTTCTAATGGACCTTTGCGTTCATGGTTTCTTTCGAGTGTATCATTATGTAATTTCTTTTCATAAAACTAAATAATCATATATGAAAGAGGGTAATCTTGAGAGACATTCAATTCATTCGACTTTAGTATATACAGGAAGAAAATACTTGGTTTTGCAATTCATTAATTAAAATTGGCATCATCTACAAAGAAGCCCTTTAACTTGATTATGGTCTAATCTATAGTCTAGCATAAAGTATTGGATTAAGGATGTCTTGACATTGTTTCTTTTCTTCCACCAAAACTAAGAAGTCACTTTGATATGACGTGAAGGATGGAACTTGTATCATCAATCACTTATTTTTCTTTTCACTAGCCCTAGACATTGTCATTTTTTTACAATAATATCATCATGAATATACTGATTTAATCAAAACTATTAAATTTCAAGTATCCCCAATGGTTTAATTTCAATAGTTTTTTTATAAAAAGATGTAAGAGCTTTTCTAAGAAGAGTTTTGTACTCCAATGGAAAAAAAACTTTTAAAAGCTTGAAATTAATTAAAATATAATTTGTAAGATAAAAAAAAATTGATGAAAAACTTAATTTCTATCAACATATAGGTTATGTAAGAAACCTATTTTTGTAGTAGATAAATATATTTTATTTAACTTTAAGTTTTAAAAAGGTTTTTACCATTGGAGTATAAGACTTTTTCAAAAAAAACTTTTACACATTTTTTAAAAAAAAAAAAGGTATTGAAATTAAACCATTGGGATGCTCTAAGTTTGAAATAATGTTCCTCTGACACAAATATAGATAGTCAAACATAGGGTGTCTATCAAATGTGAACCAAATTAAAATGAAAACAAATAAGAACACTTAAAAACTATATTTTGATGCATTACAAGTCCATAAAACTAACATGGTGCATAACTAATTATCATTATCTAAGTGTTTAACAACACATTGATTTGTCAAAATCGAAAAAATCACGTGTTTTGTTGGATGCATCATTTTGATGAATATGCATCCAAGATATCAGCACAAAACAAAAAACGTGATTTTTTCGAATTTGACGAATCAATGTGTTGTTAAACACTTAAATGATGATAATTAGTTATGCATTATGTTAGTTTTATGGACTTTTAATGCATCAAAATGATATTTTTAAGTGTTCTCACCGTTCTTATTTTAAAAGTGTTCTCACCGGAGTGTTACCCGTCAAACATATATATATATATAGGTAGAGATCCAGAAAGAAGATTCTTAAGGAGAGAAGGTCCAAATTTTTGATTTTATTTTTTTTCATTTATTCACTTTTTCCATTCTTTCTTTAATTAACACAATCCGTAAAAAAAAAAAAACTTCTAACCCGAGTCAGTGAGTTATAAATGTAAGGGTATGATACGGGTTTCGCCTTTAAGGAAATTAATAAGGGATAGCTGGTAGGAGTGATAGGTTATAGAGGGTGATAGGTTATAGGGGGTGATCGGTGTTTCGCCTTTAGCCGTCATGGCTCCACCATATACTGAGAGACTTCACGTATAACTTACCAGTCACGCCCTCTGAAAAAAGTTAATAAAAACAAGTTAAAAAAAAAAAATCATAAACGAACATTCTCTCCATTCTATCCTTAAGGTACTTTCTCATTAGATTTCTATCACATAATAACGGCGAGAACACTTTTAAAATAAGAACGGCGAGAACATTTAAAAACATCATTTTGATGCATTAAAAGTCCATAAAACCAACATAATGCATAACTAATCATCATTATTTAAGTGTTTAATTAATAACACATTGATCCGTCAAAATCGAAAAAATCACGTTTTTTGTTTTGTGCATCCATTTTGGATGCATATTCATCAGAATGATGCATCCAACAAAAAACGTGATTTTTTTTATTTTGACGGATCAATGTGTTGCTAAACACTTAAATAATGATAATTAGTTATGCACTATGTCAGTTTTATGGACTTTTAATGCATCAAAATGTAGTTTTTAAGTGTTCTCATTTTAATTTGGTTCTCATTTGATAGCCACCCATATATTATATAAATGTTTGAAATCAGTGTCGTCCCTGAGAATTTATAGACCTCGGACGAGCCAGAAAAATGACCCCTAAGTTAGACGCAACGATTCATATTACTAATTTTACTAAGGTTGTTAAGTTATCGAGTATAAACTTATAGAGGTTCTATTGTACATAAATTATTTTTATAAAATGACGAAAAAAAGTTATAGTATATTAATAAACATAACAAAAGTTATTTTCAATGACATATGAAAAAATCAAGAAATAAAAAAAAAGATTTAGTAGAATCCATATGTTATCACTTAATAGTTTTATGAGGATTATTAAGTTAATCTTCAAAAATATATATCATTTTACAAATTATATTTAACAGAACAAAAAAAAATTATAGTTGAATACATTCATACATATAATTTGGATGCACTTATATACTGTATACATTAAATTAAAAGATGTAATAGTATTTTATATTGTTACTTTAATGAAGAGTAGTCTAGGTTTACAAGGACATTAGAATAGGTTGCGACAACATTCCAGGATTGAAATATATACGAGTAACTTTTTTTCATCTCTAAAAAGATGTGTACGTGGGTTTTTTTTTATGTAAATTAAATTATATGGTTTAGTTTTTGGTTACTTGTTATGATTTGTAATTATGAGCTAAGTTAATTATATATATATTTTTTACATAAGTAAAAATAAAAAGAATCAGGCCCCTATAAAATCGGGTCTCGGCCCGTCGTCCACTTTGTACACCTTCTAAACCGGCCTTGTTTGAAATGATTGCTTTGGTTAATTAGAAAAATGATAAACGTTCTTAAGTTCTTACATTAAGAAATTAATGTGGTGACTTTTGCGATATTTGAGCGACTAGATTTTAGGCTTGGAAAGTTTTTCATAATAATAGCAAACAAATAATACAAAGACGTCAACATTTTGTTATGTGTAACTTAAAAACTACGAGTATATAAGAGGCAGTTTGTGGTTAGAGGTTGTACTAGTTGCATCGATAGGTGATTAAGTTTACCAACAGGCCGGACCACTACAAAAATTTAGGATACCAATAGTCCGGTACTATCATTATTTTGATATGATCATTCATATAGATTCAAAACTTAATTTGTCATCTCATGAAAATTTTGTTATGACAAATTTTGTTTACGATACTCGTGAAAAATCAAGTCTTTAATATAATTCGAGTATATGTGAACTAATACAACAATAACAGGACACAATATCTGAACGGGATATGGGAGAGGTGAGTTGTAGACGGTCTTACCTCTACCCAAAGATAAAGAGACTGTTTCCATAAGGACCTCTTGGCACAAAGAGTTAAAAGTCGGAAAGTGTAAAGTGTTTAGATACCATATCTGTCAGCCGGTGACATCATAAGAGGATATACCTGTATGCTGAGTCCGGCTATCTTGAGAACAAAGAAGAGTAGCAAACATGCTACCTAACAATACCTTAGCACATGTTCGACAATACATATAAAATTGGAGAGGTGAGTTGTAGACGGTCTTACCTCTACCCAAAGATATAGAGATTGTTTCCATAAGAATCTCCGGGCACAAAGAGTTAAAAGTCAAAAAGTGTTAATTGTTTAGATACCATACCTGTTGGCCGAGGACATCATAAGAGGATATACCCTTATGCTAAGTCCGACTACCTTGAGAGCAGAGAAGGTAACAAACATGCAACCTAACAATACCTTAACACATGTTCAACAATACATTTACAATAACAACCATATTGAACATATTAAACAACATAAAAATGTATAAACATAATAAACAAAATGTCCTACAAGAATCTCAAACATGTGGTATGAAAATAACCAAGACAAACATACATATAAAAAGGACTTGACTAATAATTTATGGCGCTTGATGGGCCCAAGAAAGTTAACGATTTCTAATCAAACTACAGACAAAGTAACTTCGGTCGTCTAACTAAACTAATCCTAATCCTCTAACAAACCTCACAAAACCACTAAACTAAACCTAGACACCTAGTACTAGATAATCTCTCATTGGTCATGTCCTCCGACAGACACGTAGTCCTCTATATGTGACCTAAAATCAATTTTTCTAAATGTTTTCTAGATATTTACATTGGTCATTTCGGGATATTTATAAGGTAATATTCAAACTCAAATATCTCTTAAAAATATCAACGTGACTATTCTTATTATTCGAGTACTTAAAAATCCAGAATATAAAATACCATGGCATTGAGGGTCCCTTTAACTCTTAAACTCAATAGAAGTGATTGTACTTGTTATTATTACACACATCTAAGCACGCTCAAACAAATTTGTAAATATCTCGTTGAATGGAAAGAGTTCTAAACAATGTTTCCAACCTAACTAATTAAGTTATTAAGTTTTACACTATAAATTACCTGACAATCTAAAAAGGTCAGATATGCCAATTCCACTTAAAAAAAATCAAGTCTCCGATGACGCTAAATAGTGAGACAGGTTTCATTCGATATTTACATTAAGTATTTATATATAATGTGAATATTCATTTGAAAACTAAATTTTTTATGAAAACTAGAAAACTGACCAAAACATACTGTGATCTAAATTTAACACAATGTGTTTTTATAAAACACAATGTGTTTTTATTGTGTAACCTAAAATACGTTGTGTTAAGTTTTAAATCACGGTGTGTTTTTGATAGTGTTGTAAATCGGAAAATTGTTCAAACACACTGTGATATGAACTTAACACAATGTGTTTTCGAAAAACACATTCAGATCACAGTGTGTTTTGACAGTTTTCTAGTTTTCAGGAAAATTTTAGTTTTCAAATGATCAAAACCCTATATATAGTTTATCAAAAAGTAAAAGGTTTTAATTTTTAAACATAAAAATTTAAGCCAAAAAGCATTTATCAAAAGAGAATTAGAGCAAATCATGTTAATTGCTATAAAGTTCGGACCATAAAGAATTATATTTTCTATGAAAACACCATAAAAGAACACTCACATTATGTTTGAATTGAAATGTATCTTAAAAAAAGACAAACAAAACCTAGACATCTAAAATATAACAATCAATATTTTTAGTAATTAGTGCCATGGATTAAAAATGTTATGATACCATGATGTTCCATCAAGATTAGCACCAAAAACCAACCAACCAACTAACACTAGTTACCAATTGAAGATAGACATAAATTGACTACAAGTACATCCAGAATTGATTATATCCATTATAGGCCCCACACTTTTCATATATTTCATAAATGTACAATAGCATAATTCTTACATTTTTCACAATGAAAACTAAACCTTATTCTATGAACCAAATATTTAACATTTTCAAAGCTTATTATTTTTGTTTTTTCCCAATGTGCCCTTCTATTCCAATAGTTTAATTTGTGTTCCATAACTATATCCTATAAGCTGCTTCTTTGTACAACGGAAGGGGTTCCCCACACAGGCTTTTGAAGGTGAAAGAGCACTTGTGTTTGGGAATGTGAGTGGATGTATGCATTTGATAGGAATCAAAGGGTAATTAGGTAAAAGTCTAAGGGACTTAATTAGCATTCTATAATTAGTCCTCCCATTGGTGCTCTATGGGGAATGCCCTTTCTCCTCTTGGCTGTTCTGAAGCTCGCAGCGGTTGGAGGTGGCGTTGATGGAGTAAAGCTATGAATTGTAGTGATATTGTGGTTGATCCGACGCCGAAGATGGTTGCCACTGTTGTAAGAATCCTCAGAATCCGACACTGCCATCATCAAATGCTTGTTGTCCGACGAAATCTTCCTTTTCTTTTCAAAATTCTTTGATGTCCCAACAATCTGTTTCAGTCCATGTACTCATTGATTAAGAAACCATATATACAAATTTTTTTTTATGTATAATGTGAAAGAATAAGAATCCCATTTGTGTTTTTCCATTGAACTTCAAATAATCAATCATTCATTCAATGTCCATATTCCCATTCCCATTTCCACTCATCATAAAGTCAAATTTGTGATCATCTACAAAAAATCCCACCCAAATATAATATGATGGTTGAAAGTTGAAAACAAAAAAATCATATTCGACCTAACTACAATCACAAGCCATGACCAATGTAAAACATTAATCAGATAAACATTTCAAAATAAGCAACTCTTAAACTCATCATTCAAACATGTTTGTTTCATCTGCAAATCATATAAACAGATTGGATAAGACCTTCAATCTTTACTTTTTTTTCATTTTCAAATGATCAAATTACTAATCCTAAATAGATAAATCATATATATAACGAGACTTAAACTCACAACCATGTTGCGAGAACATAGATTACCACTCATACAAAGACCATTGGGTAAAACACTTTCAAACTTCCTTCTATGTCACATTAAAACCAATAATAAACATTTTAAATAAACAAATTCCAAACACACCTGAAAAAATGGTCAGTGATCACCATTAATAAGCCTACAAGTAACCATCTAAAGTCAACTAAGAGTAGGTGAACCAATTAAAAACAAATTTCATCATTTTCACAAAAAAAATAAATGAAATTCATAGCATAGTAAAAAAATTGTTGAAATAGTATTATATTACCTTGCATCCAAGTGAACAGAATCTGAAAGAATCAAGAAGGCTACGATCACATACTTCACAAGTATTTGTAACACCTTTTCCTGGCCTTGGTTGTGGCCTTTCATTCAAAAACACAACTTTTGCACTATTGATTACATATGTTTGTACTGAAGTTATGTCCAAAAACTTTTGGATTTCAGAAACTCTTATCACATCATGATATGATGACCTCCTAATCTGCATATCATAAGTTACAACATTGTAATTAATTATCAAGATATGTTAAAGTTTCTATTTACATAAACAAAGTTTTCAAAAATGTTCAAGAAAACAACAACAAAAAACAAAAGTGTAACTTGATAAGAAGTTAAAGAACCCATATGACAAAATTATGAACCCACATTTTGTATTTCAATAAACATCAAGAAAGATTAAGTTGGTGTTTATAAAACAGATTTTGCTTTAAAAGGGAGTGATATTTGTGTCTGTTTCATAGTCAGTTTTTTCAGTTATAAACACTATTTTCTAATTATTTGCAAACATGTACAACACATGAACATTGAACAAACATTTTAAAAATGCTGAACAAAATCAACTAGAAATTCAAACTTGATTGGAATCCCAAATGATTATATTCATTTTCAATTTTACTTTTAATAAAAATATTAAGAAAGTTCAAAAAAGCCGCTTTTGTGAATTCAAAGGAAGACCAATTCTTTTCTAATCGGTCAGAAAACCAACTAAAAGTTCAAACTTCATGAGAACCCATGTAAAACCCATACATTTTTAATTTTTATCTTTATTTTCAATAAATACTGAAACCACCTGTTTACAAAACAGGGGAACATATAACTATATTTTCAAAAATTGTAACCAAAAACAACGAAAGATTCAAACTTGATAAACACCCAGATGATCATAACCAAATATAAACAAAACCCAGATTTATTTAATAAAAAGCATGATTTATATATACCCATTTCAAGATTTTTGAATTCAAAATAGACTAATGCGAAGAAAAAAAAGTTTGGATGAAATTTCTAATTATTATTAGTATTATTGTTTACCTGAATGGCACGGTGGTCCTGATGGTGATTGAGACAAATAGAACACAAAGGACCATTGATACAATCCAAGCAATACATATTACATTCTGACTTATGTGAATAAGCATGTAATTTGCATTGAATAAAGAAACTTTCACTCAATAAAGGCTTCAACCATGGTGGCCATTTATTTTCTTCTTCAACAAGTCCTCCTGCACCCTGCATTGTTATTATCATATCAGTCCATGTAATGTTGTCAGTGTGACATGATTCCTAACATCTACATGCCATTTTCTATATATAACACATGGTTTTCAAACAAAAAAAACAACAATATTGAAACAAGTGTAACTAGTTTATAGTACTAGGTACTTAAGTGTGACAAAAAGAAAAAAAAGACTTACCATAATCCTTCTGCTTTTTGGTTGGATATCCCCAGGGAGAGTAGTTTCTTGATTATGTATCGCCAGTTTGAAAGTGGTGGAAAATGTAAGAAAGAAAGAAATGAAGAAGAGGAGGTTTTTAGACTTTTTAGAAGGCTATGAATATAATGTGTAGGAATTTGGAAAAAAAAGTGAGGAATGAAAGTGAAGGGTGGTTGCCTATTATCCGCTCAAATATATAAAATAATGAAATGAAATATGAAACCTAACTTCGAAGCCCAAACCATGCCTAGGTGCACCTTTTTATTTCCTTTTGGGTGTAATATAGATAGCTAATACGTATTAAATTTGCAATTACAATATTCTTGTAATGAATGTGATCAAAAATTATATTGTATCAATTATGGTATACACATATATGTATACAAAATACTAGTTCGGTACCCTTGCAATACGAAATACTAGTTCGGTACCCTTGCAATACGGCAATGGCCATAGCGAGGACGGGGGGGGGGGGGGGGGGGGGGATTGTGGTGGTAGAGACGATATCGAGTGATGTAAATAATTGATTTAAAAGTAAATGTTGTAAAGAATTAATAGAGATAATTTAAAAGATAAAGTACTGATAGTGTAATTTACTCAGTATTAAACAATTTCCTCCATGTAACTTTCAACAATGGATGTTATTTTTTTATAATATAGTATAAATGAGGTTAAAGAGTATGTAGTTGTCAGACACCTAAACTTGAGTGTAGAAACTTTCACCTCTATTTGTCACTAGAACATTTGGTAATATTTTTTTTATAATAAAAATAAGTTAATAATGATTGAAACATTATAAGCCAGGTTTATTTATATTATTTAAATGATATTTATATTAAAAAAGGATGAAATTATACTTTCGTAAAGCACTATTTCACACCCGAAATACAAATTCTATGTCATACATTTACCATGTTAGGCTAAAGAATAAATTACTAAATATAATCAATTGAAGATAATGTAGTTCTGTTTTTATAGTTTAATAGCAGATTCTAACTATTATAACCACACTCGTTTAAATAGTTTGAAATTTAAATATTACTCGTAAGTAATTATATTTGATATTTCATAATACAATACATACTTAATTGTTAAAATACAAAATACTTTTTGGAGTATACTGTAATACCTTTACATATTCTTTGAGGTTTTCCAGTGGGGATTTCTCAATAAATTCATATTCATATATACTACTCGTATAATCATTGGGTGGATGGTGAGATGGATAGTTGTAATTTACATGTATGTGCCAAGAACTTGAGGTGGCACATTATTCTTTTGGTGTTTCTTATTTGGTATTTCTTTATATTATTCTCTCTCAAAAGTACTCTAAAAGATGATTCTAAGCTCTCTAATATGTATTTTATATTGCAACATATTGTTATAGTTCAGTTTATTATTGTATGTCAAATTATGCACTTCTACCTAATTATACATTTTCTTTTGAGAAAATGAATATTAGTTTGGTTTTTAATCAAAAAACTATATGTTATCTCGGACAAAATTTTCATAGACCAAAAACTAACTCGATTTCATATGAGCAAAGGTTACGTAAATAATTTACTTAAAGATTAATCACAAACTCATGAAAAAAGCAATTACAAACAATCAATCGTAAATAATCAAAAACTTCACTATATTACTTACAGATCGATTATAACCAAATTACATCAATTTTAACCATCTACAACAAACGTACATATTATATTGCACAGTGTACAACTGTTATAAAGCATGTATTGTTATAGAATTATCACTTCCCCTAAATTTATAATCAAAGACTTGACTATATATTCCGTTTTGGGTTTAGAAAAGATGCATGACTTAATTAGAGAGGTTTGAAAAGGACCTGGGCCACAACCCACAAAGCACACAAGACATGACCCGTTTAATTAGTCTACTCTCGATCACCTCCTTATTTTATATTCCAAGTCGTCGTCTCTATTATATATGCTTCCTTTTCATGCTCACACCAAAAGAGGACCGGACCAAGTTGATTAGAAGGTCGTGGGTCCGATATGTGGAGCCCTGATTGAACGCAAATGCAGCCATTAAAATATCTAGCAGTCGATCTGAGCTGAATTTATTCTCTATACAAGTCCAAATTAAACTCTCCCTTCCAGGTGTCCATATATGCCAAAGAGG
Source organism: Erigeron canadensis (assembly GCF_010389155.1). Lineage (NCBI taxonomy): Eukaryota > Viridiplantae > Streptophyta > Magnoliopsida > Asterales > Asteraceae > Erigeron > Erigeron canadensis. Next base: position 51,285,545 of record NC_057761.1, read on the forward strand.
CCGGTATTAGTCCTCAATTAACGATATCTTCATGACCTAAAACCACAATTATAATCTCATAAAAGCACACATTTAAATATTTAATTAAGGTTAATTAGGCCAGCTAGCTAAACAAGATGCTTATAAATTAATTCTTTTACTGTTAATTATTTGGCTACAATATATATACATCATCACAGGACGTGTGTGATCGATCTTTATATTGTTGTATAGTTCTTTTGTATCCACCTTGTTTCAATAATGTGGTACATATATATAATAATGATGAATAGTCTCAGTGATTATAATTTTAAAGAATTGCATGTGGATTATGACGATTTGTTAAAAAGGTCAAATACTAGAATGAAACCTTAATCTGTCGATCGGTACATTTTAATTTTTCTCTTTTAACGCCGGTAAAAAATTTAACAAAAAAATTAAGAAGAAGCTAAAGTAAGAACAAAGACAAGAATAAAATTGGGACTGTAATCCCCTAAACCCAAAACAACAATTAGATGGAAAAAAAAAGGTCACTAAATTAATTGCTTTTTGTTGCTTGAGGTCTCATGAATCATATTCCACTCTTGGTTGTATTCATGTCTACCTACGTTTATTCGGACTGATTGAGGAAGAAGAGCCATCTGGTAACGTACATGGTCATTTTCGGGCATTCGATCCATCAGTATGTATGGTTGTAGTTCTTTTATTTATCTTAACATGTATTTATTTATGGTGGTTGTAGTTATTTTAGCTATTATCCTAAGAACATGAACATGTATCCACGGCCGGTATCTTTCATATATATAGCACATTTTATCACTCCCCATAAACATTAATAATAGGAATCCCGTACACTGACATATATTATACCCGCATAATACTTAATAAAAGAATTGTTCCGTAAACCAACGCTGTTGTGGCCATGGCAGAGCCATCACACATTGTGACATTACGGACTGTTGTTATTACTTTGACCTAAAAAGATCGCATTTTTTTTGTAAAAGTAATTATTGTTAACATCCACTACTGATGTATATCTTTTCGCCTAACTTAAGGGTATGTCCTTCACTTTATTTAATGATGTTTGTTTGGTTTGAAGTAAAGTTATAAAATTTGAAGGGTTTACAAAGAGTTGTAACGATTTTAAAGGATTTGTAAGGATATGATGTACCATCTGGGGTGTCCTTAACATTCGAGATAACCTAAGGTTGAACTGAATCACATTTTTAATATATAAACTAGCACATCAATTTAGTATACTTGTTTAGTTTAATCTAAATATTGTGTCCAAAATTCCAAAATACAAAATGGTTTATATTTAGCTATATTGGGCTTGGTACTCTTTCCGATTGAGAACCAAATAATCATGAAACAATACATAAAGCCTTTTAGGGATAAGATTCGCAGAGATATTTTGTCCAATTCTAGCCCAACCATTAACTTATAAGTACTATTGGGCCTCACTAAGAATGTAGATCAAGTGGCGATCAACCATAAAAGTCCTGGAACTAAAAATAGTACTGTACTATTGTGCCATGATCAAAAGACAAAGGTAGCTTGAAAGTTGAAATGAGTGGATCCAAAATCTTCTCACGTTTATCGATTTACGTAACTTTTAATCTACCGATTGAGTTTTTTTCAAAGATAACATTTTAATAAAATCTCTACAGTAATAAAAGAAAAAAACAAAAAGTTTATTCGCTAAATTATATATATAAAGAGAAAGCATACAGATATTTTAATGAGTATGGGCGTATGGCATATCAAATTCGGATGCCATGTCCATCTAAGAAATGTGACCTTTTCATCAATCAATAATTCTATTAGAGCTCCCAGAGTCGATACATTGATTTAGGTGTTTGTTTTGGGTCTATGTGACCGTCGTCGCCCCTCTAGCTTTTATAGGTTCGTGTTTTAGACATCTTTTTAGTTAATGTTTCGCTATAACTTTATTAGGAAAGAGCCTAGAAACGGACATGAAGATACCAATTGTTTCTCATATTCCAAAATGAAATACACAACCTAGCTTCCCTTAAAATGGTGGTTGGGAATAATATTTGAACCTTTTATATAAAACATCCACCAGAAGAAATCTTTAATTCCAGGAGAAATTAGATAAAAGCTAATATTACAAATAAGTTGGTAAAAATTTAACATGCGTGTTTGTAATGAATAGATGAAAATATATAGAGTAATTTTCCAAACTATGCCACTTTTTCATTATTCGGATAATTTTATGCTTCTTTAAAATTTGTATTCCAAAACTATGCTTTTCATTTAAAGGTATATAAAATTAACATTATCTCTTCTTCTCTTATTACTAGTAACATTTTTTTACTCTCTCTTTTTTCTTTTTGAGTGTTTGTTACTCTGATTTCAAACAAAAGAGGAAAAAGAAAACATATTTACATAAAATACTTATGATTTTAATTTACTATACAAAAATCTGATATTGGTGTGTCATTTTTTAACAATTACAAAATGGCTATGTTATACATTAAAATAATTGACACCATACATAATATAAAAGTCATAGTTTTTTATGGTAATTTTATTATAGATTTAACCATTGAGGCATTGACTTTGGTTTAAATTCAGTCATGATTACCCGTTTTATAACTTCATTAAATATGACCTTAAACATTTTACTTCCAAAATTATGCTGAATTTGTAAGTGTGTAAAGTCTGAATTGGATATATTTTTTTTTTCCCGGAAAGTAAGTTTCTATTACATCAACAAAAAATCATTCCGCATTTGCGAAATGATCCAAGGTTACAAATGGAGGATTAGATCAGGGCCGGCTCTAAGGAAACTTATGTCTAGGACGAGCTTAAAGAAAAACCTCTAAGCTAAAAACAACGAATTTGACTTGGGGATCTAAAAACCAAAATATGTTTGTACCTAAAGTTTTAATCACCAATCCAAATGCTAATAGTTTATTAATAAAGATATAGAAAGTATATAAAATATAATTTTTATACATATATGTATATATGAAATTTAAAAATATGAGCCCTTAAAAAATCGGATATCAGACGGTCGTCTACTTTGCCCTATGCCTAAGCCCCCCATGGATTAGATTACATTGAATCGACTCCAATCCTCCCAACTAATTGTTTCTTTCTTTAACCTACTTCTATACCACAAGAAATCAAACGTTTTAATATCAATGAAAATTTTGTCACTACAAATAATCTCATCTTGAAAAACCTTCTCATTCTTTGCTTTCCAAATAATATATAATATATATTGTTAGTATACTAGTCATAATAGATAGATGCTATTAAATTAAATACCACAAACTCAAAATGTAACTATGCGGGGTTTTTTTCTTTTTGTCTGGAAAGTGGAAATAAAGATATTGAGAAAAAATGAAAAACTTGTATTGGGAGAGATATTTTAATTTTATATAGTTTTGGAATACAAATTTTAAAGAAGCACGGAATTATTCATATAATGAAAAATGGCATTGGGAAATTACTCAAATATATATAGGCGGCTAGTATCCCGACCAGACTTTTAGTAATTAGAACAGACTATTTGCAGCGATTATCGCTGTAAAGAATGGTGTTTTTGTCCATATCCAACTATTTGCAGCGATTACTGACAGGGGCTCCGCTATTTCTTGTCAGATTTGTCATTACAGACAAGAGGCCCACATTATTTGCAGCGACTATTGCTGCAAATTGTAGGTGTAGTCGAGATACCAAAAAAAGCTTGGTTGGGATAAGGTGGGCGATATCGGACGGAAGGTGGGAATATATACTGTACAGTGTACATGAAGGAAGTAGTGAGTACTGTTTGACATCACCCTTTCTAGAAGAGCAAAACAACTTTGCCACTGACCCACTGTAGGATTTCATTGTTGAACTAGAAAGATCCCGCGCGTGATCGTGGGTTTCTTTTAAGAGATTCTACATTGTTTCTAGTTAAAATAATTATAAATATATTAAGTGTAGTTTTAGTTTTATCAAAAACTATATGCCAACTATATATATGTAACAATTATTATAAAACGTCTTAATATAATATATGTCATGCCTTTAACATTATAAAATTATAAATAAAAATAAATAAGTTGGATAACATTACAAATGGTATGCATCATTTTGATATAAATCAAAAACATAGTAAAAGTTATACTCTAACAGCTTGCACAATTAATAATAGCAAACCAATTACAATTAAAAACGATATTGTAACTTCATGAGTTAGAACATAGAAGAGTAGAACCCGAGAGAACGCAATAACAAAAATCTCATATAAAGATTCTCGGTATATAGTTCTACAATGAACTAAAATAGCTTGTCGTTCTAGGTACTTAACTAAAACCTTTTAGAAAATTTTTTATATATTATAAAAAAAAAACTCCACACCAATTACCTAGGATAGACCGTCTAATAATCAATTTATGCTAACAATTTTTTAATTTAAGTATATTTGTTTTAATTATGACAGATTGCTATAAGTTTTTAACTCGGATTTTGCTAAAAATGGTGTTTTATAGAGTAAAAATTTTTAAGAAAAAAGTTAATTTCAAAACTTGACATTTGAGTTCCATTAATTCTTTTACTTAATCTCAACTTTTGATCATGCCACATGTCATGATCTTGTAATTAGAAGGATTTTCAGGTTGATTAGTTTAGAGAATTAATTCTTTCCCAAATTTTTTTAATATATAGTATAAATATTTTTAAAATATGATCCTTTTATATATAAAAATTGTCTTTACATTCACATATTAACTATAGCATTAAAAAAAAATCATGACTAGAAAATTTTCTTTAAAATAATTTATGAATATTTGATAAATAAGAAAAGAATATGTTGTGTGTAATAATCGAACGGTACCCAACTACCGATGAAGACAACCCATTTTGACAGCTATAGTAAACTTCTGAAACCATGTTTTTTTATTTTATTGTAGACCTGAGTATAACTGATTGATACATTATTATTAAATCAATATATTAAGAAAGCACGTTTCCTATTTCTTTTAATCATTTAATCTTTTTATAATTTAAAAGTAATTGTTATAACAAACCGAAAACATCTTTAATATATGCAATTTCTGGACAGGCAGATTGGATGGGTGGAATATGCATGGATTTGGAAGTAAAGCTATTTTGTTTGGTTACAATTCACAAGTATGATAATATTATCTTATCATTAATCAATATTATTCATTTTGTTTGCCGCATTTTATGCTAAATTATGAAAAGAACACGACATAGCTGTTAGATTAGTATTGTGTCATTTTACATATATCCAATTTTCAGATAATAAAAAAAAGAACACGTTGTTATAGTCACATGAAAATTGAGATCAACCGGAGGCAGGATCTAGTTTGTATTGTTAATTACCGACTAATTTCTTATTCACACATATCATACATATATGGATTTTTCATTTTACGTGCGTCTTGTTAGGTTATATTTAAGTTTTAACAACCATGCATACAATTTCAAATCTATATGTTACTTTAATTTGCATCACATTATATATGTATACAGTACATTATTATCTGATATATATTGTATGTGAAAATTTAAATATTTATAATAGCAACATAATATAATAAGTATATGTAAGTTCATATGCTGTCAAAAAAAATTTAAATAGTATGCAAGTTTATATATTCTTTTTATTATTTCTCAAAAGCGAGACATCCTACATACAAGATTGAATCATAAAGTAGAGCAATATGAGAGGCTACACATCATATAATGACATTATATTATAGATCGATGAATGGCCCTTAGCAGTCCCCTACCCTGAGATATATGTGACATTGCAAGTGTAACGGTAAGTAAATGCGATGTTTAAGTTTTGTACCATGTGATCTTGTCTCAATATTTTATAGGGATTAATTCTCTCGAATGTAAGAAACTTTGAACGAATGTTTATAGTAGGAAATAACTAAAGCTGTGTGTATTGTATGTAAACAACTTTGAAATAATGTTTATTGTATGTAAGAATTTCGTTTCAACAAATTACAATCTGACAAGTGGCACCTGTATATGGTTGTCACGTATGTTTTCTTACATACAATAAACATTTTTTCAAGTTGCTTACATACAATACACATAACTTTAGTTTTTTCCTACTATAGACATTCGGTCAAAGATAATTACATTTCAGGAAACTAATCCCTATTTTATATACACAACTTGTGTTTACAACCCTGTTTGACGAACTTATTAAATACGAAAGTTAAAAAAGAAACATATGAAAATTAAATCAATACAAATATTGATTTCAGTTTATCTTTTTTTTTTCCCTTCCAACTTTAGTTAAATAAAAAAAATTGCAGTTTATTATATCTAGACTTAATACAAACACAAACAATAATTTGACTAAACGATTTAGAGTTAAGCTCAACAAAATGGAGAAACTAAAATTTCAACAAAAAGAGAAACAAAAAGTGTTCAATATATAATTTGAAAAATACAAACCGATTCATCAACAAAGACCATCTAGAACGTTTTGATTTTCTTCCGGTTGTTTCACTCCAAAACAGTCCATACATGCACAACACGGAGTCGTAGATGATGGTAAACATGTGTTGGCTTAAGATCTTCAAGACAAACTATTGTGGTCTTATTTTTTGTTGTTGAAGAAGAAACCATAATGAACCTATAATGAAAAACAAACTAAATTAAAAGAAATAATAATAACAATAACATAAGAATTTAATGTTAAATATCAATAATAACGATTAAATATAAGCAAAGTATATAAATAAAAAACCTTTTTAGTAGTCGATCGTATGTTTTTGTTTTTTGGCCATAGGTTTTCCTTTTTGGTTGAGAATATGTGAGGGTTTTTCTAGGTGGTGTATAATAATAATAATAATAATAATAATAATAATAATAATAATAATAATAATAATAATAATAATAATAATTTTTTTATTAAAGGTCTGCCATTTATTAAATAAATATTAAAAAATAAAGGATTAATAAGGAGAAAGTATTAGGCTAAAGGAGAGGGATTAGGGGTGCCAAGTGTACCCCTAACCTCCTCTTTTAATTATATTATAGATAATTTTTATCTATTATTTATGGCATATCATAATAACTAAGAAGGATATATTTTGATAATTCATATAAAGTATAAGTATTAATACTGTCATTAATAAAAGATGAAATAATTAAATATAATCTAATGGCTCTAGATGGAACCTATCTAAGGGTTCATATTTATTTAGAAGTGAAGTTAGGACCTTGTTATATGTATATTTTTTTTATATATATATGTATATATATATATATATAATCTACTTTTAAAAGGATAGTCTGCTGTTGAAAGTTACATGGGAGATTGTCTAAAATAATTCTAATGATTAGATTACAATATCAGTCTTTTATTTTTTTTTAAAATATCTTTATTAATTCTTTACATCAATTATTTTTATTTCATTATTAAACATCAATCAATGTCACCCCCACCATCCAGTGTCGTCTCTAAGGATTTATGGACTTAGTCCGAGAAAAAAAAAGGCCTGATAAGCAAAATATAACAAATTATATTAAATAAACTAACAATCAAAAATTATTCTGTGGGGCGATTAATAATTTAATAATTAAATCTGAGGTTTAAAATTAACAATATAAGATTATTTTAAAAAAATCTAAAATCTAAATCTAAAACATAAATAAATTTCAATATATTCAAAATAATATGAAAAATCTTAGAAAAACGATAAGTAAAAAACTGTTATGCTATTTTTTTCTTAAATAATATATGAGAAAAGTGAATATATGTGATTGTTATGTACCTAAACTTAGGTATAAAACACATAACATACTAATTTTTTAAACATTTTTTGTATAATAATAAATAAATGATTGAGCTCTATGTTTTTATGAATTAAAAAATTAAAATGTGTGAGTTTTATACATAAACTTAGGTACGTGACAACTACATATTCCCCATACCTCATATATATACATGTATTGTTTACAATAAATGAGAAAAACGACTACTTATGTCGTAAAAAATAGGTACACAATCAAATGACAATGTCATGATGGCTTGACTGTTCAGTTATGAGATAACGTACTGAATGACCTTTTTACTATCCACAAAAGTATATAACTAGCTTCTTGTATGCAGGTTAAATTATGCATTAATTTTATATTATTGTTAGAATTTATAATGGACTTAGTTAATTACATATATGACTGCATAACTTTTAATATATATAACATTAAAAATGAAAAAATTGGACCCCTTTAAAAATCGGATCTCGGCCAGTCAGCCACTTTGGCCACCATCTAAGCCGGCCATGCCATCATCACACCGTCGTTGTCACCACCGCCATCGGATTACGCAGGTACTATGCTACTATGTATATATAGAGAGTTAGTTTCATTACATACCTTTGGAGTATGCCATTTTTTCAAGTTTCACCTCGTTCATTTTTCCGTATCATCACATACCTCTATGGTGATTTTTTGTATTATCACATACCCCACATCCTAACGGACATTTATGTAGTTCTATTAGTCCCTTCATGTGTATTTCACACGAGGATATTTTAGTCTTTTTAACGAGTTGAAATTGAGCTATTATTAAGTCTATAATTTACAACTTTCATTTTAGATACTATAAGTCTATAATAATGGAACGGGTGGATCAAGATCTATCCAATTCACATATGATGATATGGACGATTTTAATTGCGTATGTGCACTTAAGAAGTGATAATGATCGAGCTCAAAAACGAAAAACAAAAATGGCCTAGGATTGAGGACCATAAACCGGAACATGTATTTCCGGTGCAGTTTTGTTTAGGTTCGGTAACAGACCGGGTTAAAAAACAAGACATCGATCAATTAAGAAACTTTTTTTTTTAACACATTTTTTTTTAACAACTTAGGAAGTTAGTACGTATGATGTCGTGAAGAACAAAGTAGCAAAAATGGAACTTTTGCAGCCAGAAGCGATTTGAATATTTAAGAATTTAAAGGGGTTTTTGGTATGATGGAATGGAAAGGGGAGAAAGGGAATGGGAAAGACTTCCCTTGTTTGTTTACGACGAAGAAAGGGAATGAGAATAGAGAAAAGGAAATTAATTCCATTCTCTCCATTCTCTACACATTGTGGAAAATGGGTGAGAATGGAACAAAAAATTATTTTTTTTTTGAAGATGTTATATGTAATAAATGTATTATTATTTAAAATTTTATTTTTTATATATATTCATTCTCTGTGGGTACCAAACAACGGAATCCATTCCCTTTCCAAATACTCATTTTCTTTCTCACTATTTTCATTCTCTATTACATTTTCATTTTTCATGATTCCCTCCTACCAAACACCCCTTAAGTTCTTGAAACTTTGGAAAAGATCACTATTTTTAAGCCTAAAGAGCTTATTAATATCTGAAGAAAGGAACAGTGTATATCTTCTATTCTTAAAAAACTGAAAGTCAAAATTATTCCTGAACAACGTGGTATACTTGCATGCGGGGTAACGGTTTTACAGGTTTAAAGTGGTTGGGAATGAACGGGACCCAAGACCGGGTTTTTCACAAATTCAAGAACCGTGAATCGGACCAATACATTTCAGTTTGAATTGGTCTCGGCTTGTTTGAGTCGGTCTTTATTTTCTCTCCGGCTGACCCATATTTTGATCACGCACTAGCAAACGTGAACCCAAATATGTAGAAATGTTATTAGTATATATACTAAAATCCCTGCAGCGTTTTGCGTGCCAGTTTTTTTTTTAATTGTTTACTACTTTGTTTCATATATATAATATACCTACACAAACTATTAACAACAAGCTACTTTGGTAGGTTGGTTGAAATGGTTGCTTTTGACTTTGAGGTTAGGGATTCGAAACATGCTGCCGTATTTTTTACTTACATAATTCATTAATTTTTGTACCTTTTAATTACTTTCTTTTTTGACTTTTTGTATATGACATATAAATATATATAATTGATTATTTTGTAAACATCTCTTACCAAATACATATATATCTATTTAATTTTAATTTTTATATACATATACTTTTCAAATATTATTTTATTCACTTCGTCAATTTTATATATTTATACGATTAGTTAAAACAATTTTTTCAGCCTCAAAAGTACAAGTACGTATGAGAATATTTATATCAAAAATGTTAAACAGGTCGATATCAATTTTTAACATGTTATCGCATATAATGTATGAAATGTTTCTCCGGGCAACGCCCGGGTGACATATCTCGTTGTCTCTATACTTCAATGTGAAAGAACATACGCAATAAGAGTGACGTACGTGATAACTTTAAGTACAAATTTCCACACATTTTATGTCAAATTTAAATAAAATTACATCATCAAAAGCGTGGATGAACTGTTTATATCTTCTTACTTGTAAGTGTGCATTTAATTTCTAAGTCCTTGACAATATATAACTATGATAAATTATTTTAAGGATTTGTTAATAACAACTGTTAACAAAATTAATATTTTTATTATTAAAGAAATTTTTTTTGAATATATATAGTTATTGCATATGTTTTATTTTTCATTCTTAGTTCACCTACGGTTATTATCAAACGATATGGGTGTGGATTTGATTATAATTTAATCTTTATTTGCCTTGTACTTGTTTTTTAATAGTAATCTTTTAACTAGATTTTAGTGGAGTTTATAAAATTACTGATATTAGATATTAATTTATTATATTTTAAAGTTTAGTTTAAAATTTTTAGCAATAAAAAATTGATCCATATGTAAAACTTTGAACTTTATTTTAATTAAAAGTATGTTTATCGAAGCTGTTTACTATGATATAGTTATTGATATTTGAATTATACAAAATCATAATACATCTATCAAAGTTGTAGACCGTAAAATTCTTGACGATATTTAAATATTAAAAAATTATAACAGGTCAATGTCATTTTATTTGTTTTATTGTTATACATGGCGTATTACATTTTTATTTTGCACTATAAAGAAATAATATTTTATTCAGAGATGAAACATATCTTAAATATGTGGATTAGAATATGATAATATTATATGTGTTTTCTATAAAGATGATATTTTTACATACTTTGTTATTTTATATGTGTCATGAAAATTCTAAAAAAAACTTCAAAAAAGGATTATAGTACAATTACTTTTAAATTCTTAATATATAAACATTAAATTTTATTTATTTTATTTTTGTGTTTATGAGATAGAAAGTAATATTAGGATATATATTAGCTATTATTTTATTAGATATATATTAGCTAATATTCAATTAGATATATATTAATTACTATTTTAATTAGATATATATTAACTATTATTCTTTATTTATTATATTAAAATTAGTGGGTAAAAACTGTAAATTTGTGATGAAAAACAAAAAAGTATAAATTAATGTCAAAATTGAAAACAAAAGTCAACATGAAGAAATCAAGAGATGTGATTGGTCGATAAGTTATTGGAGCAACTGTGATTTTGCTATAATAAAAGATAAAATTTTAAACGTCATTAAAAAATAATAATAATTTAACCTTTATCTTTATTATTATATAAAACTTATACATCCTTTTATTTTTAGAAACAATTATACAAGAATTAGTTCGAAAATGACTCAATTGCTCATAATAAACCCCTTTGTTGGAAGGAGTCATACTCCGTAATACATTACCCAATTTTCATTAATGAACTAATTTACACTCTCAACATTATCTTACTAATTTATATCTTAGCCCTTATTTTTTAGAATATTCTTACTATTATCTTTACACAAATACATTTACACCAACCTACACTAATCGTCGTCGCCATCACCACCGTATTATGTGGGTAACATATTATAATTAATTCACTTTTTCTAAATTGGTGCATCATTGTAATTTGGTTGAGAAATTAAAGAATGAAAAGCATATTTATAAAAAAGAGTTTAAAGAAAAAACTCATATGAACCAAACAAAGCTCACATGCATACTTATTTTTTCTACTTGCTTCAGCTTCTCTTCTTTTATGATTGGTTAATGTGAATGTATAAATTTCGTTTGTATACCTTATTTAAGCAAAATCTGGTTTACTAAAATTAAAATCTCTAAATGAACGTACGATTGATATTTAGACCAAATATATACAGTATATATATATATATATATGTTTATACTATAAAGATTAGATAATCATTTTAGTATCTTAGATTATAAAAACACTAAAATCATAAACAGAGTACCATCACATGTAAATATTGAAACAAATTAATCACATACCTTAACCAACTTTACCATCAACAAAAAACCATTTAACACGCTATTTAAAATATTTGGTCCACCAAACGTTGCTCACTTTTGATATCATTTTCCATCTATAATAATACGGATCGAGTATAATAAAATAACCACGATCTCCTACAACTCTAAAATATCACCACCAAATTCCTATATAACTACCTCCAACCCTCATATATTCACATCATCCATCACATATATAATTTCTAGGGACCAAATCAAAAAGCCGTTACAACAAATCCAACAACAAAAACAGCAATAAAAAAACACTCGGCCATATATGGAGTTTGTTGATGAAGCACAAATATACAAGTGTTCTAAGCATCCATCTAGACGTCGAAAAAGCGGTATATGTCCTAAATGTCTACGTGATCGTCTAGTTACACTTTGCCCTAATTGTGCGGTTGCTTTGCCTTGTCCGTCTTGCCCACCTCCTCTCGAATCAGCTTCCTCGTCGTCTTCTTCGTCCTCTTCGTCGTTTTCTCTCTTTTCGTTCTCTCGTGGAGGCAGCCGTCATGATTTCACCACCTCATCTTCTCAGAATGGATCATCATCGACAACTAATAATCCTCTAGATCAATCGGATCCCGTTTTAAGGAAATCAAGATCTGTTGCAATTCCTTTTCTAAGGTCAAGATCTAGGTATGTTGGAAACCAAGTCAATATTAATGAGCTACATCATCACGGTAACGTCGTAGCTCATGTTGTTGCGGCCGAAATTAGTAGTGATAAGCAGCCAGTAGTGGTTGATCATGTGCCACAAAAGGTTCACAAAAGTAGTAAAATAAGTTTTCGGTCTATGTTTATGCTTCAAAAGAGTAAAAAGCCCGATACACATCAACACGATATAATAGAGAAAAAAGCTGTAAAGAACAACTTTGATACTACTACTAAAGATGTAAATAATAATAATAGTCCTATGATGACGAGGAATAGGTCAGTAGCGGTTGGAAGTGGTAACGATTTTGGTTTGACGAATTCTAAAATTGAAGATACGAATAACTCTCCAATGATGTTGAGAACGCGATCCGTGGCGGTTGGAGGTGGTAACGGATTAGTCCCGGGGAGTTCAAAGCCTAAAGGCTGGTATTTTCCGAGTCCGATGAAATCTTTTCGTCATCCCAAACCTCTTAATTCTGTCGCGGTTGCTTAAAACATATGCGTAAAGATTATATTATTATTTATTAAGTATATCTTGAACAAATTATGAAATAATAAGATGTTATATGTTTTCTTTTTGGTACGTATGAGATATCAAACAATATTTTGGATGATGTGCTAAGTATTTCGTATTCATGGTATTGTTTTTATTACTAATTTAACATGAATATATTTATTGTTATGAGATTTTGTGCATGAATATATGTAACTATTGTATTGTATTTGCAGAAGTAGCATGCCAATATTTTACGGTTTGCTGATTATATATATTACTTTGAATAAACTAGTATTTTTCGAGTATATAACTAAAAAATAGAGCCATCGCATGTCATCATATAAGATATAGCAGACAAGCAGTTGAAGTCTCTTATGGCAACTAGAAAATATTAAACAAATCTTTTGCTTTAGCTAAAGGGAGAAGTAGTTAGTTGTCAGATTGAAATCATTGACCCCACGGGTTTGAATATTTTAATCGTATCGACCAAATTGAATATTTTAATCGTATCGACCAAATGAAAAATGATATAATTATCAATATTTGGCTCCTTGAGAAGTATATATATTAATTTCTTTGATCAAAAAATTGACTCACAGAACTCTTCTATATATGGTTAGTATGGGAGATGGTTTTATTTGTGCATGAATGCCACAATATATGTACACTCGTGATCTAAAGTCATGGATGATCGATCACTTTTTAACTGATGCTACATTACATATACAGCGATGAAAACACCCAACAACCAATATTGTAGGAGATTTTTCAAATCTAAAAACTTTGCTTTTCAAATATAACACATACAGTGAAAACACCCAACAACCATATTGTAGATTAATCATCATTAATTTTCCAAATCTGAAAATTAACTTTGCTTTTCAAATATGTGAAGTATACGTCCGCCCATAATCGGATATATAACGAACAAAATTACGAAAATTTCACCAAAAAGGCTCCACTTGCTCCTGATGCGCATGGATGGAAGGTGGGCTACGCGCCTGAAACTCGTTCATGAAAATGTGGGTACCCGAAAGCGTGAGAAGCCTTTTTGGACGAAAACAGAATTATAGCCCGCGCTTCGCTGCGTTAATTTGTCATGTTTGGTTTTTGTTAACAACAAATTATATGTATAAAATTTGTGTTGAATAGTCTTTGTCGAATATATAAACAACCAACAATAAGAATCTGTTGTTGAATTAGAACATGTAATAACAATTTTTCAAACATTAATTTTGGCGAAGTGTAAATTTATACGAGTATATTATAGATAATTTAATCATGAATTTTGTTGGGTTAAAACAACAATTACTAACCAACTCCATTTAGGTAGATTGATCAGGGTTATCTTCTAAATCCACTATGTGGGTCCCGGAGGTGAGTTTTCCCCAAGGTGTCGGGTTTAAGTCTTGGGTTTCTCATCTCAAGGTATTTTCCATGAGTAGGGAGTGGAAGTCCAACGATTTGTTGGTTAAAATTGTCTCCAGCACATCTGAATCGAAACTAACTTTATAAAAAAAAACCCTTTTAATGATTTTTTTAGAAGAATAATACAAGCTCTTAATGTTTAAAGACAAAGCAGTATGGTTGGATCAGTGGTAAACACCCTTGCCTCTCGAGACAGAGGTCATGAGTTCGATCCTTATCCTATGCAAAGGTTAGAGGGCTTTTTTTACCATTTCAGTAGAAACTGAAAACAGCCTCTCTACTTAGGTTGAGGTAAGGTCTGCCTACATCTTAACCTCCCCTATACACCATCGAGGTGTTGGGGCTCAAAACCCACAGAAGACGACACTGAACAGTTACATTTTTTCTTAATGTTTAAAGACAAATTAAAAGGTAGATAATCAAATACGTATAAATCGATTTCATGAATTGGAAATATATTTTTGTTTGGTAGCTAAACTTGCTTATATGTGTTGTTCTATATTTATATGGCCCAAAAGTTTGAACATAATAACGAGTTTGCCATCATGAATAGTAAAATACGACAACATAGCCTATCCAAATGACAATATGTTTTCTACAACAGTATGGTAATTGAGTTGTATATATATGAATGTTTGTGTAGGTTTGATTAGTAATAATTCAAAGAGACGTTCTAAGGCCATTCTCAGTAGAGGCTATTCCTCATTTTTTTTTTATTGTTACATCAATTTTTTTTTCTTATTAACCTCTTCCATACCCATTACCAATAACACTTCTTTTTCATCTCTTCCTTAACGTATTTTATTTTTATTTTATATTCACTTAAAATAAATAAAACTTACTTTAATTTAAAATTAACCATTACATTAATATAAACTACGTTACAATGAACATTTAAAAAACACATTACATTTAAAAAAAGAAGTCTTACATTATTGGGAAATAACTAATTCAACATTCACATTGATTTTTTGGTAAGTTTTAAATGTGTTCGACTAGAATGCCTCAAAGACAATTGTGCATTGTTTTATCACGTAACTCCTTCATCATACGTAATTGTGTCTGTGTTCCAACTTATTCCTTCCACGTACGTATTGGCCTTGTAGGTGGAATTAACTCCAAATCTAAAAGATTGATTGCACAAGTGTTATATTCAATGATCATGTTGTGCAAAATCACACAAGCGTACAAGATACGTTTGATGGGATCTATTCAATGTTAGGCTTCCCTTTCTTCATCTTCTAAAAAAAGCAAGAAATGTGTTCAACATTTCAGGATCTATAGTATACTTACGAATGTATGAAGTTGAATCTTTGTCGAAAGTCGACGTGTTTAGTTTAGGAGATGGTAATTTGTTTTTGAAAAAGTGTGCGATTTTATATAATTTTTTAATGAAATGAAATGAATGAGAATGGTTGAATACGCGGTGGATTAAATAAGGTAATTTTTTAAATTTTATTAGTTTTAGCCATTTAAAAGAAAAAAAACTCAACGTTGCTGCTGATCCACACGCATGCTCTCCTTTTTGTCGACTCTCATCCACCCACCGACGGTCATCTATGACAACCCCATCGACAAGATCGCTCCCAATAGCTTCCTCATAGACGGGTGGGTCGACGAGGCCGTCGACGCACTGTTGGCAAGGGCCTAAAAGAACGATCTACCTTTTTGGTACATGGCGAAATTCTAAGATATAAGCTATTAAGCAAAATTCGTATGATTTTTGGAAGGATTCACAGGAAGAAAAAAAAAACTAAAAATATTTTCCTATAATGCCACGAAAAAGAAATGAATGTATAACAATTTCCTTTTTCCTCCCCAATTTTTCCTTGTTTATTTAATTAATTAAGTATAGAGTCCTATAATTTGTTAAATCAGTTTTTCCATCACAGCCCATCATCCCATAACAAATGAACCCGTTTTTAAGATAAAGATTAGCCCATTTTTATTCCATCCCCGTTGCCTGTTGGTTTATCGAAAGGCTTATAGAAAATTTTGTATGGATACGAACAGTTTCGAAGTAAGTGGTGTTTATACAAACTTTGCTTGAAAAATTTGTAAAATCACGAAGATCGGTGTTTATACGTACAATTTTTTCTTGGTTTATCATAGCCAAATGTATCCCATCCACACGGACACCAGTCACACCACAGACCACAATCCCAAATAATCACGTGGTGACATGGCATACTTAATGCAATAACTAGCAAATTAGTATATATATTAAAAACAAATCTTTGGTTTGCGTGTAAAGAATAGTATCGGGCCACTTTTATTTTTTTTGGCCTGGTTTCATTTTCTTAATGGGCCATTCATTTCATTTGGGTCTGTTTTTAGTTTTTTAAATTTGGGCTTGACTAACAGCCCAACTTTATTTTTATCTGGGTCCACTTTTAGTTTTTTAATTTTAGGCCGAACATATTTAGTTTGTTTTGGCCCTTATGTTTTGTTTGATCTTTTAAATTGTTTCCAAAGATGACTTATTTTAATTGTATATTACGGAGTTTCATTTTTCTTAGTTTGTTACATTTTTAAGATTATCTCATCTTATTAGACGTAAACTATTACGTTCTATATAAGTAAACTATAAGTAACAGTAGTAGGTACGCTTCAGATATATACACGTAATCATTTCCGACTATTAATTTGTAATACTTATTAGTTTTAGATTTATTTTAGTTTATGATTTATATTGCCAAATTTCTTTGCTTAATAATAGCTTATTTATTAAAAGATCAATATCAACTCAGTTATTCAAACTATATAATGTTTCTAAAAACATGTTATAAATTTTACCTCGTATGAAATACAATAAATATAATATCTCTCGGGGCAACGCCCGGGTGATATATCTCGTTTTATTAAAAAACGTGAAGTAGCGGCCTCATAACATGGAAACACAAAATCACAATGTATTTAATTTCTTTCTTCTCACCCTTTTCTCTAACTCTGTTTATTATACCATCTTTTCATCATTTTGTTAGCATGTAAATTATGCATGGCTTGTATGATTCTTAATTAATAATATTGTACTTATTTCACACTGTATAAATAAATAATTAGAAGGCGCTAAAAGAAATACTCCACATTTTGTCAAATGGTACAATAATTTAATATCATATACTATCATACAAATTAGGTGTGGCATGTGGTTAATATTTTTTTCACACCCAGATATACAATATGATTGAGTGTGCATTATTATAATTTATCCCCTATGATATTCAACTTTCAACATTGTGGGTAAATTAATCAATTGATCATTGCGCATAAGCTAAACACATTTGGCCGGTACTAAACTTTAAACTTAATACAGTATTAGTGAAAGACAATTGTGTTAAATTTCGATGTTTATCCAAGTTTGTTTGTCTATATAGTAAAATCAAACATAAAAAAATATAAATAAAATACAGATACACTACATAATAAAATCCAAGAAATATATTAGAAAAACTAAAAAATTGCTCAATAAAATTTATATTAGTTAATTTTTTTTATATTCACGGTCTTCCAAATCCATGTATAGTTTTGAAGAAAATTATTTTAAGTAATTTTTGATAAAATATGAATTTCGCAAAGTTATCCATATAAAATTTTATAACTATATAAATTACTCTGTATATATAAAATTCCAAATTATATAAAATTTTTACCTAACCAAAACCTAACATGTAGCATTATAAAAAAAATACGGTGGCATTTTAAAAAGTGACGCGATAATATTGTTGTGGACATTTTTTATTTACTTGTACATGTGTAAATATATGCATTTGATTTTGAGAATAATACTATCAACATTGTGAGTACTATCATAGGGTTCGCGTAATACGGCGGCGACGATGACTGGTGATGGTAACGTAGGGTAGCGTAAGCTATTGATGTAAATGTAATTAATATAATGGTCAATGTAGTTATTTTAATATTTGAGAGACTGATGGTGTAATTTATGTCATTAAGTATACTTTAGGTATATTAATGGTGATATTTAAATTAGCAAATAAAGAAAATATTGATTTATGTCATATCGCATATAATAACTTTTAATATTTTCAAAAATAGAAAGGCTATAACTTTTAAAGTATAGATTAGATGTTAATTTGAGGATTCAATGTACACATGAGTAATGACTAGAAGTTATTCTTATTCAGAACCAATCTTATATATGTATATGTTGTATAACTTACACAGGTGAAATCTAGTTATCAAAATCAGAATGCACTGATTTATACATTTGAAAGTAAGTAAAATTAGCCAAATGTCACTGCATTTTTTAAAAAAAAAATTACATGTCAAGTTTTTGTTTATAAGGTAAAAACTTTTTTTTCGTTTTCTCTTTAAACAACTTTCATCTAAAGTCTCTAACCTATATAGGTTTTAGATTAAATAAAACAAGTATTAAAGTAAAACAAATAAAACAACAGGTCTCTCTTCATTGAAGATCACCGTGCATTATGAAAATCATCGTGCATCAATTTAACTATGATCTAATGATCAAGATCTTGTCTTATTTGTTTTTTTTAATACTTGTTTTATAATACCCAACCTCAAACTATATATATTTAAAGAATATATAACATAGATTATTTTTTTTTTTCAAAATATATCAGAAAAATTTTGCCTTTCAAAAAAATGCAAGAAAATTTACTTTGTGAAAGTACTTAATTTTAAGAACTTAATTACCTATCATGATGGAATAAACAAAAATTTTATAGAATTCGTCCAATATTCCTCTAAGTTAAAACATATGAGTAACTCGTGGATAGCTTAGGATCAAGAGCCATATGACTTCTTCTAAACTTTGGTATTCAAGAATCAAGGTCCCTAAACTTTTAATATAACATATCCAGTGGACCACAGTGGTGCTCATGAAAAGTATATCTCCTGCTAAATGGGTCTTGCAACACTCATGGCCCTAAAAATTTGATAGTTGGGCCGTCATTTTCATCAGTCTCTTGAATTTACAATACGTAGGGTACCCCTACCCCTACCCCTACCCCGTACCCTTGTAGTTGTAGATACGTGTTTCCAAATTTATAGAATCTCCAAACACCTAATACAGTAATACTCATGAGTCATGAAGATATAAAATTGAGTTTAGGCTCTAAAATCGCTCATTCGACAAGCGTTGGTTAAAACTAACAAATGCTGGTCAGGTGATGTCGTTGAAACGGCCACTTCGGTGGATGGCGTCGGTTAGCAATGAGGGTGAGAGTGTGAGACACACTTTGTACCCTTTTTATAAAAACTTAACCATAAATATTTTACATTTGTTCATATTACACAATACGTTGTGACATATAAACCAACTAGGTTTTACACTTTCCTAATTGTGTGAAAAATATGTTCATTAATCAATTTACAAAATTGAACAATTAGTGTAAAAATATGTTGACGCGGCACCATTTGGCATATGAGAAGTGACACAATGAGTGACCTCGACATCAACATTTAGCATGTTATTTACACGATTTGTTTAATTTTGCAAGTTAATTACATACAATAAACCGAATGAAAGTTTTTTTTTCACACAATAAAAAAATTATAAAAGTTACATATATCTCCAAATATTTAACCCTAAAACTTTTAATCAATTATTATATATACAAAACCAATAAAAAATTTACAGTCAAACATGGAGAAAACTCCAAATTAAAAGTCAAGCTAAGTCATTTAAATACAAATGGAAGGAATATGTTTTTGACTTTTCCACTCAAAACATAAGAATATCACAATACGTTTAATTCCCATACAATACGCCTTTGAAACTTGTAATTTACCTTTCGAATACAATTTACTAAACAACCTTATAAACTGTTTGTTGTTCACCATGATTGCTTAATTAGTAGTAAATTCATATAAGATTTTACAACTTTGATTACTAGTGATTACTAGTGATATGCCATCAGGGCATGACTTGTAAAAGTACAACTTTTTGGTAATGATATGACTTTCAAAATTACTAGTCAAATATGATGACGCGGCAAATCGTTTGAATCTATCGACATTAGATCGATGTCATGACGTCATGTGGTAATAATGTGTAACATGAAAACGGGCCAAGTCAATTAATTGGATGATTTTCTTACGAAGCGTGTAACACGACCAGGCAAAGAATAGCCCCACCACCCACTATTAGCGGTGACGTCGTCGCAAATAGTGGGTCCCACTGACAGATTGCATTTTTCGACTACTCATTTTTTCGGTGAACCAGTGTTCAGACGAGGTAACACTCATTTACCCTTTAAATTGTTGTTTTTATTTTAATATATAAAAATGTTATCAAATATTAGTTTGTTATAGAAATTATTAGTTATAGAAAATAAATATTAGAAAATATGTGTTAGAAAATATTAGTTATAGAAATGTTATAGTTTAATGTTATAAAATATATGTTTGTTATAGAAAATACATGTTAGAAAATATATGTTAAAAAACAAGTGTTAGAAAATATATGTTAGAAAGTATCAGTTATAGAAATGTTATAGTATTATAGTTAGGAAATATATGTTTGTTAGTTTGATTGTAAAAACTTTGTAGAATATGATTGTTAGAAAGATTATGTTATTATAGTTAGAAATGATATGATTATTGAAATTAATTGATTTTTAGGAATTATTGGTAGTTAGAATTATTGTTTAAAATGTTATATTATTATAGTTAAAAATTATATGATTGTTAGAAAATTTATGGTTATTGTTAATATGATTGTTAGTATTATGTTAGAAAACACTTGTTAGTATGATTGTAATTGTTAATATAGTTGTTATTAGGTTAGTATTAATGTTAGAAAAGAAGGTTTGAAAAATAAGTTGGAAAAATGTGGTCATTTTAGGTATAATAAGTTTGAAAAACAATTTTGTGTTCAAAATATGTTAATTTAATTTGCGCCTTTTTTTTTGACATTTATGATTGTTTATATTATTTTATAAGTTGTGTATACTGATGTAGGTTAAATTGGCTGCCATTCACGGCGGAGATGGTGGCAATGACCCTCCAAATTGGGGGTGGAATCCTGAATGGGGTTGTAGGCGTACGGGTGGTAAGTATATATTGATGTATTAAGCATATAAATATATTATATATGTAGATATATTTGTTATTTTATTTTGTTTTGCAGGTATTAGCACAGGGAGAGCTGCCGCTGTTAACAATGATCTGGAGCGGGAGTTTCAGAATTCCGGACGTCGTATCTCTCTTATGCTTAATAACGATCTTAGTAGATGGCAGGCCATCGGGGACCACGCCAAATGAGACAAGAGCTATTTGGGGACCTATGTCGCTACCGTCCCACATAATTACGAGTCATGGGATCAGGTGCCCCAGCCCATCAAGGATGGACTTACTAAATGGCTTATGGTATAAAACATTATTTTTTACAATTTAAATACGTCATTAAAAAAATAGGGTTGATGCTAACTATTACTACAAAATTGCAGAGACGGTTCTACTTGGAACCCTATCTAGATCACCCAGATACTCACCCCTTACGAGAGGCCATGACCAAGATGATTCGTCAGGATGCCCTGAAGATCTACAGGGACAAAAAATCAAAATTCAAGAAGACTTGGTTCACCGACAGGGGTGGGTCACAGAGGCTGGCAGAATTGGAGGGTCAACCGCCGTATGGAATGCCTCCACAGGTCTGGAGTTATCTACTGCGTTACTGGACCAGCGAGCCCCGGATGATTGTTGCCTAAAGAAACACGACTAACAGGCAGCAACAAGATAATATTGTCAGTATTCACGGTCGGCAGTCATACGCTCAGCGTGAATGGCGTTACGCTGTAAGTTATACGTAAATATTTATATCCACATATGTATACATATATCTATAGAGAGATACACATACATATATATAACTTTGATTAATGTATATACAGGAAGATAACGATGGGTGACGTGAGGAGCCGCCTGAGTTCTATTTGCGGGCCCACACGAGACGAGATGGGACGGTGCAGAACGCAGCTATGCCCATTTATGTAAGTTCTCGCACAACACTTAAATTCGTAATTTTTTGTAATTTTCTATTAAGTATAACTAATTGGTAGTTTTTTGTAATTTTTTGTTCATGTGGTACAGGAGCGGCTTGTTGATACCCACCATAGACTTTCCCAAGTGCCCAATACCCTGCCTACGCAGACATTTGTGGATGCTTTAGGGACCCGATCGGGACATACTCGTGTGGTTGGGCGTGTCGTTAGGGGAACACGTGGACTGAATGTCCCCCTCCCAGAGGATATAGAGCAACCTCTCCCTGCCCAGCAGTCACCGTCCTTTAACGTGAGTGATATGTTCGCCCAGGTTAGCCCTTGGAGCTAGGCATCATTCCAGGTCGGGCCTAGCACGTCATCATCCCAGGCTGGGCCAGGCACGTCACGGGCCCCCACACAGCGGTTGGGTACTGATAGTGATAGTGAAAGTGATTAGTTTTTAATTTTTACGAACTTGTTCGTTTATGTTTGTATTCATGGTTTAACTGAAGTTCGATTTTCTTTTATAATCTTAATTTGCGTGATCTGATCATTTGTATTTTTTATGTTTGTATACCTTTGTTGATAAAAAAAATATTATAAAAATATGATCCGATGCGGCTTATAAAAATACGATGGGTATCAACTTTACAAAAAAATTAATGATTGTAAACTTGTTTTGAAACAACGAAAACTCGAACATAAAAAATATATACAACAAAAAAATACACAAACATACAACCTATATACAACATCGAACGAATTTAATCATTTATTACTATAGGAGGCCCAGGTGGTACTCTTGGTATGTTTGCATACATCCAATTTTGATACGCTTGTTCTTGATTCGCGAATATTGATGCTAGTCAACGTGCAGGGCCGGTTGCGTGGAAATCCCACTCTGGATTCTTGTAAGCCATTGGGTAGTCGCCTGCTAATTGCACTGCAACAAAATGGGTTTCACCATTTATGAGAGCAATAATTATCGGTTGCTGGAATAATAGTTGATCCAAGCCGTGATGCATCGGGAATACTGTGCGGGGGTCACGTAGGCTTATGCAGTTGATTATTATACCTAGCTTATAGTCCAGGAGGATATGGAACCACACTTTACTCATCCAATGATCTCTGGGACGGCTTCTTCCACAATAAGATGTTCGCAGCGCCGACAACATGCGGGTGCCCTCAGTTTGCCCAAACATTCGCATATACCCATCGAGGTCAGATTCATACTCCGCGAGCATCTGCATACGAACCCACTCTGCACCCATCTCCTCATCTAGCCCCAAAGCAACAGCGGTAGCTCGAAATCTACAATTACCATCTCCTTTGACATTTTGTGCGCCTACAACATACGGGCGTAAGTACGATGGTAGCTCATCTAGTACCCAATCGTAATTTTTGGAAAGACTGGCGTTATACGGTTCCACAACATACCCAACCCAACTGGCCGAGGATTGTGCCTCTGACTCTGGATCTGACACCTGCTCTTGCGTTGTTTCATATATGGGTTTATAGTTAGGTTGTGTCGGTGGTGCCCCGAAGAAGTCATCAACTAAGTTGGAATACGGTTGGTCATAGTTGAGCCAATGGGATTGGGACGTTTCCCCGAAGCCATATAATTTTTGTGTCACATATGGTGTTTCCCCGACCCCGTAGGATTGGGACGGCTCCCCGAATGTATATATATCATCAAGACCTGGATATGGGTGCAGGTTTCCAAAAAAGTCAGGATTATCCTTGACCCACTCTACCTCGGGGTGGGACTGCTCCCCGAACAAGTTTCGTTTCTCGGGATAACGACAGGACTGAGACGGCTCGTACATACTGTGTCGCGCACCATTTAGGTCATCAAAATAATCATGTGTGTTGTCGAACCGTGATGTGGTGGGGGGTACTCACTTTGTCTGGCGGGCTGCGCAGGTGGGGGTTTGTTCAAATCGGGCACCTTGTTTTCCCTCGGTCGACTAGACTTGGATTTTCGAAGCCCAGGTGGGTTTTTGTTGAGATCCGGCACCTACACCATTAGTAAGAATCAATTACCTAAACTGAGGTAGTTATATATGATGTATTTCTTGAATCAGATAGAAAAATTTATGATGTATTTTGTATACCTTTGGCGGCTTTTGTTTCGACCCGACAGGTCTTCCGCGTGTGCTCTTTTGAACAAGAGGATCTTTCACTTGTGTCTTACCGGGCTTAAACATGTCTTTAATCTTTGACAACCAATGTTTCTTTTGGGCCTTGGGTTGCTAATCCAAGAAATTCGTAAGACCATCGACGACTTTATGGACATCGTCTTCATCGTCTTCGTCTTCTACGCATGTCCACGGTGTTAAGTCAAGCTTTCTCCAAAACGGGTCTATCACATGAGGCTGAATACGAGTCCCTACATTTTTTTGATATCAATAAGTATACAAAATTATGTCCTTTTGATGGAAAAAAAAAGTAATAAAACATACTAACCGCGCTGCATGTACTCGGCAATCTTGCAGGCACATAGTAGCCCGCAACTTGACTGAACCTTGCACCCGCATTTTTTTACATGTCTTTTAAGGACTTTGTCTAAGCGTACAATTTCACCAGCCATGATGTCTAAAGCTTTATGTGAAACCTTTCCCAACAGGTCCTTCATACAGTTGTAATTATGACTCCCCTTCCGGGTCCCGTTGTTGTACCCCAGTTGGCCCCTTATCTCTGTCTCTTGACCGATCAGGACAGAATCAACACATTGCAGGATTCTAGTAAATGTGCATTTCCCCCTCAATTCTTCCTTCAGTAGGTGGTGCTCGGCCTCGACTCTGTTTGTGGTGTGGTTTTGGTAGTTGAGGTGTTCATTGACCGAACAGGACACAAACTGCTCTCGGTACAGGACAACCAATTATCAGTCAGGTACTTGTAGACGCCTGGGAAAGCTGCAAGTTTATTCTTTAACTCCTTCTTGTGTGACTTAAACTCATCAAAAGTCTGAGATTGATAGACTTTTTTCCACCGGTCGTTAAGCCTGTCAATGTTAACATCTTTCTTCATTTGCAATGCCGGTTCGCAGTGCTTGATTATGTTTTGCCATATGTGGTACCTACACAACAGGTGTTTCGCTTCCGGCATAACAACCTTCAAAGCTCTCATCAGGGCCAGCTCCCTGTCAGTAAGAACGACACGAACGGCAAAGCTTTCAGCAAGGGTGGACTTGAGACATCGTAACACCCATTAATAATTCGCCTCCTGCTCGTTTACGATAAACGCACATGCTAAACTGAAGGTCTTGCCCGTTGAAGTCACGCCGACGATCTCAACTAGCGGCATGTTGTAGATGTTGGTTTTGTACGTGGAGTCTATTTCAATAACCCAGGGGAATGCGCGCCATAGGGTCATTGATGTTGGATGAATGAAAAACAGGTTCTCCAAACGTCCATTTTTGTTATTTGTGGTGAACTGGTAAAAGTACCTTTTCTCCTGCAACAGTGAGAACATAACCTGCGAAAAGTGAACAAGATATAGTAAATAAGTCACTTCCAACAACGTAGTACATAATCACTAATTTGATGTTTGTACCTGCATTGGAGTACGCCCTGCTTGGCCCGACCTCCGTCTCGATTTCAGGAAGTTGGTAATGTCTCATTTCCGAGTCAGGTTTCCCGAAAATTCAAGTTTGAGGTTTACCAAGATCTGATGTGGGTACAAACCGCGATCCGATTGGTTCCCCACATATTCCTTTTCTTCATCCGTCATCCGTCTCGCGTACGCATTCCCTTGCAGATCGGTAGTTGGATCATGATTGTGTCTCCAGTCCTTGACAGTTACCCTCCAACCACCATCACGCCCAGGGCGGCCTATTAAAGTGAAGGGACAACCTATCTTACTGGACCGTTTGGGTGGCCCAATTAACCTTGCATCACGCGCTCCACCGTGGTGACATATAAGTGTCACTTTATTGACCACCTCTTTTGAGTTTTTGTTCGTCCGCCGTATGACTAAAACATAACCCAAATCCATTGCTGTTCTTTGAGCCCACTCCGTCAATTCTTCAACGGAACAGAACACCTCATCGGTTTCAAAGTCCCTAGCTTCACATTCAAATTCACCGTCTGCATCAGGTTGCTCAAACACATTATCCGGCACTTCAATACGTACGTTTTCTGGGTTTGCCCAAATATCCTCCAAACTATCCATCTAAAACAATTCAAGTAAACATCTAGTTCATTAATTATTGATGGTGTCCATACTATATATATATATATATATATATTTACACATATGTATAATATCTATATCTATATTCATAACATATATATATATATAAACATACATCAATATACCAGCAACTATGAAAACGAAATTGCCAGCGGCTATGAAAAGGAAAAAGTAATGTCTGAAAACGAAAGACACAATACGCTTGAAAAGGAAAGATACAATTTGCGTTATGAAAACAACGACTACATATAGTGTTTGAAAACGATGGCTGCCATCATTTTATCCTATCAAGTATGGCATCATTTTATCCTATCAAGTATGACAAATAACCATTCCCGAGACTTTCCTGGTTTGTCAGTCGGTGGGGGGCCCACTATTCGCGACGTCGTCGCAAATAGTGGTGACATGGCACGTGGTTTGTCAGTCATCATCGTTGTCATCGTTGCAGGTTGTCGGGGGTCCCACTATTAGCGGCAACGTCGCCGCTAATACCCTGGTGGGGTTGACCGTTGACCTGGTGTTACCCAGTGCCTTTTCTTAAACCACAATGACAATTTGATAGGTTTTTTACGACCACTATATATATATATTTATATATATAGGGTAACACTCCAGTAAGAACACTCTTAAAATAAAAACGGTGAGAACACCTTAAAAACATCATTTTTATACATTAAAAGTCCATAAAACTAACATAGTGCATAACTAATTATCATTATTTAAGTGATTAACAACACATTCATCCGTCAAAATCGAAATAATCATGTTATTTGTTTTGTGCATCCATCTTGGATGCATATTCATCAAAATGATGCATCCAACAAAAAACGTGATTTTTTCGATTTTGATGAATCAATGTGTTGTTAAACACTTAAATAATGATAATTAGTTATGCACTATGTCAGTTTTATGGACTTTTAATGCATCAAAATGATAATTCTAAGGTGTTCTCACCGTTCTTATTTTAAAACTGTTCTTATTTGATTGTCCCTATATATATATATATATATATATATATAGGAGAGAGACCAAATAAGAAGGTGACTTAAGGAGAGAAGGGAGAGAAGGTCTTATGAACCAATCGGAACGTGACATGTGGATTTAAAAAAAAACGCGGTGACATTTTTGTAAATAAATCAAACTTTTGTCAGCCTGGGTCTGGGTCAGCTTGGGTTATGATCAGCTTGGTTTGTCAGCTTGGTTGGGTAAGCTTGGTCATCTTGGTTGGTCAGTTTGGGTTCTGGGTCAGCTTAGGTTCTGATCAACTTGGTTAGTCAGCTTGGTCAACTTTGTTGGGTCAAATTGATCAGCCTGGGTTATGGGTCAGCTTGGTCAACCTGGAATCTGGGTCAGCTTGGGATCTACATTTATGTAGATTATGTGTAGTTTTGTGTCAAGCTGGCCCAACCCAAGCTAACCAAGCTGACCCAACCTGACCCAGACCCCAAGCTGACCCAACCCAACCCCAAGCTGATCCAAAACCCATTATCTACATTTGTGTAGATTAATCTACATTTGTGTAGATTGTGTCAAGCTGACCCAACCCAAGCTAACCAAGCTGACCCAATCTGATCCAACCTGAACCAGACCCCAAGCTGACCCAACCCAACCCCAAGCTGACCCAATCTGACCCCAAGCTAACCCAAAACCTATAATCTACATTTGTGTATATTGTGTCAACCTGACCCAACCCAAGCTAACTAAGCTGACCCAACCTGACCCAATCAGACTCTGACCCCAATCTGACCAAACTGATCATGCTGACCAACCAAGCTAATCAGAACCCAAGCTGACCCAAACCTGACCCAAGCTGACCCAACCCAGAACCCAAGCTGACCCAAAACCCATAATCTACATTTGTGTAGATTATGTGTAAATTGTGTCAAGCTGACCCAACCTGAACAGACCCCAACCTGACTCAACCTGACCCAAACCCAAGCTGACCAAACTGATTATGCTGACCAACCAAGCTGACCCAGACCCAAACTGATCAGAACCCAGGCTGACCAAGCTGACCAACCAAGCTGATCAGAACCCAAGCTGACCCAGACCCAAGCTGATCGGAACCCAGGTTGATCACTTCAGAAAATTTTGATTTATTTACCAAAATGCCACCGCGCATTTTTTCATTTTGACACATGTCGCGTTCTGATTGGTTCATAGGACCTTCTCTCCTTAAGACACCTTCTTCCAGGATCTTTACCCTAGATATATATATACTTCAATTTTTTTGCGAGAACCTTTGAGAACTTTTCAAATCAAGCCCAACCGATAATTATTCTTTACATGAAAATTGTTTTTTGATTGTTTTCTGAATAACTTATGTGTAATTTTGAAGTTTATAATTGTGTGGAGGCATGGATTATGATCCGTTATACAAAGATTTGGATTCTTGATCACATATGCACGAATATTGCTATGATTACATGTGATCGACTTGCATAGATGTGATCATAACAATATTCGTGCACATGTGATCAAGAATCCAAATCTCCACATAATTGTATAACGGATGATAATCCATACTCCACACAATTATAAACTTCAAAATTAAACATAAGTTATTCAGAAAACAATTAAAAAACAATTTTCATGTAAAGAACAATCATCGGTTGGGCTTGATTTGTTTTCAAAGGTTCTCGCAAAAAAAAGTTTTCAAAATAACTTTACCATATATATATATATGCTAGTTAATTAACTTGGCTACATGAAATAGAAAGCATAATTGAATTTTCACTTTACAAAAAGGTCCCATTTGAAATATTGAAGTTGCATATATCATGATGAGATTGAACTGAAAGAAATAACAATTATTAGGATAATATACATGGTCCACTAGGTTTGGTTCATGTGCATTGATATGGTCTAATCACCCACAATGGCAATGGATTCCATATTTATTCGGTGATAGAGCAAATGAAGTCAGCTCAACTGGTAGATGTATCTCAAGTTTTTTGTATAGTTTTTGAGTTTGATTTTTTGAAGTGACAAGTCTCTCGGTTTTCCCTGAATTATCTGTAACGACTCATGGTCTACATCTAGTAATCTAGCATACGTGCAAAACTTCACCATTGTATAGTAAGGTGTTATGTGGTGTCGAATACTTAAAATCGTTTTGGTGGTAGAGGCGTAGAGCCCTCAGTCCATTTCTCATTCTCTAATGGGAGACTTCTGTAGTGTGCGTACTAAGTAAGATCTGTTTGCCATTCAAAAATTGACAACAAATTTGACACCTTTTCTACTTCTATTTTCACACATGAAAACAACAGGATACATTACAATCCTAATCTATCACAGAATGCTTTACAGCTTTTCTTTTTAAGTGGGCAAGTTTGAAAATGCATATAGTTTTTGGTAAGTAGTTACTCGGTAATGTTGTTAAAAAAACTAGTTAGGCAATTCGATTAATTACTTAAGAGTGCGAGATGCGTGGTGTTCAAACTCGACATGTCACTCCGATCGAGTACTAGACAAGTCCTGCCTCCTTGTAACATTGTTTGAACCGAGCCAATTGTTGAGAAACAAGAGGTTGTAAGTTTGGTTGAGAAAATCAGTCTCACTGGAGACAATTGTTGTAAATAACCTTTAGCCAGCCGGGAATGCAAGGCTTATGTCTTTTAAAATAACGATATTTCAAGTATATTAAGAGTTTTTTTTATTTTTTATTTTATTTTAATACAACAGAGACAGAGTCATGATTTCTGGCCTGTTACTCTGTTAGTTTACCTTTTAGCTTTAGGGTTGACATCTTCCAAGTTGCAAGCATTCGTGTATTAATCTCAGTCGGGTAATTAGTTAGTTCCGGTCTTAATGATACACTTTCTAACCAAATTATGTATGTTCTTTTATAAGTATAATATACAAAGGAATTCAAGTATACAAAACAAATAGCAGATATGGTTTTGTAGTAGATCTGTTATCTGTAACTACACTACTCTTGCTTGGGCCTTATTTGGGTCCAAACTCCTAAGTAACCATGCTAACAACTAGTCCTACAAGGTCACCAGTCACATGGTCCGAATTATTGGTTGATCAACGTCTCCTTTTATTAATCCACGTGTTAACATTAGTCCTACAAGAGTCAATTTTAAGTTAAAAGAGTCGTAGCGAAATAACAACTACAATCATGTTTATTTCAATATATTAAAAATTGTCAAAATGCAAACATTACTGATTAAAGCACAACTAAATTGCATATAGTTAGTAAAAAAAATAATACTGTACTATGGACTAGTAGACATATATAGTTGGGTGAAGATCAAACACTGTATACATGTTGTATGCAAATTAAAAACAAACCAGTTGTAACTTCAAATACAAGGTTGACTAGTTAGCCGGCCATGGATAATGTAGTTCATCTGCATCAACTTGTTCAACCTAGCTAGGCACCTTAAAGAGCGAGTATTAAGAAATGTAAACTCAACTCAAGCTCTGATGTCTTTTAAGTAACTATGTTTCATAATCTCACCTCATCTTGTCATAGCTTAACATCGATTGCTCATTTTAGTAACTATATAGCTCCTTAATCTCAGGCCTCATCTTGTCATAGCTCAACATCGATTGTTCATATATTAGTACCTTGTTAAAGCTAACTTACAAAATTGATCGAGCATTCACTTTTGTCCTAGCAGCTAGAGACGGGCTTAAAAGTTTTCAAACTTCAACTTGATCTATATGAGCTTGTATAGCTCTTAGTTGATCCAGGTAAATAGTGTGCTCTCGTTTTCATTCTTACGTACATTCCTATAGTCTACGTCTAGACTATGATGTTCATCGATTTGATGTATAATTCATTTGGCTTTCTTGATACGGGATCCTCAATTTGACAGAGCTTCACAATTCTAGAAGCCCATTTCAAAATCAAATCAAAGCGAATTAACTAGCAAAATACCAAACTAAATACGATGATTTGGTTTTGGTTTAGAATCAGAATTACACCAAACAAAACCATTTTCAAGCTAGGTGTGTAATTGATCTATAAAGAACATGTAAGTGAGCTGGAGTTGTTTCTTCATGGAAATATAAATATGTAAAATCGAGAAAATGGAAAAACAAAAGGAATTGGATTACCTTGTTGTTTCCAATTGCATATTTGGTAATGATCAAGCGTGTGAGACAGCCAAAGAACCCACTAATTTAACCAAACCATTTTAAGTGATGTATTACTGTATTAATAATAAATGGACCACAATAATATTAGCCACTTACCAAATGCCTATAAATACCATGCATTTCCCATGCAAATTTCAAAGCAACTCAATTGATCGTTTTTCATACTAATATATGTGATAATGGCTATTCACAAAATCCAAAGTGTGATTTTCTTGGTTTTGTTAAGTTTTGGCATTTGTGTAGCTACTAGAGCTCTGTTCACATTGGAAGATAGCTACATTCATGGTGGTTATGAAAGTGGTTTAGCTGGTGGTAGTGGTGGAGGTGGAGGTAGTGGTGGTGGTGGCGGTGGCTATGGAGGAGCTGGATCAGGAAGTGGAGCTGGTGAAGGTGGTGGATCAGGGTATGGTGGTGGAGCTGCAGGAGGAGGAGGTGGTGGTAGTGGAGGAGGTGGCGGAGGTGGAAGTGGAGGAGGAGGGGGAGCACATGGTGGTGGTTATGGTGGAGGGGAAGGAGGTGGTAGTGGTGGCGGATATGGCGGTGCTGGAGGAGCTGGGGGTGGAGGTGGAGGTGGACATGGCGGTGGGGGTGGTGGAGGAGGCGGTGCTGGAGGAGCCGGTGGAAGTGGATATGGTAGTGGAGGTGGAGTCGGAGGAGGTGCTGGAGGGTCACATGGTGCTGGAGGTGCTGGAGGAGGTGGCGGTTCTGGAGGCGGAGGAGGTGGCGGTGGTGGGCATGAGGGTGGGTATGGAGGTGGTAGCGGCAGCGGTGCTGGTGAAGGTGGTGGTCATGGTGGTTACATCCCTTGATCACAAAAGCATCCCTTTTGTTTCTTGAAGTGTTTAAAATGAGCATACATATTGATGACTCATTTTTCATATTATGAATATTTGTAAAATAAGATTTGAACAAGACTTCAATCTTTGCATATGAGATGCATTATCAATTGTATTTGCTTAATTTATTTATGAAGTTTTAACTTCGATTTAACTGTTGATTATTAGGTTCACTTTCTACCATCTATTTAATTTAACACATCTCTAACAATTCTCAATGCAAAAAAGCTAATGTGTACAAGATTTTACACTCGATAACTAATACATGTTAGTTAATGTGGCCAAGTATAGATACAAGTCCAGTACTTATTTTCTTCATCTCAAGCACCAGGTCAAATGTGGATGTACAAGTCATTGAGTTTCAAATTAAAACCCCATCAGAAGCTTCATTAACGTATTACTTCACCAATTTTCTGAAAATCTGGAGAACATTCACACGTTATGGCTCAGGGGTGGATGTTCACCTTGCAAAAAGAATGTACAGGGCACGATTTTGGTTTTGGAAATGAAATATACTATATAGACACATTGAGTTGCTGATTTCTAAATCAGTTCCTTGTCTTAAACTAGAAGTAAAACACACTCTGAATATTTCTTAAAACTGCATTATGCTATGGAGCAATGGTGGCTTAAACTCGATAAGAAAATATATGATATCTGTTGCTGAGATATCATATATTTTCTTTATGCCTATTTATACAATTCGAAAGAGTTATAAGCTGACTCGACTCAGAGAGAGTTGGTGTTTGTTCAGTTACTTGTAGATCATGGTATGCAACGAGCAAAACAATATCTCTAGAGTCAAAGTAGGGGACTTTGGTTTATACATTCCTTGATCACAAAATCATACATTTTATACTGTGTTCTGTCTAAAGTCTAAACTATTGCCAAAATCATGTTACTTTACTTTTAGGAGCAAAAACATATACAAGATTCTAAACTCGATACTCGGCTAAAGCATTGTTTCTGCCTAATCTTAAGTTCTTAACTCCCTTAAACAAGCATGATGCTATTGACCAAATCTGTTGTACCTTCATACCCAATTTTACTCATCAAACACCTAACTAAAACACTCCATATCCCCTTATCCGGACATACCCCGTCATTCACCATTCTCTGAACCCATTCTTCGCCTATTTCCACACCACCATACTTGCACATCCCGTATACAAGACTCGTGTATGTAACTAAATTAGCCCGTAAACCCTCTCGGGTCATGACGTCCACAAATTGACCCGCAAGTTCAACCTTACCACACTTACAAAACCCATTGATCATTATGTTGAAAGTGATCATATCCGGTTTCACCCCTTTTACTATCATCTTTGCCATAAACATAAAAGCCTCATCAACCATACTATTATTACAAAACATGTTGATGACCGTGTTGTACGTGACCAAGTTAAGCCCGAA
Organism: Erigeron canadensis; assembly: GCF_010389155.1. Classification (NCBI taxonomy): domain Eukaryota; kingdom Viridiplantae; phylum Streptophyta; class Magnoliopsida; order Asterales; family Asteraceae; genus Erigeron; species Erigeron canadensis. Next base: position 51,319,886 of record NC_057761.1, read on the forward strand.
TTCACTTTTTTCCATCTCAAGTACAAGTTCAAGCACGGATTTAAAGTCGTTGACTATTGAAAACCCCATCAATAGCTCATTGTATGTTGTCGAATTAGCCATGTTTCCCATTTTATGAAATAACTTCATTGCTGAATCTACCTTTCCGTCAACACAAAGACCTTTGATGAGTGCATTGTAAGTTGCTGCATTTGGTGGGCAACTCATGTTGTCGATAAGGTCAAACGCTTCATCAAACATCAAATTACGAGAAAGTACATCCACCATGGATGTGTACGCTACAACGTTTGGGTGACATCCCTGCATTATCATCTTGGTCCATGTCTCTGATGCACCTGCAAAGTCACGAGACTTTGCATAGCCATTGATCAAGGTCCCATATGTCGTTACATTTGGAAAACATGATCTTCTTTCCATTTCTTGAAAACAAGAAACCGCTTTCTGCATATTCCCAACTGTACAAAACCCGTGTATCAGTATGTTATAAGTGACAACATTTGGCAAAACACCTTCCCGGGTCATTTTTTCATAAACTTCATACGCTTCTTCCATTCTTCCTTTTGCACAAAACCCCTTTATCAAAGAAGCAAAAGTGTATACGTTCGGGCAACATCGTCTCAACAACATCTTAGCAAAGATAGCCAACGATAGTTCAACTTCACCAACACCCGACAACATATTAATAACCGTAGTAAACGTAACAACATTCGGTTCAACCATCTTTTCCAATAATCGAAACGCCTCATTAAAATCCCCATCTTTACACACTCCCTCAATCAAAGCATTATAAACCGAAACCATATCAAAACCTTCCACAACAACACTATCAACGACCTCCTTCGCTTCCTTCACCTTCCCAACCCTACACAACGACGACACAATCGTCGTGTAACTAACTTCATCAGGTTCACAACCTTTCTTAGACATTTCAACAAGCACCTTACGTGCGCCATCAATCCGATCATTCTTACATAACGCTTTCAACAAAATATTATAAGTATACTTATCGGGTTCAATCCCATCTCGTTTCATATTACTAAAAACCGGATTAATCATATGAAACTTATTCTCATTCAACAAACCATCCAACAAACAATTATATATCTTAACACTCGGTTTACACCCAAAATCTTGAATTCGGTAAAATGTTTTCAATGCCAGGTCAGCTAAACCAGCTCTTTTATAAGAATTAATGACACTAATGAATAAACCCTCAGAACAAGTAACGTTATCAAGTTTCATCTGGTGTAAAAAGTACTGAACTCCATCAAAGTCGTTTTTTTCGGATAGATTTTCGATGATTGTTTGGTAATTAGGAGGCGTTTTTTGTTTAAAGAAATTGGTAAATGATATTGATTTAAAATAGTTAACAGGTAAATTAATGTCAGTTTTATTATGTAATCTTTTGAAAACATCTGATTCTTGTAATTTTTGGGGGGTTTCAAGAACTGGGTTTGTGTTGATTATTGAAGGGATTGTTTGTTTGGGGATCTTTTGAAGTATTAAGGATGAATTTTGGAGTTTCGAATACATTTTTTTTTTAGTGATGAGATTGAAGGTTTCTTTGTAGATCGAAATTTTTTAAGTCACAAAAAAGCCCTGAATTTCATTGAGCTGTAATGGAAAGATTGATGGGAAAAAGCAAACAATGGAATGGAATGAAACCTGATGGAATGGAATGGAATGGGATTGGATTGAGCAGAGTATGGTATGGGAGCATAGTGTGGCAAACAGATTCACGGTTCACCTGCGAATAGACTGTGAGTAAAAATAAGTTGCGAGTGTGAAGAGTCTATCTAAATATGTTACAAGGCACAAATGGAGTATATCGTATTTTTAGTGTTCATTTCCATGGTTTATATTTATCATTTCTAATTATTAAATTTATATTTAAAAAGCTAAACAGAGTGATGATGGTAATAAATAAAATAGCGGTATCTATGTTGAAGAGTGAGTCAAACCCATAACTCTTATCTCCCTGATTTTTTTGGAATTCAGTTTAGGTGTGGATTTATGAACGTGGGTTGATTTAGTCATTTATAGTTATTTTGTTAGTCAATAAGGCCATGTGCCAGTCGTGTCTAGGTAGTTGAGATACTGCGTATCTTTTGTTATTTGATTTATGTTTACGTTGTACTTCGCCCCTATATAAGGGTTGCTTGAGTCTATGTCAAACACACCTTCCAAAAATCAAAATTATCAATTTAGTTTATTTGATTATTATTCTCTTATATATAAGGCTTGAAATATCTTCAGTGGTATCAGAGCCTCACCGTGCACCCATACCTTGTTCTCTCAATTCATTTCAATCCATGGCAGATAACACAAATACCATACCTACTATTTCATCTCCCATTCCTTTGTTCAAAGGAGATGGTTATGAACATTGGAGCATCCGCATGAAAACCATTCTGAAGTCACGAGACCTGTGGGAATATGTTGAATCAGGTGTTAACAATGAAGATACTGATCAAGCTCGATTGAAGGCTGCAAAACGTAAGGATGCCTATGCCATGGCTGTTATACAACAAGGGGTTCATGATTCCTTATTCTCTCGCATTGCAGCAACAGAATCAGCCAAGGAAACTTGGACTACTCTGCAAATGGAGTTTGAAGGAAACACTCAGGTTAAAGCAGTGAAATTGCAAGTACTAAGAAGAGAATTCGAGAACTTGTCAATGAAGGATGAAGAAGGCGTTGGTGATTACTTTTCTCGGGTAATGGCCATTGTTAGCCAGCAGAGAGCTTTTGGTGAAGTTATTGCCGACAAGGCAATTGTTGAGAAGATCCTTAGGAGTCTTTCTCCAAAATTCGACTATGTGATTCCTTCCATTGAGGTATCAGGTGATGTGTCTACCTTGACCCCAGTAAAACTTATGGGTTCGCTGCAGACACAAGAAGCCCGTATCAACAGTCGAATTGGAGACAAGACCTCTAAAGTTGATGCTGTCAAGTCTGAGGAGCAGGCTCTGCAAGTTTTCCATGACAATTCTCCAACGAACCGTTTCTCGAACCGTGGGGTAGAGGACGAGGTCGGGGTGCCTTTCGTGGCCGAGGACGTGGTAGAAATAATGAAGGTGGAAGAACCAATGAAAGGAATAAGGTACCCCAATGCTACATCTGTGATAGATATGGGCATCTTAAGAAAGATTGTTGGTACAATGAAGAGAATCAGGTTAATGTTGCAACAGAAGTGAAAGAAGAAGAGGCTGAGGAACAAGTTGATGAACACTTGTTTATGATGATGTCGGGCCCACTCTTACTCATGTCCACTACTGGAAGTAAAGGTAACAATGCAAACTTGTGGTTTCTTGATTCGGGTTGTAGTAATCACATGTCCGGATCAAAAGTAATTTTCACTTCACTTGATGAAACTTTTAAATTAAATGTGCAATTGGGAGATAAAAAGAAACTTGCAGTAGAGGGCAAGGGTACTGTGAAAATCAACTGTGGAAATGGCAGGTATAAACTTCTAACTAATGTATATTATGCTCCAAATCTGGAGTATAACTTGCTTAGTGTGGGCCAACTAATGAAGAAAGGTTATACATTACACTTTGAGAAGAACAAGTGTGTGATATCTCTGGATGGTACTAGCCTCATGAAGATTGAAGTTGCAAACAACAATATGTTTCTCCTAGACACTACAAAATTGAGATGTGCTCTGCTCAAAAGAAAAAAGACACACCTTCAAGACTGTGGCACTTGAGGTATGGTCATCTTAACTATAGTAGTTTAAAAATGTTATCTGACAAACACAAACCACCACACACTGTGAAGAATGCATAATGGGAAAACAAACAAAGCTCCCATTTGCATCTCACTCTTGGCATGCCTCAAACAAACTTGAACTTGTGCATGCTGACCTCTGTGGTCCAATGCAAACGCCTAGTTTAGGTCGCAGCCTATACTACCTGTTGTTTGTCGATGACATGTCACGTATGTGTTGGATATGCTTTCTACATAATAAGTCAGAGACATTTAAAAAAATTTAAGTGTTTAAGAAAATGATTGAAAAACAATGTGACCGTCCAATTAAAATACTACGCACTGATAGGGGTGGTGAATTCACTTCCCATGAATTCAACAACTTCTGTGAGTTGCACGGAATTAAATGAGAATTGACGGTTCCATACACTTCTGAACATAATGGTGTCGTTGAGCGTAAGAATAGAACCATCATGGGCATGGCCAGAAGCATGCTAAAAGAGAAAGAATTACAAAATCACTGGTGGGCTGAGGCAGTGTCAACTGCCATTGATATTATAAACAGATCTCCTACTATTGCAGTTAAAGGTCGTACACCATTTGAAGCTTGGACCGGTAGAAAGCCAAACATATCACACTTACGTGTGTTTGGCTGTGTTGCGTATAGCCTTGTTGAATCTCAAACCAAAAAGAAACTGGATAGTAGAGGAGAAAAATGCTTATTTATTAGATACTCTTTTCAAAGTTCTGGTTATAGATTATTAATACTACTACTACCTTTATGACCAGGAGGCATGTCTTATTTCTTGAAGGCCAAAAATGGGATTGGAAGAATAAATGTGAGGGGGAAGAATCATGTGAAAACCAACAAGTTGATCCTTTTGTGGGTCCCACTTCTGAAAATCACAATACTATCAATTCTCATGAGTCACCTATTAACCAAGATACAATTCAAGATAACTCACCCACTCAAAATACTTTATCATCCAATAGTACAACCACTCACACTACTCACCAAAACACGCCATTTCCTGTTGAACCGTTCACCTCCAATGCAACTACAACTATAAGCAAACGCATTCCAAGGCCCCCCACATGGTTAAGTGATTATGAAACTGGTCAAGGGCTATCAGATGATGAGTGTCACTTTACAACCAGCCCGTTTGCACTTTCAATTACTGATCCCATCAACTTTGATGAAGCAAATACAAAAGAAGAATGGAGGGTGGCCATGGGAGAAGAACTGGCCTCCATAGAAAGGAACAAAACATGGGAGCTAGTATCTCTGCCAATTGGGAAGAATGTTGTTGGTCTTTAGTGGTTATTTAAAACTAAGTTTGGATCTGATGGAAAGATCATGAAGCATAAGGCGAGACTGGTCGCAAAGGGGTACTCTCAGAAAAAGGGTGTTGATTTTGACGAGACCTTTGCCCCCGTAGCTCGTTTTGAAACTATAAGAGTCGTTTTGGTCGTGGCTGCACAACAAGGTTGGTCAATACATCAGTTAGATGTGAAGTCAGCTTTCCTTAATGGTGATCTTACGGAAGAGATATATGTTGAGCAACCGGAAGGTTATGAAGTTGTTGGAGCAGAAGATATGGTGTACAAGTTAAAGAAAGCATTGTACGGATTGAAACAGGCACCTAGGGCCTGGTATGCTAAGATTGATGGCTATTTTGTTAGCAATGGTTATATCAGAAGTCTCAATGAACCAAGTCTATATGTCAAGAGGACTGGTACAGATATTATGGACTGGTACAGATATTATCTATGTATGCATTTATGTAGATGATATTATTTGTACTAGTTCATCTCATGATCTAATTGCAAGTTTTAAAAATGGGATGAAAGAAGTCTTTGAGATGATAGACTTGGGCCTCCTTCATTTTTTCTTGGGACTTGAAGTAAAGCAGACAAAAGATGGTGTCTTTGTTAGCCAAGAGAAATATGCTACTGGTATTCTAGATAAGTTTGGTATGAAAAATGTCAAGGTTGAGTATGTGCCCATGAGTCCCTATGATAAGTTATACCTTGAAGATGGAGAAGACAAGGCAATGAAACCAAGTATCGTAGTCTTGTTGGGGGACTCATTTACTTGACACACACCCGAACCGACTTAGCTTATTCCGTGGGTGTGCTGTCGAGATTCATGCAAGCTCCTTCAAAAGTTCACATGGGGGCAGCACTAAAGGTCTTGAGGTACATTGCTGGAACAATTAACTTTGGATTATGGTTTTCTAAAGATCATAATCTTGAACTCATTGGATATTCGGATAGCGATTGGGCTGGATGTGCAGATGATCGGAAAAGTGTATCAGCTCATGTATTTGCTGTGGGAAATGGAGCAGTAGCTTGGAGCTCAAAGAAGCAGAAAACTGTGGCCTTGTCAAGCACCGAGGCAGAATACATAGCAGTCTCTAGCGCTTCTTGCCAGGCGATATGGTTGCAAAGAATTATGGAAGATCTTAGTGTGAAACAAAGCAAGGCAACTACTCTTTACTGTGATAATAAGTCGGCGATTAATCTTGCAAAGAATCCAGTGATGCATGGAAGGTCAAAGCATATTGAGCTAAAGTTTCACTTTGTTAGAGAGATGGTTGGTCAAGACAAAATATGCATCGAGTATTGTAACACGAAGGAACAACTTGCTGATATCCTGACTACGGCACTACCTAGAGAGAAGTTCGTGTTTCTCAGGCACAAGCTAGGTGTCATGGAGTTTTCCTCAAGGGGGGGGGGGGTGTTGAAGAGTGAGTCAAACCCATAACTCTTATCTCCCTGATTTTCTGGAATTCAGTTTAGGTGTGGATTTATGAACGTGGGTTGATTTAGTCATTTCTAGTTATTTTGTTAGTCAATAAGGCCATGTGCCAGTCGTGTCTAGGTAGTTGAGATACTGCGTATCTTTTGTTATTTGATTTATGTTTACGTTGTACTTCGCCCCTATATAAGGGTTGCTTGAGTCTATGTCAAACACACCTTCCAGAAATCAAAATTATCAATTTAGTTTATTTGATCATTATTCTCTTATATACAAGGCTTGAAATATCTTCAATCTATCAATAAACTAAAACAGGATTGCAACGTTTTTTTATCGACATTTGACGCATTCCTTACACGATTTATGTCACCTTTTAATAATCTTTAAAAAAAATCATATTTAAAAATTACCTAATAATTATCAAAAAATAATGTTAATAACCTAATACTATACTAATACTAATATAATATATATCTATTATTAAAAAAAAAATCCTATTTAAAAATTACCTAATAATTATCAAAAAAATAATGTTAATAACCTAATACTATCCTAATACTAATATAATATATATCATCTTGTGAAAATATATCTTAGGCTAAGAATATAATTCTTTTTATCAACTACTCTTCAATTTATTTATTGTCATTTTGTATTTCTTACCTTAATGTTCATCATTAAAATATCCAGAATTTTTTTTTTATATATTATTATTATTGTCATTTGATCTGGGATTTAAAGAATAACACTTTCATATTCTAAACGGTTTTTACTTTATGAAATTATAGGTTAGATGTTTGATCTGGTTTAAAGCATATAACTAAATTTAGTATTTAGGTTGATAGATTTAACTTTCATGGGAGTATGTTTTTTCTAATTAAATATTATAACTTTTTTTACATTTATGGTTTATAAATGATTAAACTTGCATTTCATGATTTATACATTAAGTAGATATATAAACTTTAATATAATAAAAAGAATTATAAATATAAATAGTATGAGTCAATCCGTGCATCCCGTGCGGATATTAGTACTCGTATATATACATAAAAAATATAAGACGATGATAAATCAATTTGAATAGAAATTAGTTTATCTAAAAAATATACTGAATTAAAATTAATATATAGTAAAAAAAAAAAGGGTTTTGTTAGTGACAGCCCTTAAGGTTGTCAGTAAAAACTAATTTGATGTATTAAAATTTATACCTTGCTGTTAGAAAAATCAGGGGACGATTTTTAATATATAATGTACAAGTTTTTAAGCATGTTATATGTTGTTATTGAGGGCTGTTATTATCATTTTCCAAAAGAAAATAACGAACAATTTTCTTTTTGAAGTAAAAGAACACCGTCAAAACTAACACAGGAGGTAAAATATGAACCAAAATAGATTAGATTGAAAACACAACAACAGTTGGTAAAATATGAACCAAAATTATCTAAAATTGCATTTGAAAGAGTAAAAAACATCAACCTAAATAAAATTAAGATTACATAAGATCAAATGTTTAAAATCTTGTCCAATACCTACTAACTTTATTAGTAACTTAACCTACAACAACATATTGTGAATAAACTATCCAACAGCACACCATGAAAACTACACAAAGGGTGAATTACATTTATCCTGAAATCTGCGACTTCAAAGTATTTTAGAAAATTTCTGTAAATAATACATATCACTAGAGAAAGACCTACGCTGTCGTTGGTGTCATGTTTTTGTCCCAAGTGGGCTGGACCCCTATCTCTTGGATGGTCTCTCGTCATCGTCACCACCATCATCGTCATCACCATCGTCTGAGTCATCTTTCTTGGATCTCTTTCTCTTGGAAGGTGCCTCAATCTTCCCACCATCGTCCTCATCTTCATCCTCTTCATCGGATCCAGCATCATCGTCAGCACCATTCTCTTCTTGTTCAAAATCACTAGCATCTTCTTCGTCTCCCGGGTTAGCAACCGGTCGAACCAAATATTCCGTTGGTGCATCCTCCTAATTACAATTACAATTATTATCACACATTAAGTTAATAAAACTAATCAACCTTTTTGAACAAACAAATCAACTCAAGAGAGCCAAATGGTATGTTTAAAACAACGTTTAACACCGAATTATTTTCCAAGTTCGTAAATCAATTTACACAATCGTCATAAAAGAGCTTCGATATGTTTAAGTACTACATATAACACACACTATTAACATTAGTAAAAACAGCTAGACATAACGGAATCAATAAAAAACACGATAATCATGTTCCGTCTAATCTTGTATTAAATAGTCAAAAAAAAAAAAGATCCTTATAGAAAACTTCATAGCACAAAAAAAAAAAAGAAGCAACTGAGCATAAAGTAGTGATAATGAATAAATAAATGAAACAGAAAATATTAGACAAGAAGTACATACACAGAAATCAAAAAAATAATATAAACACCAGAAAATCATCACAGTTTTTTATTTCAAAATTCGGTTAGATAAAAACAAAAAAAGTAAGTTAACTTCAAAACATCAGATCTGACATAAAAAATAAATAAAAACCAGTAAAAAGGTCAAAATTAGAAAAATATGATATTTTTATACAGAAAACATATGTATACCGTCACATGGTAAAGTTATACACACAAAAAAAAACAGCCTTTTTTTTCTATATGAAAACATTAGATCTGGTATAATATAAAGATAATTAATTTAAAATAAATCACACAAATATACGAAATTGACTATAGATTTCAATTTAAAAATTGTAAAAGTTCATATATTGTATGCCAGTAAAATAAAAGTACTAAAAAAAACTAACAAAATATCATATAACTTTTTGTATAACTAAAAAAATTCAAGTTGATAACATACCAAAAAAAAAAAAGGTAAATTAACAACAAAAATACCTCATCATCTTCAACGTCTTCTTCATCGTCATCATCTTCATCACTATCATCACCGTCGCCGTCGTCATCACCGTCATCATCTCCTTCATCCGCGTCATCGTCCTCATCCTCTTCGTCTTCGTCATCTACCGTCTGCACCGGTGGATTAGCTCCGCCGGCAGTCGCCGGAAAAACCTCCTGCACGTCATCATCTTCCTCATCCTCCACGTCGTCATCATCGTCGTCATCTTCACCGTCATCTTCTTCAACTTCAACTTCACTGTCAATTTCTTCAACTATTTCTTCATTAATTATTTCCTCAATTTCCGTAGCTTCTTCTCCGGCCAAATCCTTCATTTTCAGTTTACTTTTGTTAAAGAGTTTAAGAATTAAATTGAAAAATAATATAAAAAGAAATTATTTTTTGGAATTGAGGTAAGGAAGGATAGGAGAGAAAGAGAGAGAAAAGAATAGAGGCGGTTCATTGTTCTTCAGAGTAGCTATGTAGAACATTTGATCTGGACCGTTTATTTATTTTTTGACTTGGATTGATGACATGGAGATTGATCCGACGGTTGCAATTGCCTGACGCGGTTTTGTTTATGTTTTGTGTTAGTATCTTTCTTTGTTTTCTGGAATATATTTAGATCACGTGTTATCTGCGTGCATGGAGTATCTATGGTTAGTCTGGGTGCTTTTGTTATTTCACGTTTACTTTAAGGGTAATTTAGTCAATTTCGTGTATATGGGAGTAGGTTAGAATATGGGGATATATGGCCCATTGGAAAATGTTTATTCGTTTCTTTTTCTTAATTTAGTATCACACGTTGAATGCAAAAACTAATACAGTATTATTTTTCTAAAATGTAACTTTCGACAAACTTTACAATATTTCCATAATAATGCACCTTTTGCAAATGGGACGTATCATAAATTTTGATTAATGGATTTAGTATATATGATTGTAACTAAATTAGACGAATGTTTATGGGGTGAAAATACTAATTAAAGTTGTATTTATTGTAAGAAATGAACTTTCGAATCATGTGCATTGTATTTATTCAGGTATATGTGACAATCATATAAGGTTTCACTTGTAAGTTTTTTTATTAGTCGGATATATAAAATACAAAAAATTTAAAAGTTCATCGGGTACAATGTACACAACTTTAATTTTTTAACACTATAGAGTTACATTCACAAAATCACAATATACCAAACCCTTGATTAATTTGTTTTATAACTTAATTATTATGGCTAATTTTAAATTTATAAACCTATCATGATTTAAATATGAAAAATAAGTTAATTTATAAGATAAAAAGCTTAAAAACACTAACTTATCAAATATAAACCACAAAAATATAAAGTATAAACTTGACAAATTAAATAAGCTACATAAAACACCCTTTAATCATCAATTATTACACTAAATAGAATTTGTCCTACGATAACAGTGTGATATATTGACTCTCAATGTAAACTAATATCGGACGACTCTTATGTCTTTCAGCAAAATGTTGATTACGGGTTCAAAACCTTTGAAAGACATATTGGGAAGTCTTTGCCAATGAGGTGGAGCATGGAAGTTTTCTTTAGCTTTAGCTAGTTTTCTCCGGAACAGGTAGTGAGACTTCCACCGTCAGTCATGCCCTCGGATTGACTGTGTTGGTGATGTGATCAATCTCTACCAGACGATGAAGAGACATGCCGCTGAGTCCACTCATCACTGCCGTTCAAAGAAAAAAAATATCGGACGACCCTCTTAACTTTCACATTAACTTTCAAATTTCAATTACTTAAACTAATCTTCAATAAACACCTTTCCTGAACACCTTGTGTCATTTTAAAGATTGGAGTGTTAGACCCTATTTTTTAAATTTAACTTAGAAACTTTTGTCGTGTTGAAAGTAAACATCTTATCATTTGGAACCAAAACTAACAAATTAACACGGGAATACGAATTGAAATGGGGATTAGAATTCGAAGTTAACATCAACTTCACGATTTGTAAACATCAATTTCCTTTGACCCATATCTCATACCTATATCAGGCTATCTCCAATGCTAAGGACGCCGGCGTCTTTGAGCTTCATATCCTTACAAATCCTTATAAATCCTTAAAATCCTATAATTTTATCTCCAACCATACAAACATCCTTACATATCATTTAACTCCACTAAAAAAAAAAATATAAGGGCACCTAAGGGCATGCCCTTGGGTAAGATGCCCTTAGGTAAGGGCATGCATTTAGTTTTAGACAAGCTTCAACCGCAAAGAATATCTAAAGGCACCCAAAGGCATCCAAAAACATCCCCATTGGAGATAATCTTACATTCTTACCCACAAGCATTCTTTTCTACTGGGCAAAATCCCATGTACAATTCTTATTTCAATTCACTACTCATGTGAACTATTATTATCGCCTTCGATATATTAAATGTGTCACATTTAAAATTTTTTATCGGCAGTGCCCCTCAATTTGCATCCTTCCGCATTAATACCCTTCCTCGTTTCGATTTTACTTGAGCATTTCTATTATATTTGTATATCGTAAGTTGTAACATAAGTACTTCCTATTATGGCCTAGATAGGATTGAGCTTTTCCAAAATGGTCACCATATCGACATATATTTTGAAAACACACAACATACACTCTACATTCTTCATACCATCGGGTTTACTTTACAAAAATGAATGACAAACAAAAACAGAGTTTATAAGTATATATGACAATTGTTGATTATGGTAATTTGGATCCATTCACCATTTTAAAATATGTTCTTTCTTGTTTGCACACTTTTTGATATAGCTTGATGGTTATTTGTTTAATTGGGCTGATTGGAAGGCCCGTTAAAAAACCTTTTTCTAGTATTAAGCTATAGTATTAACCTTTTTGTAGTATTAAGTTTTCAAAAGTGAAAACTTGTATAGAAACTTGAGTTAGTTATAACGAGAACAAGTACCCGCGCGTTGCAGCGGTGAGATGGTGGGGGTGATAGGTCATACAGTGTGATAGCCAAATGCCTTAACCGTACGGGCTCCGCCCTCAGATTTAAAAATTCGTTAAAAGTATATCGAATGACATCTCTAATGGAAGAGCATTAATTTTTAAGAACACCCATATAATTTTTATAATTTATCGATGCACGGTTTTTGAGATAAAAGATTTTGAATGAATTGGAGGAGGAAATGATTTATGGAGGAGAGAGAAAAAAAATGATTGGTTGAGATTTGAGGAGAGAGAAAGGATGTTAGGTAAATATAGAATTGATATATGGACATTTTGAGAAAATAAATGTTGAAACTTAAAATGTAAACATGAGAGATCTGCTTTATAATATAGTATAGATAAGCTATGATATCATCGGTAATATCATGAACTAGGACATATGTTGCAAAAAAGGAAAAGAAGAAGGGGAAAAAAACCATTAGGACAATTGCAATTCTAGTTCGTTTTTTCATATCCTACCTATGGATCAAGGCCTACAATAATCTAGACGGTACAATTTTGATATTTTTATTAAGAAACAGTATAATTATCGTATATTTTTGAAAGTTTAAATAATCTGCATTTATCTTTAGAATAGATACATTTGGGTTATAAGTCAGAAACATCCCACATGTGCTTTATTTGCGGTGAATATTAATGGAGTTGAGATACAAAGATAGAAGCAAAGGTTTGGATCATTCAAATGAGTTTGTCGTGTGAAATTTGGATTGTCTAGTCCATTTCGAATAAGACAACTCATTACATCTACATCTTACTTAAAATACGAACAAAACAAAATTAATTAATACCATAAAAAATGAACGCACACACAAGGCAAAAGGACATCGGTCAAAATAAAATGTCCACCAACATTATCTGTTACTAATTACTACTAGTTTACATTCAATTTATCTTGCTAAATGGTTACGTTCAACATTTCCATAGAACTAAGTAAAACAACATTATTCTAGATTATCTAGATATTTCCGATCTACTGACTACTAATTATTAGTACGATTTCTTATAATAATTTTATTTTGTATTTTAAACAAATGAAATAATATAATATAAAATAACATAACATAAGCAGATAGCATAGTATTTTCCTTAAAAAAAATTTATACATAACTTGTAAACTTTGAAAAGTGCCACATAATCAAACACATAAATTGGCCCCATGAAACAAGAAAATATCTTTACAAATAATTGATCAAGTCTCTACCATCGGATTCCCTCTGTTTCTCAACATTTCTCGTATTTCACATATATTCCAAAATCCACCAACACCAACATATAGACCAAACTGCTTGTATATAGTTGATGTATCTAATATGTGTCTTGGGCGTTCGCTATTTCGATTGCCTGAATTCGACATAAATGGAATCAATATAGTTTCCTCTTACTTAAGCACGGGTTGGAGCTGGACTTCACAAAATTTGTCACAAATATCCACAAGATGGTCCAGCCAAGATTTCAGGCGAATCGATATTTGGATTGTAGATGATGTGCTATGGAGCGTGGTTATGGTGGTAGAGTCTGTTGCTCTTACATTTATGCTTGGTTGTTATTTCCTTTGCTGTGGTTGCACTTTGTAACTTGCTTCTATCTATCTTGTATTAATACATGGAATACATATAGATATACATGCTAATTAGCACGTAATTTCATTCTTTTTTTGTTATTCCTCAGTATATAACTATATTTTGCAAATTCCCTGTATATATACGACATAAATAAGTCTGGTAGCATTCGATCAATTTGAATTCTTGGTGGCCTTAACATCATGTAAAAAGTTCTAAATATTGAGTAATGCTTCGGTTTGAGGCAACAAGCACATTTTGTTAGTTTTGTTTAGGTGTGCGCCATGATAAACCTTATAGAATAAATTGTATACAAGTCAAGGATTTGATATTCTGCACAACTATGTTCTACACACCATCAGTGTTCGATTGAGTTCCATTGTGAAAAAGAAAGACCACAATTTTCGTATGATTCGCGTACCTGTCACTTCCGTTTCTGTTCTTTTTGTTAAATTAAAATGATTGATTGTTGATCTCATGGTTGGTTACTTGGTTACCTATATATTTTGTCTCGTGTGCGTTGTAATATATTCCATTCCAAATAAAGTACTAGTGTAGTTGTTGGTGTTGCACATTTTTAGTCAATTTCATGGGATGTATTGGACTAGGGGATTACAACATGATGCTAGTAATTACAAGTAGAGGTACGTGGTTAATAGTAGCAAAGGCAAATATTCGTAAACTCGTCAGATCGTAAATTATGATCCAACCCGATTGTCCAAATGGGTTTGGATCCATTAGGTAGTCTATCTATTAACTTGTATGATTGTCTTGTGTGTAACATTTTCTTTATCAACATCATAAAACATTTCCTATTTCCATTGGTTTTCAGTTTATGCTGACATTGGAGTGCCGATATTCATGTCAGATATAGTAGAGGTGGCTAAGAAACCAAATAGTCATCATAAGAAGCAACATCATTGTCCTCCTGTTGCAAACATATGCGTGGCCGACGGCCACAAAGTAAAGATGTACAAAGGGTTATGTGTTTTTATAAGATAGTGACCAAACTCACATTTGGATTTCTTCAGAAACCATCGAATGACCACCTCCATATGAATCCAAATAAATGCACCAACGTGTTTAGATCCCAAATAGCATTTGTAGTGTTACACCTTCATATGAATAAAAAATAATGCATCTAGTTAACGTATTAAGATCTCATAAAGCATTTTTGGTGTTAACCTAAAAATACGTGGAATAAGATTATCGGGTGAGGTGCAATATGTCTATCAAGTGTACTCAAGAGGAACCAGTTGGGCATATGCAGCAACTAGCTATATGTGGCCTCTGGACTGCACTAAAATAGCAGTTAGTTTAATCCCATAATGGTCTACATGACAAACCATGAATCATGATAAATAGAAGTGAAACGAAAAAGTTGCAGCAAAGATACATAATTGGTCCAAGAGAAGGAAAGAACAATTTTTTGCAGCCGTAAACACATCAAAAGCTCTTCAAAGGTCAGTTAAAAGCAGATGGACCATCTGAGAATAAAAGCTCAATCGTGCACCTTCCCGTTCAATAAGAGATACAATCATTCCAAATCACCCCAAAATCCAAAGAGAGGTGGTCGGTAACAGTGATGATGGTGATCATGTTGCTGAACCACTTCACATTTATATCCTTTCATAAATCGCTACCCACCCGGCATCTGCCAAAAAGGTGGAATTCCGTTTCTATCTAGTCATTTGGACATCTAACGTAATGAGGCTTGATTCCCTACATCCCTTCTATGAAGGTTAGACCGTTTAGAAAGTGTCTCATGACGGTTTAGAGCAAGCTAATCTTCTCAATAAGATATCAACACCAATCAGTGATAAAAGGACAAGTTATACTTTCAGACCTTTCAAATGCATTACCATATAAATCACTTAAATCAAAGTAGATAGAACCTCGATGTGTTGAAAAAGTCATCTCTAGGGTCACTATAATCAGGTAATGTGACAATCCTTTTCAAGTTTCCAATGACCATAAGCATGAGCTTTCAATACTACAGGCTTGTGCTCATGGGGAACTCCATTTAAGAGTGATCACAAAAAGTGTATAAAAATCACAAAATTAGCAAATGGCTTGTAAGTGTAGAAATCTGTTACATATACGAAGTAAATATATATATATATATATATATATATAAAGGTAACCATTAAACCATACCCATTAAACGAATTAGAGCAATGAGTCAGTGACACAAGCAGCAACATGAGTGTCATACCGGCCGTATGAGAAAGACGGTATTTTCTTGCAGAATTAGCGCTAATAGTCCAAATAAAATGGCAGATATAAAAAATGCACTTCAATCAAAAGTTAATGCACTACAAGTCTACAACAGACTTCCAACGTCATGATCATCCCATAAAATCTTTCATAGAACGTTCCTCAACCAAGGTAAGTATCCCTAATGCATGAGACAATTGATAAATCCAGCACAAAAATCATAGACATATTTGAAGCCAGTAACCTCAACTCAAGGTACGCAAACCTGATACATGAGGCCATGGATAGATGGAGGATTAAAGACTCTTCCCTTCTAGAGTCTAGAGTCTAGACAAACTCAAAGCACAGGTTATCTGGCACATAGCAACCACTTATAAACTATCTAAATATTCAATTTGCAATGCGGCATTAACAGGGCAAGCTAGTTTAATGTATACCAGGGATCTGCATAACCAACCATCCTATATAGAAGTCAAACTTGCAGGAAATTAAGATGCACAAAAATTGGTCCTAGAGAAAAAGAACTTCAAGTTATTATAGCTTTGAACTTATCAAAACCAGTTCCATGACCCAAGATATAGACAAAATCCTGTGCCGTTCTTAACAAAGGGAGACATTTACTCTGTTTATAACTCATTTAGACAAAAACAAAAAAAGAACCGAAATGACGAGGTTATAACAAATTTAACCTTCTTCAATCTTTCGACATTGGCTTTAAGTCCATTCAGAAGCAGTTCCATCATCAGTTTAAATTACAACTTTACCAAGATATAGACTAATTCCTGTGTAATTCTTAAAAAAAAAAGGATAAAGTTGCAACATTTAATACTCATTTAGAAGAAAAAAAAAAAAAGAGTAGTGGCATTACCAACGGTTTTCAGTCTTTTCACCACGGACCTGTATTCTTAATCAAAATAATTGATGACAAAACAACAGATGAAAATTAAGAAGCAAACATAGAGCTTAAACATGTAATGCCGAATCCAAAACTCCCTGGAGGAATCATAATGCAAAGTCTATGTTGATAGTCGGTCTCTGCACTAGACTACCATGGTGTGTTCGTCCAGAAACAATGTGTCCGTGTGCCAGCATACAATGACAATATACTGGGATGAAGTTACACGAATACGCAAAGTCACACTTGTGAAAGCTAGCAACCAGAGTATATTTTTGAAATTGATAAACATAAAAAGAAGCATGTGATTGGAACAAACAATTTCTGGAATACTATACAAGAGTTCCAGGATGAGAAATTTCTACCATTTACTGTTTGAGTGTTGCAAAATTTGGCTACTTTCCCTAACAGCACTCATGCCAAGATTACATCTCTTCCATAAAGTCATACTCCTTATAAACATTATCATATATCAATAGCATACCAATCAACGCAAATTCAATATTAATAAGTTACCCAGATCTAAGAAATTAAACAAAACAACTTTAAAAGAAATTAATTAAAGAAATCTATATACGCCAAAATAAAAATAAAAAAAATTAAAGGAAATTGTTGGCTACGTTATAGCTTCTTTTTTTTTTCTTTTTTTTGGTACAATGGTACCTTTAGTATTTGAGACGACAAGCGGATGGTGACGATTGAATGATGGTGTCTCCCCGTTGAAAGAAGGGAACGATGGAGACGGATATGCGGTTGGTGGTCGATGGCCGGAAACAGGCGGTTGTGATGGTGGTGGTGTTGATTAGAGCCAGGGACGGTGTCTTGTTAATTTTGTGAAGGTGTTGATTTTTGTAACCGTTTATATCTTATACTCTACGAAAATTTAACCGTGTGCTTCGTGGTAGTCCAACGGCAGGACGATTGCTTACCATTGTAATTGTAATTTATCCAGGTTTGACTCTTGGCAACGGGGTTCCCAATTTTTTATTTTTTTATTATTTTTCTATATTAGATTTTCGTTATATATTTTTTGAAAAACAACCAAGCAAATGAGTGTAGTCCTTTACAAAAGGTCACTCGCCCTTCTGAAATAAGGAGCATTGTTGAACAAGTCGAGATAATTGCCTTGCAAGCAATTGACCCAGGTTCCTGCTTTTATTTTTTTGTTATTATTTAAAAATACTATGATCTGTTTGTTTTTTTAATTATTAAGTGACTAAATTAATTAAGTAACTGAATGGATAAATAATATTTGTATGGATTAAGTCAATACAGTTGTTTTTTGTTTATTAAGTCAGGAAAACAAACACCTTTGATGAATTAATGAACTAAGTATTTTTGATTAAGTCATGACTTAATTTATTAAATCTCAAACAAACACCACCTTAAATGTTTTGTATCTATAATATAACTAAAATAGGAGGTTGGGGATACACTTGGTACTCTAATTCCACTCATTTAACCTAATACTTTCTCCTTATTAATCATCTATTTTTTAATATTTATTTAATAAAAAATGGCCGGCCTTCAATAAAAAAAAATTATAAAAAAATCTTTATTATTATTATTATTATCTATATATACCACCTTGGAAAAAACCCTCACATATTCTAAAACCTAAGAAAAAACTTACAGCAAAAAAATGTTACGATCGACTACCAATAAGGTTTTTTTTATTTATATACTTTATTCATATTTAATCATTATTATTATTATTTAACATTGAATTCTTATGTTATTGTTATCTCTTTTAATTTAATTTGTTATCCGTTATAAGTTCAATATGACTTCTTCTTCAACAACAAAAAATAAGACAACATTAGTCATCTTGAAGATCTTAAGCCAACACATGTTAACCATCATCTACGAATCCGTGTTGTGCATGTATGGACTGTTTCGGAGTGGAACAACCCGAAGAAAATCAAAACGTTCGAGATGGTCTTTGTTGATGAATTGGTATGTATTTTTCAAATTATATACTCTACACTTTTAACTAAAGTTGAAAAAAGGGGTAAGCTGAAATCAACATTTATATGGAGTTAATTTTCATATGTTTCTACTTTATCTTTCGTATTGATGAAGTTGTAATATTGGTCATGCACTTTTTGTTTCTCTTTTTATTTAACTAAGATTGAAGAAAAAGGGATAAACTGGAATCAATATTTTATTTTATTTTGAACAGCGAGTTAGCAGTTAGTAATTAGCGGTTATCATTCGAGACACCACAGTGACATCCAATTGGGCAGTATACGGTGCACGAACCACGCAAGCCTGGGATGAAACCCAGGACTCTCGAAACCCCCCATAATGATCCACTTCTACAAATGTAGGAAGTGAGATTCGAACCTTGGTGGTTTTCCCCAAGGTCAAAGACCTTACCAATGGGCCACCAACCCATTGGCACTTGAATCAATATTTATATGGGGTTAATTTTCATATGTTTCTTTTTTAGCTTTCGTATTCATTAAGTTGTGATATTTGTCATACACTTTTTGTTTCACAATTATTATAAGATTTATATATCTTGAAATTACCTGTCCAATGAACGAGCCTGTATACTAGTAAGAACATATATATTGTGGGTTATGTGTAATTGGGCTGCCCGTACAAGCCCATTACTATCTCGGGTGTATTGGATTGGGAGGTTGGAGATGGTCAAACACAAACATATTCAAACTTATACAAAAAGTAATAACAAAATAATGCGAAGTCTATGCAACAGAAACCTTCAACACAAAAAGCGTTGTCAGTGGAATTATAGTAGCCTTTCCATGTTTATGGCGACAATGCATGTGTATTGAGCTGATTTGGAAGTTAAGATGCACAAGTCACTCACTTCCTATCCACATGCATTAACCAAGTGACGTTCAAGCAATTTCCTCCTCTATATGCAATGTGCTAGATGGATGAATGTGCCATGCCACAAAGATAATAGAGAGCGTACAAGGTGCCGTAACAATGTTAACTCTAACCAAATGCATATGTAAAAAATGATAACACAAAACAGACGCATAGTATAAGATACAATGTTTCAACGAATTAAACAAATTATTGATTTTCAAAAATATACATCATAAGATATAAGTTATAATAAAAAAAAATTTTGAACGGCATAAATGAAAATGATAATTAAATAAAATAATGTATAAGACGTGAAGTTTTACTAAACAAATAAAGAAAGTATAATTAATAAATTAATAGAGGTATTATTACTTATAGCTAAAATTCACAAACAAAAGTTTGATCACATAATTCTTGAGTTCTCCAAGTAGATTATTTTGAGTTTCTAAACAAAAGTTTGGTCCCAAAATAAGTTTTGGTCATACGGTTGTTGTTTTAACCGGCTTATGTTATAGAGTCCTATCAATGAGCAAATTCCCTTATATAAACCCTTCAAAAAAGAAATCATTTTGACAAAACTTGGAATAAGAACCTTCTGTTTCAAGCAAAACCCTCCATGGCTCAACCCAGAACATAGGTCAATAGCCGATCCACCTAAATAAGGTGGTTCCCACAAAAAAAAAAATACATGATTTTAATATAGTAGTATCTTGTTTTCATGCAATTTATTTTCAATTTTAATACCTCTTTCGACAATGATTTTTAGCCTAGCTGGTGAGAGGCACAATTGGTTTTGCCCAAAGTCTTGAGTTCGATCCTTATAGATGACAAACCTTGAGGTTTTTCCATATATTTGTAACAGTCCATAATCAATATCTCGTTATTTAGGGTACGTGCAAAGCTTTATCATTATACTATGAAGTTTTTCTAATGTCGTATACCAACTAAATGTTTTTTTTCTTAAATACCTGTTTCCATGTAACTTTATTTTCAATTTCAATATCTTGTTTTCATGTATTTAATTATTAATTTTATTACCCTGTTTACATATGCTTTATTTTCAATTTCAACTAACTATATTCTTCTTCACGAATGACGATGACATCAGCCACTCATCTACCCAAATGAACATAAATATGTTAAACTTAACCTTTGATTTTAATTTCTCTCCATTTACAAACCAATGTTTTAAAAAACTAGTTTTTCTAACCATAGTTCACCAGGTTGGGTTTTTTTTTAATTCATTTTAATTTCTTAATAAAAATCCGCTAAACTTATTACCATTCAGCGAAATAGTACATCAAATATAACTATAATTCATTTAAAAATAACACCAAATGGTTACAATAAAAGTTCATAAAAAAACCAAAAATAATATAAACCAAAAATAATATAAAAATATACACATCATAAAAGTATTTAGAAGGCACCCCTTAGAACCCGGTCGAACCGGTTCAACACTTAAAAGAATCAATCCTTTTTTTTTTTTAGAACGACAAACTAACAAAATCTTCCAAGTACTCCATACGGAAATCTATTGACGAAGAATCAATGCTTACTTGTCCAATTTAGCCGTATGGAGAATTTGGCGTTTCAAGTTATTTCAAATTTATAGAAATAACCGATCCGTCTGTAAGCATGAAAATAAATTATTAGTAAAACTTGATTTTCTTTCAAAAACAAAGCATTGATCTGCAGATACATCTTTTATCGTCATTGTTCTCTATGCTAAATTGAAGTAAGCCCAATTGAAAAATGTTCCAGCTTAATAATAACATAAACAAAACCTTCAGCATAAAATGGTAATTTATTGCACAAAGACATAATTCGTCAAACCATTTTAGTAATCATCCGTTTCACTAGCTTTATAAGTTTTATTTCAAGTATGATGAGTAAAATAAATTTACTTAAATATATCATTTACTCATCGACAACAAATTTAATTTCGACTAAAATAAATGTACCAACTATATCAAGTAGAATTCAATAAACGGAAATGACTTAATTTGATAAATTTACCAATATTGTGCATTTACATATTTAAACTGTTTGTTATGAAACTTATACAATATGGTAAATATATCAAATGGTTCTGGTACAATTATCGTTTCCTTTCTATAAATAGTCACCAAGCAGGCTCACTTCCAAAATCAATAAAACACATATTACACACATAAACATTATCTCATTGCCATGAAATTCCCTTCTCCTTTCACCATCCTTTTTGTGTTTGTGATACTACAAGAAACACTAAATTTAGCTATGGCAGACCAAAAGTTTATAGAGGACACATGTAAGAACACACCGGACTATGATTTGTGCATGTCCATTCTATTAGCTGACCCTAGAAGCAAAGATGGAGATATAACCGCCCTATCGCTAATTGGAGTGGCTGCAATCAAAAACAAAGGTGTCCAAATCATGAAAAACGTCGAAGATCTTAAAAAATCTCAGCCCGAGCTAGGAGATGCGTTGGATTATTGTAAAAAGATGTACCATGCGGTTGTGAAAGTGGACGTGCCGTTAGCCAACCAGGCATTGAGACTCGGACAACCTAAGTTTGCTGAGGACGGAGTGGCGGATAGTGCTGTGGAGTCACAAGCATGTGAGTCTACTTTCGGTCAGCATGGTCAGCAGTCGCCAATGACGGATATGAACAACTCTATGAACATTTTGGCAAATGTTGTTAGGGCCTTAGTTCGAAACCTATTATAGCTTGTATTAATATGTAAACCCCAAAAATTAGAACTTATATGCTACAATGCTTGTGATTTTATGATGTTAAAATCTTAATGGGCTACCGGTGTTATAAATTCGCAAACCCACTATACACCCGATGTTATAAATACAATTACAGTTACAATCATGAAACCAATAAAACTATTTCTAGACTTCCCTTTAGTTCTTCTGATCGAGTAATTCAAACCTTTGCAAAAAAAAAAAAAAAAAAAAACGAAAATAAATTCATATTTTACCATTTTAACACCCAATTTATTTTATTTGAGGAAACTGTTACCCTGATAATTCTTATGAATAAAAACATTATCATACAAGTAATGTGCCTTTAATGCCACATTATTTCATATGTAAAATACAAATCAAGTCAGTAGATTTAAGCAAGGGATCCGAAACAGGAACATCTCATTACATCAAGAATCTATCAATCAGACATAGTAACCATGTCCATTAAAGATATACGTATTAATTTACATAAATGTAGACATTTTATTGGGAATATCAATTACCTCATCGGTTTCTCATAAAGAGTTACGAGCATCATAATTATGTTCTTGTTAATTTCATCTTTTGAAGCTTTTTTTAACATCAAATTTACCATCCGGAGTCGTAAAAGTAAAAGTGTTACTACTTGTCGTCTTTGGACCCACTTTGTTGGGAAACAGGATTTGGTTAGGTGAGTGGTAGCCTATTTCTCCTTACCCCCATCAACCTAAGTGGCCTTAGGAGCTAGGCCTACATTAGATTTTGGGCTTTGAAGAAGCGTGATTTGGATCTTATTAATTAGCCCTTCTCTTCGACTTATTGGGTTCCTGAAATCCTTCGTCATTAGCCCTGGATGGGCCAACTTCCAAACTTTGTGACATTTATATACATTTAACCGATACATTTTTTTCTATGGATTAGCAAGCATAAAAGTTAGTATATGTCGTATAAAAAGATTTAACAAGCAGTTTTTAAAGTAATACTCCGTAATAATGATGTTATTACAGTTCAAAAAGTTAATAAAAAATTATAATGGTGTTATTCTCATTAGTATTATCACTATTATAGTAATTTGGCACCAACTAACAGATAATACTAGAATATTGTATATTTCCTTTCTCTTCTCCGTAAGTCAGTGAAATTATGCTCCGTAGCATCATACTCCGTAATTTATAATTAGGTTATCCACCATATCTATAAACTTTTATCATGTCTAAATGTATAAAGATATTCCGGCATATAAACCACTAGCTTAAACCCCATTATGTGGGCCCCGGAGGTGAGTTTACCCAAGGTATCAGGTTTGAGTCTTTGGGTTCTCATCTCAAAGAATTTTATATGAGGGGGTTGGAAGTCCAAAAAATCTTTGGTTAAAATTGCCTCCAACACGTCTGAATCGAAACTCACTTTAAAAAAAATAATATTCCGGCATATAAATCTGCCATGCGTTCGATCTTTCTCTTATTTATTTATAGATTAGTTTCACTAAAGTTAGGAAGCCTCTCAACCAACATACGACAATATACAATTTCTGTTGGAGTGTGATCATGTTAAATAATAAATGCATGTCCGGAAATAATTTAAGCCTACGGGGTCACACGAAATGACACGGTAACTATATACTATTAGTTATTATATTAATGTAATATAATAATTAATTGATCACGAAATAATTAATTTAAATAAATTAAAGAGTTAATTGTATTTAATTAATTAAAAAGAGGTTAAATGTGAAATTAAGAAATTAGAGTTGGACTTTAATTCCTAATGGAGGGGGCCGAATTTTAAAGGCTTGAAAAGCCTTGAAGTTGCTTGCCCATCAAGTTTAAAACCCTAAAAATTAACCCTATAAATAGAGAGCTTAATCAAAGGGTTTTAGATATTCATTCACATAAGTAATCCTCTTCTTTTCCCTTCTTATTTGGTTCGACCGAAACCTCTAAAGGTTGTTCGGTTTTGTACAATCCAAATACATCATATGAACCTTTCATATAATTAATGTTTGGTATTAATTATTAGTTTATTTTTGTTGGTCGACAACAAGAGTTTACGGTTCATATAGTTTTCATATGAAGGGAGATATACAAAGGGTTTTTGTTGATCGTGATCGGGGTACTAGCATACGCTATAAGGGGTGTCTAGTGTACGATCGTAGAGGGGTTTTACTTTAAACCCTACAATAATAATAATCTATTTATTAACTCTCTCACTCTTATTTACCTTTTTTTTTCTAATTAAATGTAACAGATTTTACAAAAAGATGCGCGCTACCTTTATCAACTCTCTCACTCTTCTTTACTTTTTTTTTTCCGAACATTTGAAAACCTGTTATATCCGGAACAACTCATGCAAGATGTGTACACAGGGAAGTTTGGGAAAAAACTCCACTGACTTGTCACTCTGAATAGTCGAACTCAAGACTTATGAGTAAATACCAAGGATGTCTCCTCACAATCTTCTGATAATTAACCGTTAATCTGCGTCCCATTTGTAGTTTTATTAATTTACTAATTAAGCCATGTCTTCAATTAATGAAAATGTATATTTTTTATAAGAATATTTGGCTTCTCTTGTTTAAAACAAGTAATTACCAAAATTCCGAAGGTGCTACGCGCATACGTTTATTTCAACTTTACTTCAAGAGATTAGAAAGTTGCAAATCTAAGAGCGTTGGCATTGGTTCAAGCACATTTTATCCACCACTCACTTTTAACTAATCACCTTATGTCACCTCATCTCCACCACTCACTCACCACTCATCCAAATTTTATTGGCATCTCACCACTCACTTCACCACTTACTACAATTTAAAAAAAAAAAACTTAAAAAAAGAAAAAGAAGTCAAATCACAAAGAATCTAGTCTATGAAGATGCCTCGTTAATTGTTCCCGTGGAAGTTCACTTGTGTGGTCTGACCACTCAAAATGACACCACCACTCGTGGTGGAAGATAGGCGTCGGTGTTCCAACGTGGTGTCACGCCCAACTTCCATCCGTTGCCAACGCCCTAATAATGTGTAGGCTCTTGAAAAGGCATGTTACCTAATATATCCTAATATATTTAGACACATGAAAAGTATAAGATTATGTTAACTTAAAATGTTATCATTAAAATAATTTTAAACGACTATGATGCAATAATGGTACAAAAAAAGAAAATTTGTACATAGTGCATTACAATGCGTGCGTTACTCTTCAACATATCCTTTTCAACTCTGAAATAGAAGATAAATGGTCCATAAATAGAGCATGGTGCATAGTCACCAATCCACTCGAAAGCAAACTTCACACCCCAAAAGCTAAGGTTCAATCATCTCAATCAAATTTAAAGCCTTGGTTATAAATGCAGTTGTAAATGATTGCCTTTCAAGAAAGAAAAAAATAGTTCACTATGAAGTTCTTTTACTATCTCATATTTCTTTCTCTTCATATCCTTCAATCTCCATATATGGTCAAGGGAGACAAAAGGCTAATAGAAAGTACATGCAAAGCTACTCCCTCGTATAATTTATGCATATCAACTCTCTTGTCAAACCCCAAGAGCACAAGTGGTGATATTAGTGACTTAGGACTTATCATGGTTGGTGCAACCAAGGCTAAAGCCACTCAAGCCATACAACAAATCAAGTCTCTTTATAGGTCCCGACCTGAACTGAGGCACTCGTTAAACGAGTGCGCTCAGATGTACATGGCCGTGGTGAAGGCAGATGTGCCTTCAGCCATTCAGGCCTTGGATGGTGGTCAACCAAAGTATGCCGAGGATGGAATGGCTGATGTCGCGGTAGAGTCTCAAGCTTGTGAACGGAGTTTTAGTGGCCGTGGTCAGAAATCGCCGTTAACTCGCAAGAATAAGGACATCGAAAATGTCTCTAATGTAGCTAGAGCTATTATTAGGATGTTACTATAAATAATTTGTTATTTCATCTCATGTTAAAGCATGTATGCAGTATTCTAGCTATAGATTTCTATATATATATTGTAACTTCTTTTTCCTAACAAATACGCATAGCTTACGTGTTCAATCTTTCTCTTATTTATTTTTGGTAAATTAGTTCCACTAAAGTTAGCAAGCCTCTCAACCAAGATACGACAATTTACAATTTTTATATGAGAAATGCTAAATACAGCCTTAAAGGATGTATTTAACGTGCATAAAAAAACGTGTACCTTTCATATTAAAAGTCCGCCCCTGATTTTCATGGTAAATGTACAAACAATTTATGCACCTTAAACACAATCCTAAAGACTGTATTTAGCAAACCCCTTTTTATATATAACAGAGTTTACAAAAAGATGCTACCTTTATCAACTCTCTCACTTTTTTATTCTTTCGAACATTCGATAATCAGAGCCTATTATACCCAAAACACATGTGTACACAAAAAATTCAGGGAAAAAACCACCCAAGCTTATTATTATGGAGAATCGAACCCAAGACTAATGAGTAAAACCAAAGATAATGCCTCTTTACTATGTCTCTTTTGCAATTTCATTAAACTAATTAAGCCATGTCTTCAGTTAATGAAAATATATGAACTTTTTAATAAGAATACTTGGCTTATCTCCTGAAATGTTTTAAACGTGCCCATGCTAGAACACCTTATACACCAGACTTCATCGTACCCAATGGAAGGAAAATTTTCAATTAATCCATCAATAGACACGATAATTAATAAAAGTAATTTGACTCTTTAAACCTGAAATACCAAGAACAAGTCCTCTAAAGGGACCTCCAATTACTTTTATAGTGCTACACATACAATCATAAAATATGTGGACAAAGGGACTTTAGAACCCACCATGTTCTTTTGAGTCCTTGTTAGTCATTAGTATTTGATGATCATAACAAAATGCTTTGGAAATAAGATATGCTTTCATTTCGCTAGAAGCCACTTAATATTAATTTGTTCGATGTAATTAGTGTGCGTTTGTGATATAAATTCAAAACGAGATCGATCATCTCTGCCTCTCTGGTGAGTTTTGCGAGGAAAAAAGTGACATGGTATTTTCAAGTTTATATAATTGTACGAGGCCCATAACTGTCTATCTTTCATTGAGTGAGACCTCACATGTGAATAGTGTAATGTTCCATTCCAAAAAAACAAAACCCGGAAAACTTATAAAAATTATTATTTTTGTCTAATCTTTATTCTCTTATATATATACTAGTGCTTAGACCCCATGCGATGCACGGACAATCCTAAATAATTTTTTTTAAACTTTATTTTAAGATTGTATCAATGAATAAATATAACTGAGTTGGATATAATAAAAATATTCTTATGAGTTGATTAATTTAAAGAAGAAGAATGCTAGATATACCTTGGGATTTATTAATGATACACGAGGGCTTAAAACGCATACATTGCATGCCGGAGAGAAATTATAAAATTGATTGCCCATAGTAGGCGCATATAAGAAGGATTATGTTGGTTACCGAGATGTGATAGGTATTATGAATTTTCCTCCACTTTGATATATAGACCCACGTGGATGCGCTATAACCTTAAAAAATTTCTTTAACACCAGTTCAAGCATGCATGTAGCGAAGTAAATGTACTCCTATTACAACTAATGACCATTTAAAAAAAATAATAACTTAAAATGCATAGAAAAGTCTTATATATTTAGCACTAAAATAAACCAAATATACCTCATAATTTTCATCACAAATTTGATAGGTTGTTCTTTGTATAAGATTTGAAATTTATTGATCATTCATTTTAACTCCAATAGCACCAGTGGCATCTACAATCCTAACTTGCACATTAAACCTACCAAAAAAAAACAGAGATATAATTTTACCACACAACTTAATGATTATAGAGTTTTAATATGAAATATAAATATAAACCTAGGATTGATGAGAACTCCTTCCTTGTTACATGAACAACAAATCCACATTTTGCTGTCCCTTAAATCATCAATAATGTCGACTGTATTTATGTAGAGATCGGTCAACTTAATTTCTTGAGAACCGTTCACACATTCCATTGAATACCATAACTGGTCGGTTGGAATAAAACCGATTGTTGCAACAACAACCACTTTATCAAACTGTCAAAATGAAAATGTTTATACATTTAGATGTTAAAAAGCTAGTTATAAATTCGAAAGAAAGTTATGTTAAAAAGTAATCTAATCAAAAACAAAAAAAATTCACAAACAATGAATAATTACATGTTCGTCCATCAAGATCATCTCAATACTACCTATGTTATTAACATCTCCATATAGAGGTTGCTTCCATAGCCGCAAATTCTAACCGTTATCGTACATGGCTTATTATTTGGACGCAAATTTCTAATTGAAACATGGTTTAGTGAAGCCATGCTAAAATTGATCTGTTATGTGTTTACGTTTTGAAATGCCTTAAAACTGAATGGAATTGGCCTTATATAGACATAGACATGCAAGGAAGTAACCGCCACAAGCAATACACGAATGGTTACATATTCAAATTTTCGAAAATTTGAACTTCTTGAAAGCATAACTAATCCGTTTTTGAAAATTTGAACTTCTTATAAAAGTAACTAATCCGTAGACCTTCCAAGGAGCAATATTGTAATGATTTTTGGGCTTTATTGCATTTTTAAGTATGCCACATAGGCAATAACTAACAAATTTTGAAGTGAGATTTATATAATGTAGGGATACAGGGGTGAGATAAAATAAGTCCATCTAAAAAAAGTCCATTGATTTTCTTCCCTTTCCTCAAATCTCCAATTCCGTTTTCCAGATTCCGGCGACTGCAACATCTCCGGCGACAGTGACGACATCTCCAATGACTTTTTCGGCGAGAATCAGTTTCGTTTTCGGGTGGATACGGTACGGGCCAGAGGCCCTCATCCGTTCTAAGCTGACCATCAAGGGACGCATATAGGAATCGTATGGATTTGATGGGCGACGATCAAAGAGATGGTGGTGGTTTGATACGGTACGGGCTCCGCCCTTGCTGTCCGCGCCAGCGCCGTGGCTGGGTGGTCGGAGATGATGGTGGCGACAGTGGTTCACCGGAGATGATGGCGGCGGCAGTGGTTCGCCGGAGATGGTGGTGATGGGCGGAGATGATGGTGGTGACCGGAGATAGAGGAGGGAGAAGAAAATCAATGAACTTTTTTTAAGTGGGCTCATTTTATTTTTTCCATATATATATATATATATATATATATAAACTATCAACAAAAACTTCTTGTTAGAGTTGATTGAAATTAAGTTCTTAAACGTTGAGTAAAATATATACATTTCAAACAACTTAATAAAGCTATTAAACCAGGGGTATATATTTAAAATGTAAATATCATAGATTAATAATAATAATTCTTAAAGAAGATATGATGTAGCCTTTTTTTTATGTTATCTTGTCTTAACAAACTATATGATTCTTAACTTTTTTTAAAATGCGACATTTGGGTGCTCCACTTCCCAAAAGAAAGATAAAAAGTTATTTAGACTTCTGAAAATGAAATATCTTATCAATTCAGCAATAATAATAAAAAAAAAACTAAATTGAGGTTAAACGCTTATATAACCTCAAACAGTAGATATAGTAATAACACTATCGATATATTATTTCAGAGAAATGCTAATTGAAACCCTAAAACTTCATAAAACATATATACAGTGGCGAAACTAGAAATTTTTGAGTGGGGGTCGGGATCTAAATTTTTTTTCCTAACGTTATTTTTCAGGTAATATGTTCGGGTCAGTGATTCGATTCGGGTCGGGTAAAAAATTAGATACTATTATTATAAAAAAAAAAAGTTTCAATCACGGCAAAACTAAACATTTGTTCAAGACAAGTAAACATTAAAAATGAGACAAACGGTTGGTACCTGGTTCGATTCACTGAAAAAATTAGAGTTCAGTATTTCGACCTTTAAGAACCTTGAATTCAGTGGGCTAAGTTTTTATTTAAGTAATGAGCTTTAGTCTGGGCTAAGTAATTTTGTTGGCTTATGTAAAATGTAATGAATCAATTTTAGTACTTAGTATATAAAAAAAATTTCACAATTAAGATGAGAGGTCGAAACCGAGTATATCGAAACTTTTCCACACGAAAACAATATACCCCCTACATCGCAAAAAAAATTTCGGGGGACCGGACGCTCTCCCGGCCCCTATGTAGCTACGCCCTTGCATATATAATAAGTTATATTTTTTTATATTAAAAGTTTACTCTCTAAGTTTTATTGTACTTAATAATAAGTTTTATAAAAAACTTATGTAGAAACAGTAAATGCTTTCAGTACTGGTTGTACATCTTGCTTTGCATTTGAGACATGTGTTGGTTTTCCACTACCATCAAAACCCACACGACATAATCTCCTTTATTATTATCCGCCAGAATTATCCCCTTCTCTATTTATTTTCACTTTATTATTTTCTAAGTGAATATTAGATTGTTACATATAATCTAATTTGAATGAAAAATTTCTTACATGTTAATTTTTTAAATATTTTGAATAAACTAAAATGTTAGACGTTTTTTCACACAAATAGGGCGTGTAAGGGCCAAGGGTGTAGTCGACTTGTTTTATTGGCAAAAATCATCGGCAAACATCGTCTACACTATAACACTTGTATCGGCAAGTTTCGGCAAGCACAATCGGCTAGTTTTTGCTATATATATCGGCATGTTTTGGCCGATCCTTTTAAACGTTGGGAGCGTGTACTTGTGACCTTTTTTTTTGTTCTTGTGCCAACTTCTTCGACATCGCCGGAAACCTAAATTTTTTTTTGGGGGTTTTCGATTTTGAGGTTTGATCTACGTTTTTCTTGGCTTCTATTGTTGGAATACATGCCGATAAAAATTGTCGATGCTCCTAACCAGGGGCGGACTTATGTTATAGATAGGGTATGCACTTACACACCCTATGACTTTTCTTAGTAGTGGTAAATATAAGGTTTAGAGTTTTTTTCTAGGCTTATTCTTTAAGAGTGCATAACCTGGTAAAAAGAGGTGCGTACACATTGAAGAAAAGAGATATAAAGGGAAGACAAATGGTGGCTTTGTGTTTGACGGAGAAGAGCAGCGAGATGAAGAAGAGCAGTGTTCTTGATGTAGAAGAAAGACATAAGAAAGTTGTGGTTAATACTTAATGTGTATTAATTGAACATATGAGTCCATAAATTTGATTAATGAAATTATTTTAATAATCTAGTTAATACTTAATAGTTTGTTTAACGTATTATTATGTACTCCGTTGCAATTTTTGATTAAAGATTATATCTAAATATATAGTACTAATTAAGTATATTATATTTATATTTATATATACTATTAAAAAAGAAAATATAGTATTATTTATGTATATGATTATTCGTTTTCTTTAAATATTTTGTCAAAAATTCCGTCTCTAATAGTCGATTGAAATCTCGTCGTTATTTTTAAATTGTGAATTTTTACACAATACTTTTTATAATTTTCCGATACAATTAAATTCTGACTAATATTTCCATCAGCAAAATTTTGGCGGTCAAAAAATCTATCAACACTAATTATACCGCGCTGGTTTTCCCGACATCAAAATTATCTCGGGATTTTCATTTTTACTGAGGGATTATGTGACATCCGTCACCAAAATCGGTACTTTATTATAGCCTCTAACTTAAATTCCAAATTTCTTGACTAGTCAATGTGCCTATATAGTATAACAAGTGTAGAATTTTGGTAAATAAAATCAATAATTATCAAAGTAATTTTTATAATCAATACAAGTAGTAAAATAGAAATAATAATAAGATTATACATCAAAAATGGTAGAGTATAACATTTAGGGGGAGAGGGGGACGACCAAAAGAAAAAAAAATAAAGAAAAGAAAAGTTGTATTTCTATTAGAACTTTTGTTAAATTATATATTAATATATCCTAATTATATTCAAACTCTAAAACACTTATCTGTGAATATAAACTAATTACCTTAAACAAAATTATAACTCATCCTTGTTCTTTTTCTTCTCCTGCCGTCGAACACACACACACCACAAGAGCAAAATTTTAATCATCACTTGACAAAGCAACTTTTGGGTAAGTTTAAATAATTTTCCTCATTCATTTTTTTAAAAGATCTTTTATATAAAAAATTCTTATAAATTATATCTATTTTGTATTGTTAAGGTATCTAAGGAGTGATCATCAATTTTGGGGTAAATTACTTATCTTCTCTTTTCATATATATATATATATATGTATGTATATAAGCATATCTTTTTATTTATTAATCTTTATTTATAAGTAACCTATATTGATGAATATATATATTATGGCAAAATTTATAATAACTAATGAAAGTCTTTTTAAAGGTTAAATCAAGGCTTGAAGTATAGATCACATTAATTTTAAAAATTTACGTATTAATTGTAGCGTAATAATTAATGTAATCTAAGAAATCTAATTACAAAGACTTGGAAATCATAATAACAGATGTAAATAGGTGTTGGAAAGATTTGAAAGTTTATATATGTATATTAGTTGTAGTAGTCTTTAAAACAGTAAGTTTGAGTTATTTCAGAATCTGGACAGATTCGGTTTGTTAACTTTGAAATGTCGTATCTTGGTCATGGAAGATGGTTAAGTCAAGTTTTTCGTGTCTAAAATTAAATTCAGGAAGTCTACTTTCTGGTGGAATTAGTTTCGTGTAAAAATATGAAGTTTAAGGTTGTCAAACGAATTTTATAACAAAACTGCGCAAAGCTGAGTTTTCCGAACAGATTTAGGTCGACTTCAAATAGTCATATCTTGGTCGATTTTATGAACTGGAAAATTACTTTTTTCCAGAAACATTTTTAAGATGTTAAGAGTGTACAGTAAAAATTTGGATTTTTTTTTAAGCTTCGAAGGCCCTTAACTTTTATAAAACTTTTCTGCGCGCAAACAAAGAATTTTCTGACTAGTATGTGATTATGGAATTTTTAAAAATAGTTAACGTGCGAAATAAATTAAGTAAAAATTCATGTAAGTGTATAAAACTCTAAGGTTACAGTGGTTAAGATTTGAAATCTTGAATTTTTCGTTTCGTCCTAATAAAAAATAGATGAATTTACCAAAAATTTCAGTGAATATGAACTTGTAGAAACCAATGGTATATCATTAAAACAAATACACTATCTTAAGTTATGTGACTTGTAACTTAATAATACATGACAAATCAGTTGTGAATATTTTGAAAGTAGCCATATATGTATATCATCAAATGCGGGTTACAATGGACGGTTATTGACCATGTCCATAATTGTAACTTGTACATGTATATGTTGTGTAGATTCTAGTGATCTTTTGGACTTTGCACAACTGCTTGCTGATTGAGGTGAGTTTCGTGAGCCCTTTTTATTCTATTTCTTTGGGGGAAAATAATGCTCAAAACATTTTTCATTTCTTTACTAGCTGTGCCAAAACTAGTTTGTTTTCTTGGACAAATACATGTAATTATGAAATGTGTATGCTAGCTTGCTTGTGTTGATTCTATGATGCAATAGATGTCTGTTGATATCTATTGAAGACTATTTGAAATCTATCGACCAACTATATACTCCAGCTGGTAGTTGTTGGTATTATAGTGTGTGATTGAGTTGTTGGCAAGTGATGTGATTGAGTTGTTGGCAGGAATGATGAGGGTTGTGTTGTTGGATAACTATGATGGCATTGATCAGTATTTGGATTGCATACAAGCTGCTACATGTTTATATTTACACTATTGTCCAAACCTCATATATATCATGCACAGCAAATTCATTTGTATTACTTTAAACCTACGAACTCACCAACATTATGTTGACATTTTCGAGCATTCATTTTCAGGTAATAACAATCCTTAAGGAAACTAAGCATAAGGACTTTAGGAAGACTAATAAAGGGATCCTTCATGGACTCCTAATTTGCATTTGAATCATTGAACTCTATCTGCTATTTGCTACATTTTTCTTTTGCTATTTGAGGCGTGTTGCCTAGCCTTATCCCGCTTATGAGAATCACATTTATTTGGATTTCATTTAGTATTACTCTATTATAAACTCCATGTGTTATGCTATATCTTTTCGTCATATCCTACGATTCCGCCTAAGGTGGGGTGTGACAGATTATTATTAAATTTTGCATACTCTTGCTTGACTTCGAATACGGTCCACACCATTGGGTGTGGGCCGTATTTGACCGTATTGAGGGGCGTATTGGGTTGCTCCTTGGTGGGCAATACGGAAGGTTTGCTTGTTTTTTTCTTTTTCTTTTTTTTTAATTCGTAAATTATATATATATATGTGTCTGTGATACATACATGTTTGTGTGTGTACCTGTGTTTTGTAAATGGTGTTTCGTGTTTTCCGGCAAGAACTCCGGTGAAAGTCCAGATCTTGAAGACAACATATCTATATATAATTTATTATAATTTTCATTTTCTACCATACAGTTTAATATTTATTATAGTTTGAACCCTACAGTTCTATATATATATATATATATTTCAAAACTATTTAAACTTATTATTATTATTCTTTTATATTTTATTATTGTTATTATAATTATTATTATTATTATTATTTATGAGTGTAAAAAATAAATATTAATTAAAAGTGTTAAAATAAATATGTTGGAGTGGATTGGAATGTATTGGGTATTGGGTGTAAATTGGAGAAAATGTATTGAAAATATGTTTTTCTGATGTGACGCCGATGTAGTAGTGTATTGGTTAGTATTGGATAAAACCATTGGGAGTGCTCTTACGAGGCAAAATTTGTATCCCAATTTTTCCATCCCAAAATCCCAAATACAAATTGAAACTCATGTCTTTTCTGAAACACAAGAATTAACTCAAACACATCTATATCTATATATAATTATATATATCTACACCAAAAGTTTAAATCGCAATTTCTCATTATGAATCTCTCATGAATCTTTCGGTTTATTAAACCCTAGATCTCCGTAAAATCACATTTTTCTGCAGGTAATTGCTCCGATTGAAGGTTAAATTCTTTTAATCTTGATCAATTGTAGGCATTCATTATGTGTGTGCGTGATATGTATATATATATGTGTGTGTGTGTGTGTCAGTGTGTGTATGGATTGATTGTGAAGGAAAGCAGGTTGCAAGTAGCAGCATATCATTTCCCCTGTATACATATATGTATATATATAAATGTATATCTGTGTGTGTTCATTAATTTGGGGTTATTCTATAAAGAGAATGAAATTAGGGCAAAAGCTTCATTTTTGGTAGATTCTAGAAGCATTTCATATGCTTATGTGCTGTATCTAACCGTATGTCCACATTGTATTGTAGAGGAGTGCACTTTGGTGATGAATTAATCGACTTCTACGTAGCCTCGAGCAACTTTGTAAGGTGAGCACATGATCCTTCGTTTTTAACCTAAACCTTTTGACTAAGAATTCTACTTTTGTTGACCTGTATGAGAATTGAGAACTAACTGTCATTAGAACGAGTAAGAGATATTAGTTTTTTTCGGCATGACTATTATGTTATAGTTTGAGTTTTACTGAAGTTCGGATGCGGCGTATGTTAACTTCTGTTGGAAAATTATGTAGTTGTTCCGCAATTGCTTGATATCGAGTGGACGAACTGGCATCATGACATCAAAGGAAGAAGATGTTCCCGTGGAAGTGGAGGATACTAATTCGGGTAACTGCATTGTTGTGTTTGACCCTATTGATGAATTTGCTAACACTGACATTGCCTTAACTATCTGTTCAATATTTGGCATTTATGTCTCTGATGAACAATGCCTTGTGTATTATGACACCGTCACACTACGTAGAACCTTATCTTCTCTTTCTAGAGAGTATTTAGATTTGGTTAGGGATTCACCATTTAGGTAATGACTATCTTACTTCTCAACAAACACCTTCATAATGTGATATAAAAAAGCCTTAACATATCTATATAAACAATAGGTCAACTTTACTAAAACCTACGGTTTATTTGTGCAATAGAATGACTCGTGAAGAAACGATAATGAAGGCTAGTGATGGAAAAGCTAACATCTTGGCTCTTGGCCAAGCATTTTCTAACCAGCTTTATATGCCGGACTTGCTTGTTGACGGCTATTTTAATTAAGGGATTAATCACGGGAAGACCAAAGTACTTTCCCATTTGTACACGGTTGCCCATTATACTTTTTTATTGATGACGTTTACACACATACTTTTCTTTTTTGTACACGGTTGACCAATATTACCGACTATCACAGGTAAACCGGTCAACTTTGGGTCAACTGTGTACAAACAAAAAAGTATGTGGGTAAATCTCATCAATAAAAAGTATGATGGGCAACCGTGTACAAATGGAAAAGTACGTTGATCTTTTCGTGATTAATCAAAAAAAAATAAGTAGTGATGTATGGCTAAAAAAATATCTTATGGATGATCCCATATACTTAATACGTGCGAATCTTTCTTAATAAAAAAGGAATAACAACCAAATATTTCATACGAAACCCAAAATACAAAAAATTTTGAACATTTTGACGTTGTTCTTTGTAACGAGGTCTTAAGACCCGTGCGTTGTACGTCCGAGATGAATTATATTATTTTCATTTTTAACGTGTGGTTTAAAAATGATCTATATTAGAACGATGTTGAGTTGTGTGTAAGAGTATAGTTATAATATGGACATAATTATGAAGATAGAATGTAAGGAAACAATTGACAATATAATATATAGTTGTGTTGATTAAAAAGTACATGTTTACGAACGTTGATTAAAATTGGATTAATCACGAGAAGACCGACGTACTTTCCCATTTGTACACGGTTGCCCATTATACTTTTTCATTGATAAGGTTTACCCACATATTTTTCTTTTGTACACGGTTGACCCAAAGTTGATCGGTTTACCTGTGATAGTCGGTAATATTGGTCAACCGTGTACAAAAAAGAAAAGTATGTGGGTAAACCTTATCAATAAAATAGTATAATGGGCAACCGTGTACAAATGGGAAAGTACGTTGGTCTTCCCGTGATTAATCCCTTTAATTAAAGACACCAACTGTGATGATCTTGAACTCAAGCGGAAACTGACTTGATTATGTAGGCATAATGTTTTTTTGCGTTTTTTCATTTTTCGGGCTCCATGTGTCCCATTTACTCAGTTTCATGCAATATATCATTTCTAATATTTTTTATTTAGCAGCATTGATAGTGGTACAGTACAGGGATATGGCCAACTGGTGAAACAAATGACCAACTTGCGAGGTTAGTTATCAACTGGTTCATTAGTTAAACACCATCTACTATGAGACGTTTTAAAATATTTTTAGTTGATAGCAGCTTGCGTGTTAAAGATGCTAGTTACCGTCTTCTGAACCACTATGCTCTGCATCCTCTTATTTAATTTTTTATTGCGTGCAGTCATGCCAGACGTCTTAAAAGTCTACAGATTCATTGGTAGGATCTTTGAACCTAATGAAAGTGAGTATATGCAGAAGTTGAAGATGTGGATGCATTAGTTGTTGAGACGGTATGATTGTTTGCTACTATTAATCATTTATTACCTAGGTATTACCACCAAGCATTATAAGTAAAGGGTGATTTTAACATTCACGGCATGTAAATCTTAAATTTGTATAATATTATGGGGTTTGGGTTCGTGAAACAGGCCCGGGTAAGAAAGTCAAGCCTATGCAAGTTTGTAAGGTACATGGTTCTCATTGTCGTGTTATTTCCAACTAGCAGACCGGGTAAGAAAGTCAAGCCTATGCAAGTTTGTAAAGTACATGGTTCTCATTGTCGTGTTATTTCCAACTAGCAGACCGGATCCTGATCTTAATAAAAAACTTTGTCCCATTAATAATAGTAAGAATTTGTTTGGTCCATTGCTAAAGCTTTAATTGGGATTTTTGCTGCAGTTTCTTTAGATTCTCTGGCTTTGGCCGAGTCTCGGACTTATGAGGTCTTTGTTACATCATCTTTCCTTGAAGGTAACACTTCTCGCGTGTGAAACTAATGATATGCTTCTTGTGTGTGTGTGTACGTGTGATCATTTTGAAAACTGAGGTTTAGGTTGACGAATAGTGGTTTGGATTTATCGATAATATGGAGTATACGGTACTTTTTGTTTCATGGTGGCAGATCCTAAGAACCAAAACAGCTGGCATTATCAATTGTCCTCGGCATTTCATAGAGACAAAGTAAAAGAATTGCTTAGTCCAGTGGTTTGATTAAGGTACGCTTTAATCAAGTTTCTATAAGATAGATAAAGTTAGTTATAACTAAACGGGTGGGCAGTCTACCATAGACAACAGTGGATCAACAGTATAGCAGGTCAAATGCCTTGTGTTTTCTTTTTTGTATTAAGCATCTAAATCTTCAATTTAGTATAAGAATATATTAGAGTACGTTTAATGATCTATTGTCATGCATCATTAAATATGATTGACAGATAACAACAAATATTTTTAATCAAATACTGGATGATAGAAAACCTTTGGTTTATGGTCTTTACCTTATAAGGAAGCGGACCTGGGTAAGAAATTTACTTTACTAAATGAACATGAGATGAAATTGCTCTATGAGGTTGAGATACAAGGTGAACTCCTAACGTATTGTTGCTGAAAGTTCCTTTTCTGTTTTGTGTAATAAATGGACGTGTCGTCTTTAATTTGAAGCTCGGGATTGGAAGTGATTGTGGTCGTTGTTGTAGTTATTTTGCTCTCTGACTAAGTAACAAAGTGTTAGAGATAGCAACTTTACTTGCTGCTATGTTTTCTTTGTTTTTAGAGGTGGGTCATAGTAGAACCCTTATCAAATAAGATCTCTACTAGTATACTTATTGCTATGTTTTTTTTTTTGGTTTTAAACATGATTTGTCTACCTTGATGAATACGGTTGATCACTGATTTGTATTGTATTTTAAAATTTTCAGTTTTCTAGGGGACATCACACATGTATTCAGTGAATGCTTCACAAAAGGCATCCAATTAATATTATATGAGGTTTGCATACATGTTTGTCATTCATTATTTTGACCATTTAATCTTACGCTTTTGAATATATTTTAGTATATGAAAAGTTCATGAACTTTATAAACTTTTTAGTTTGCAGGGATCTTTAGCAAGTTCGAGAAGATTACATCGCAACTCAAAGATTTAGTAGTTGCAATGTGGATTAATATCACTTGAAACTTAGTTTGTTTATAGCTCATAGAATTCATGAATTGTTAATCATTCTGTACTGGTGACTACTACTAGTTTGTATATAAATGTGAATCTTATCTTTATTATTTTCTTGCAAATAAACAAGATGTTTCTTAATTTCTGTACCAATGAGTAGTCCTGCAGTAGTCTATGTATTTCTAAAGAATTTCCATCAGGTATGGATGAAGTACGCAGAACCATCCAGAATACCACATCAGCGATACATCATCTTTTGTTATTTTATTAGGTTTTAGCCATTATGGATGCAGAACAACCCAGAATATTACGTTTTTATTTTTTAATTTTATTTAAAAATTACATAAATTATTTTAAAACTACTTTTTATTCAAAAATAAAAAGTAGGATAGATAAACATAAAACTACTTTTTAAATTACATAAATTATTTAAAAATTACTACTTTTTATTTTTTAATTTTATTTAAAAATTACATAAAGTAAAATATATTGATAAAAAATTATTCATGATAAACATAAAACTAGGATAGATAAATTAATTATAAGTATATACATTTGTTTTACCATTTCGTTAGTAAAAATGTTTGTAAATTTAAATAATGAGTCAAATCAGATGAGTAGTAATTAATTTTAATTATTAGTTATATACTTGATGCCACTTTTATCTAGAGAGCTATAATTTAATTTAAGGGTGATAATATATAAGTTTCTATCTAGTATCCATCGACCACCATACATACATTAATTTAATAAAAATAACCTTTTTATCCTCTTGCCCCACTTCTATCTTCTACCCAACTTCTTTTCAATGTAAATTACATATTCTCCGTAATTTGTTATCAAATATAACCAAAATAAAAACCAGATATATCAATCTTATTAAATATTAAGCGGGCCTACATGTATTTACTAAAAGTATAAGAGAACTAGCATGTCGTGTATCGGCAATGAAACCAAGAATCTTGATGGATTCTTGATGTAGTGCTCGGCAAAGAATAGGAAGGAATGGATGAAGATCGGTGCCGACAACCATGTAAGCATCCGGGGTTCGGCATTTTCCGTCCATACCCAATGCTCTTACAGATATGTACAGTAAATTATATTGATAGAAATTGGAATGTGTAAAATATCTTCACATTTTAAAGTGTGAAGAATTAAGCCAATTATGTTCACACATTTAAGTGTGAAAAATTATGGTAATATCTTCACACTTGAAAGTGTGAAGCATTATGGGTGTGTGAAGAATTACAATAAATATGTTTACACTTAAAAGTGTGAAGTATTATGGTAAATTGTTCACACTTTCAAGTGTGAAGAATTTAACAATATGTTCACATTGTTAATTGTGAAGACTTAATATTATTTTGTAACATCTATATTTTTCACACCCAATACAAATATGTATGATATTCTTTTACACAATTTTAAATGTGAAGATTTGTATAAAAAGTATGTGAATAATCAACTATTTTGTTGTAGTGTGTTTACTAACATTTGAAACAATCAAACAAAGAAGCAAACTCGTAACTGTCTTTAAAATAATCTATTTAGGAGTAGGTTGATCCATATATAGATAACATTTGAAAAGGGTACCTTTTAAACAGAAATGATCACAGTGATTACTCGTATTATTTTACATTATAACAACAACTGACGAAATAATGATAATCAAATTTATCGTCTACATCATGACAATGTCAATATCAAAAACATGTGGTGCATTTGCTCGGCTCCCTACTAAAAAGTTGACATTGTACAAATTGAGGCAACGATCGCCAACGATAGAGCAGTACATAGGAGTTTATATATATATATATATATATATTAACGAAGCGTTCGTCAAGCACCGGCCCCTTAGCGTTTCTCCCACTGTTAGCCATATGGTAAACTTTACCATAAACCTCTGTCACGCCACACCAAGAAAGTGTTGGCGGCGGTGTTACCGCGTGACAAAGGTGTTTACCACACCCATATTCCATTCATTGCCAACACTTTAATATAACAAAGCATACAAAGTACATTGATTCGGCGTACCATAATAATCCAAAGTTACAAAAAACATCAATAAGTTGCATAGCCAGCAAATACGTTATTTGGCATATAAAATTCTAGACGATAAGTCGATAACACTAAGTCACCAACCAATCATCTATATCTATTTCTATAACATCTATAAGTTGCGGAGTTGCCTGTCATGCCGGTGTTGGAACCTCGTTAGTGTGATCGTCACTGATCATCTATCATTCATGATATTATAATTGACAATAACTGAAATCTCTATGTCTAGTAAATATATAATGGGCTTATTTACTCTTAGAGACGTAGTATAGGGTTTCCCATTAGGTGATTGTAACTAAGAGGACTAATGGTGCACACATTAAATGCCAAAAGAGTTTAAAGTATAGATACTCTCCTTATATATAGAGAGTCATTAACCCTAAGTTTAGGTTAATCCCTACCCACGTAATAATACCCTAATTTTCGTGTGTCTTTCCTCTCTAAATTTGTGCATTAAGTTACAGCCTTACAGGTTCCACAGGATGATCTAGGATAATTTATAACTCAAATCGAATCATGTTTATTCCAACAGCCAGCTCTAGTATAGTTGTATAGGAGAACTCTGTTTGAAAGGTTCAGGGAAAAACTAATGGCCAATACATTGGCCTAAGTTCACTCTGATAAGTTGCTTTTTTAATTGCCTGCTGGCTGCTTTTTGCAATCTTATTTAGAGAATCATATATAGTTGTTTCTTCATAATTGGCTTTAGCAATCCTTGCCTATGCTTTTGCCAGACACAAATTAAACTAAACATACGTGTATAGATATTACAATACACAAAAACAGATATACGAAATTATAAAAATTTAGCATATTAGCATATACATATTAACTTTCATAAAGTCACAAAACACATAGATGGTATAGAATAATATACGAAGATTATTAGCTAATAAGTTTTTGAAATTTCTGATAGAACCCTTACCTCAATATTCTTTTTCCTGTATAGAGAAAAGGTGGATTAGAAATTGTCATGCAAAAATCACATAAAACAATAATTCAGTGAATAACTGAATATACAAAAAGATCGCATTAATATAACTTAAAATATATCATAATCAGCCGTCTTTTCCCATTCCTACTAAGCTTTTATACCCCATATATATATATATATATATACGTACTAGCTTAAGCACCTGGGTAATAGCCGGATAATATTAAGATAACTTATTATATATAGTTATAGATATAGTGATGTAATTATTAAATATGAAAGCTTGACATAAAATATAAATAGAAAAGTTCAAAATTAAAATAAAAATATTGATAATAAATTCAAAATATGGGAAAGTTTTTGACATGGAAAGTATAATGTTTTTAAGATATAATAATTTATTTGAAAATGTTAAATACATCCCTAAAACTTTAATTAACGTTTATAAAAAACTAAATCTTTCATACCAAAAGCACATTCTAAATTTTATGTTAAGTGACTATTTTATGCACCTTATCTTAGTACCCGAATAATATTTAGACAACATATTGTAGTAATTGATATTGTGATAGATGTAAATGTTTAATATGAAAACTTGACAATATGGTTAAAATTACTGATAGTTTACCATTCTATTTAACAGTTAATGACCGTATTTCTTACACTTTAGTTTTTTTGTATTAATAAGTTAGCATGTATTAGTAATTTTTTTTTATTAATGTCTTGAATATGACATCAATTTAATAAATTGCGGTTTCTTTAGATTAATCTCTTTTTTTTTAGTTCTTAATAATTTAAAATTTTGTGTATACATATACCTCTATAGGGTTGTATTAACATACAAATGTGTGTAGTTTAACAAAGTGTAAGAGTCCTTGAGCTTTATCTCAATGGTGAATGACTATCCCCTTGCATGAGATTTTGTGTTCAAGCCTTGGGGACATAAGAATTAAGTCCCTTTATGAAGGCTTGGCTTGGGTATACCCAGGTTCAAGTTTGAGGGGGCAGGGTTTACCCTTATTTATCTCCGTGTCCTCAGGCGAATTAGTAGGGGTTTTGTCTCCCATCGGGTATTTGAAATATGCATTTCTACTTCGAGAAAGCTCTCTAGCGGACCCGGTTAAGACAACATATGCTAAAACTCTCGTTGTCGAATCGCGACACGAAGTTTTCAGGGAAATTCACCTTTCAAATAAGACAAAGTGCTACGGTATAACTATTGACCATTGGATGCAATAGAATAGGTTTTTAGAAGATCATGTATTTACTGCTATGAGTTTCTAAGGCTAAATTGTAAATTTAATAAATAATAATTGTAACCGTCGAAGTGCAACTGTGCAAGAATCACTCCAAAATTGTTTTTCAAAATTTGATTGTGGAATCTGGTAATTCACGGCATTTCAATGTAGACAATGCATATTTGTTACTGCATTATTTTATTAATGGAAATGATGCATTGCATTAACAAAAACATTTTGCATTTTAGTTTATAATGTATATAGATAATTAATAAATATGATATGATATAATGTTGGAGTAAAAAAGGCACTATAGTCGGCGGAAAGTAACAAACCTCTAGTTAGTTAATTAGTTACTTAGTTTTAGTTAATATATCTAAATATATGTTTATGACATCATAATTAATAATTTTAAAAATTAATTAAAGAATGTAGAGATTTTAGATGTGTCATCTAAGCTTTTTTTAGGCTAAATTTTAGGATTGGATTTTAGCTTTATATATAGAAGAGATATACATGCGAGTAAACAACTACCGCTGAAGAACGAACGAAATCAATGAAGAAAAATGCAAAAATTGCCTGATAAATACATGGTGCGTAGATTACAAATAATCACAAAAATGCCCTTACGCACAAATGAAGATGATTGAGCTAAATAATTGATTATGAGAAATCAGCAATTAAAAATTTACAGGGAAAGAAATGCGCAGAATCACGACCTGGTGATGGATCGGATTATTGATATGGAGATATAGATATGGAAGAGACAGTATCTAGAAATTTCAGTGTAAATGAGTATTGTAAGTTATGCTATATACTTGTGCATTGTACGTTGTACGTTGTACGTTGTGCATATATGCTTGTAAAAAGCATATAGGTTCTTAGAATATAGATAATTAGAGGAGGGGTTATTTGAGAACCCTAACTTAAGAACTCCTCTCAACCCTTATAAAAAAAAAGAAAATGATAATGAC
This sequence comes from Erigeron canadensis, assembly GCF_010389155.1. Taxonomy (NCBI): domain Eukaryota; kingdom Viridiplantae; phylum Streptophyta; class Magnoliopsida; order Asterales; family Asteraceae; genus Erigeron; species Erigeron canadensis. The sequence goes on from NC_057761.1 coordinate 51,364,791, forward strand.
ATATTACATGCTTAAAAACTTGTACATTATATATTAAAAACTGTCTTTTGATTTTTCTAACAGCAAGGTACAAATTTTAATGCACCCAATTAGTTTTTACTGACAGCCCTAAAAAACCCTAAAAATAAGAAAATGGATGAATTAGATTAAAAATAAAAAAATCCTCCCAAAACTAGAGGGGTATTTTTGTCACTCTTTTTTTCCTCTCTTACTTTATTAAATTAATAGAATTTTGTCTAATTCATTAAAAAAAATTTATCTCACAAACCGTAAATCGTTAGACGAAAAGAAAAGCACGAGTAGTCTTATAATTTCGTCCTTTTTTATTAGAGATGCAATTCGACATAGTTTTGACGACTTTTTAAGTTTCGTTTTTTTTTTCCATCACGTCCATCTTACACATGTGTAAGTTATTATTCTTTGATATCCTACACATGTGTAGAATGAACCTTTTAACGGTTTCCACTTGTCTTACACATGTGTAGGATGAATGAACATATATACACAACAATGAAGGTTAAGGGCGGAGCCCGTCAGTCCATGGCGGAGCCATAGCGGCTAAGGGCGGAGCCCGTTAGGTAGATCACCCATCACCGGTCACCCCCTATGACCTGTCACTCTCAATGACCTATCACCCCCACTAGCTTTGGTTTATGAATATTCTTAAGGACGAAGCCCGTTTCAAATCCTAATTTTTGCTCAACCTACATATGTGTAGGATGAACCTTTAGTGGTTTTTATTTATCCCTACACATGTGTAGGATGAACCTACACATGTGTAGCATGAACGTGATGGAAAAAAAAAGAAATTTAAAAAGTCTTCAAAAGTATATCGAATTGTATCTCTAATGAAAAATGATGAAATTTTAAGACTACCCATGCTTTTTTTTTCGGTCTAACGATGTACGGTTTGTGAGATAAAAGTTTTTTAATGAATTAGATATTTTTTAAAATTTAATTAGAAGATAGAGAAAGAGGGAGATGTACATGAATGAACATATGTAAACAACAATGAAGGTTAAGGGCGGAGCCCGTCAGTCCATGGCGGCTAAGGGCGGAGCCCGTTAGGTAGATCACCCATCACCGGTCACCCCCTATGACCTGTCACTCTCAATGACCTATCACCCCCACTAGCTTTGGTTTATGAATATCCTTAAGGACGAAGCCCATTTTGAATCCTAATTTTTGCTCAACCTACGCATGTGTATGATGAACCTTTAGTGGTTTTTATTTATCCCTACACATGTTGAACCTACACATGTGTAGCATGAACGTGATGGAAAAAAAAAATTAAAAAGTCTTCAAAAGTATGTCGAATTGCATCTCTAATGAAAAAGGACGAAATTTCAAGACTACCCATGCTTTTTTTTTCCGTCTAACGATGTACGGTTTGTGAGATAAAAGTTTTTTAATGAATTAGATATTTTTTAAAATTTAATTAGAAGATAGAGAAAGAGGGAGATGTAGACTTTTTCATAATGACAATCATGTCCTTCTTAATCTTGACGAATGAAGAACTAAAATTGGTTTTTGCATTCGTTATCTTTTAGTGGTTCTCAAAATAACTCATCTCTAGATAATTAATTATAAACAACTTAACATATTATTTGTGTTTTATCGTTTATTAAATTTCATATTTCATTCCCCCATAACAATCACAATCTTTACCCAATTATTCTGCCCCACCCAATACTAACATTAATGATTTTAACACCGCCAAGACCATGCAATTAATTAATACTCATAGGAGTATAACATTTGCCCATGCATGCATGCAATATATACTCATATTTATGAAAGATCATTGAATCGACCTGTTACAATTCGACATTAATGAAGATTCGTGGTTGCAACACATTGCATGTCCTAATTAATCTGCTTTTTTTTTTTTTTTTTTAGTTTGAACCTCGTGTTCGTGCTGCAATAATACATATATATTATTCACGTACGAATGCTTGTTTTGTTCATGTAACTATGTATTGGTTTTATGCATTTATAAATGTGTATGAATGATAAACTTTCTAAATTTATATAAACATCGGTTGAAGAATAGCATTTGTAGTCTTTTTCATGCTTTTGATCGAGCATATATCCATACGCAAGAAATAAGTCGTTAACTTGTAATTAATTTCTTTCAAATAAATAACGTTCTGAATTAAAACCAGGATTTTAAAAGAAATATGCATGGTTTACATATACCTATGTACAAACTACCTGTTAAAAGGAAGCTTTCCTTTTTAACAGGCTCAGCTCCCCCAAAACGCCGACCTCTCTAAACCACATATATATTACATAACGATCATAAGCAACGTACGGCCACATATACCTATGTACAAACTATCTGTAACTTGGTATTTTATTGTTCTGTTGATGATATATAGCCCTCAATGTTATGTTACAACAACACCAGCCAGTTCCCTTACCAAAGAAAAATGATCTTGAGATCGACTCCAGCCATCCGATTGGAAAGCACAAGATATTAGAAGCAAAACTAATGAAGGTTTTGGTTTACCGCATGATGATGTGACGAATTATCGTCCCCATCTACATGAAACACTTGTTGGCCGGTTCTTTTAGGCATTTGTTTTTCTAATCGATCTGGTGTCGTCCAATGTTGAAATAAATCAATGATTTTGTAGAAGTTTACATCAAATATTAAACGTAAGAAATATGCATGCAAAACTGAATGAAGTGTTGATTCATGACGAGTATTGAGTACTACTAATGAATATGGGACAGGAAAAAAGGGGGGATCGGATCGGATATGATATATATGAGGAGTGCAGTCGTCTATGGAAACACATGAATATAAGTATATGTGAGCTTTCTAAACAAAAAGATCAAGCTCAGAAATATACTAATTAATGATTGAGGGTCTAATTAATGTGTTAACTACTCGTATATTGAAACACATATGGAAGGAGAATAAGAAGATTGAAAGAATTTGTAATAAGATTTTCAGGGAATGGGAATATTGGATTTCTAATTAATTATTGCAGAGGGGTTGCAGAATTGTAAAGTGGGATGGAATCATATGTGTGTAACAACAAGATGGAACAAACAATGTTGTGTTTTGTTGAAAACATTGCTAATTAAACAAGAGTCATTTGTAATGTACCTTTGTTTTTGCCAAAAATAGAGGAATGGAAAGGTCTTTGTGGGCTGAGCTTGAATTACATAATGGGAGATATTAGTGTTACTTTAAAGTAGGATGAGAGTTCTTCTCGGGCTTCTTGTATCACATGCATGATTTCTTTGACTGCATGTGTTTCTGCAATTAAAGTAGTGGAGGACGAAATGAGTAGTTCAGGTATGCATTTTACTAGCTTGGACCAAGTGTTTAAAATAATTACGATCACACTAATAGAAACAGTGCTATTCTAATGCGCGTCATAAAGGGGTCAGATGACGCGCAAAAGCGCGTCAAGAAAGGACCAGTCATAAATTTTCATGACCCGCATTTGGACGTCATTCTTCTATGACGCTCGGTTTATGACCCTCGGTTTATGACTCTCTTTTCTGAAGTGCGTTTTTGCATGTCATAACTTAATTTTTATTATAAAAAATAATAATTTTTTTCAATTCCTAATTTTCTATTAAATGAGAATTAAAAACCTGATAATATAAAATTAAAAAACACAAATATCAAAATAACACATTTCATATATATATATATATATAAAATGTACACTTCAACTAAGATGTTTTTATTGCATAAACACATCAATGTACCCGGTAAATTCACGAATTTAGATACATGCTCAAGCCATTAGCTGAAATGTGTCAAAACCAAGATCTATTTAAACAGTTGATCACCTGTCAAAGTAACCCAATTCCATGTCAAAGATAACCTTGGAATTTAAGGTCTAATTAATCACTACATTTGCACAACTTTGACATTTAACTCTCAAAAGGGAATTAACATCAACACATTTTACAACAAAAAAAACTTACATTCAGTAATGATTCAAATACTAAATTCCGTGTTGGATTTGTTCATGAACTTTCAAAACTATATGATATAAGTTAGACAAAGTTATCCAGAGATCAAGTACCAACCTGAAATCATATCTACATGAACGTAACTTGAGTTATAGATCTCATACTTATTTACGCAACCGACATTAAGGCACTCTTCACATGATAACACCAGCAGCTAAATGTCCACACCATTGAGTTGGGGTGTAAGAGGTTTTATCAAATTTCTATCAGCATTGCCAAATCTCATAGGTGATGATTATATCAAGAGATACCGGTAACAATAGGCCGAGCTAAGAAATCGTAGACATCGGATTGTTCGGAATCATCATAGAACACTTTATCAAAGCTGAATATATACTGTTCATCCTTTTCATCCTGTTGAATATACAAAATGAAATCTACTAAACGTCAATACGTACAGAAGCGAGTTGTATAGATATAGAAATAGATATAGCTACAGATATATGGATATAGATATAAATATAATATAGAATATAGATACAGATACACATATATATAAGAAAAAGAAAAATACATTTTTCAAATTCTGAATTCTATTAAGCAGTTTCGCCCTTGATTCACTTATTTCCTGTAAACAAATTTCAACAGCTCTTCAATTTTCATATTAAAAAAAAATATATTATATAAAAACTAAAATAAAAAAAAACATACCGCAATCTTTGAATTAATTGGAGTCACATTTTCTTTCTTCTGCCAAAAACAAAATAAAATTTATAAATAAATTAAAAAAGAAAGAAACAAAGAAAAGAAGTTGTATATTGAATTCAGTAAAGTATAAAAAGAATAAAGATAAAACCCTAGTTATTATATAAATTATGTATGTAAAGCAGATCTATTACTTACAACAGAAAGGGGAGGAGAATCGGTGTTAGCAGATTAATTGTGCCTTTTTGAATTCTTCGGCTAGTGACGGCGGAGGAGGAGAAGGAAATTAAGGGTTTTTTGGTAATGGTTTGAGGGAGTGAAATTTAGGGTCAGATGGGGGAAATTAAGGGTTTTTTGATGGGGAGATTGGATTAGGATAAGGGGATTGGAGATGAATGGAGGTAGGAAGGATAGAATGGTTTTGGGGGAAAGGGTTTAATGTTTGGTGAAAGTGATTTGAATATTTTGGGTTGCTGCTTAAGAAAGTGTCACTGTACTCCGTGTTAGAACATTTTTTTATGACACTTCTGAAAACGCGTCATCCCCAACGTTAAATTTACTTGTAATGACCTTTATTTTATGACTTCTCATTTTGCGCGTCATCTATTAGCGTGGGTCATAAAAAGCGGGTCAAGGATAGCCCTGTTTCTAGTAGCGAGCATTATGCGAGCTTGCAACGAATTGAACATTCACAAGTATCACAGCACAAAAGGGTAAATATCCAGGAACCCCTTAATCTTGTAAAAAAAATTTTCGATCCTGCAACGCTATATGCCGGTGAGACCCCAGAAATTTTGGCTGTTTGAATATACTTTTACAGAGATTCGAATCTGAGTGACGTTCCCACTAAGTCGCCTTTTAGAGAGCAAGTGACAACCCAGATAGTTACAACACAGCTCCAAAATGATTAATGGTAACCCATTCCGTTTCAGACCATTTCTTAATTGGGCTAATTGATTGAAAAATATTTCAACTTGTCATGAAATCCTGTTTTAGGATCAAACTTTTAAAATGTCTATTGTGAGGATTAAAACCGGTAAAAAGTTCTATAAAGGGTCCGTGTTCAAGTACCCAGTTATCTTTAATTTTTAAAGTCATTTTCCTTTTTATTAATGTTTTCGTGGCTATTCCATGTCATATAATTATAAAAAATCATTTTCCATGTCATATATTTGACTTTGAGTTTATTGGGTTGACCAAATTTGGTTGTAACTGGCCGATCATCTCTTTCCTCAATCACATCCATTTTTTTCTACTTTTCTTCTCCATCAAACACACATCTAACACTAATTCCAAATCCTTAAAAAACTCATACCTTCACTGGCGGCCATCTCCACCACCACATAAGAGCAGCCGCCGTCACTCTTTTCTTTCTCTCTCACAGTTGTCACTTCCCATTATATATAGATGTGTTTATCTGTGTGTACGTGTATATATATATATATATATATATATATATAGATCAACCACTGCACTACAATCAAATTTGGATCTTGTGAAATGGTTTTGTCTCAAAATTGGATCTAATGAAATGGGGGGCGACGCGGTGGTGGCTTTCACATGGTGCGGCGCCGACAGTGCGACGTGAGGGTAGCGGCAGGTGGCGTCGGGTGTTGTTGGTGGTTATATGCCCTTTGTTGCGTAGATGACGATTGGAAGTTACTTTTGTAGCGTTTTGCGGTGTATCTCATTTTTCTGGCGATGGGGGCAGCGATGGGGTGACCAAAAACAAAAAGGAGAAGGGGGGGGGGGGGGGGGGGCACTACAAAAAAAATCATTTATTCACACTTCCTCTAACGAAGTGTGAAGAAATTTCTTAATTTATTCACGCTTAAAAAATCATTTATTCACACTTAATTCATCACTTATATAGGTGGAAAGAAAAAATTCACACTTCCTCTAACGAAGTGTGAAGAAATTTGGTGGTACAAATTATTCCTTACACTTCTAAGTGTGAACAATTGATATAGTTGTACACACTTGGAAGTGTGATTTTTTTTTTCTCACATATATAAGTGTGAAAATTTTATGATTTTTCAAATTTCTTCACACTTTTAAATATGGATACTTTTTAAACATTTTTAAGTGTAAACAAATTAAGAAATTTCTTCACACTTCTTTAAAGTAAGTGTGAATAAATAATATTTTTGTTGTAGTGGGGGAAGGAGAGATAGATGAATGTTGCAGTATATTATATGTTATAGTATATCTATTTTATTATTATATAAATCAAATAAATATAGTTTAAGGAATCTATTTGTACACATAAGTGCCAAGTAAGCAATAACCTGCTCCACATCATCTGTTAGCCGGTAAAGATCCATAATAGGTGTTTTTACCTGTTTTAATACCCTTGATAGACATTTTAAAAGTTTGGTCCTAAAACAGGATTTTGTGACAAGTTAAAGTACTTTTCAATCAATTAGCCCTTTTATTATTATTTCTCCAAATTCTAAATACATCTTAATATATGAACATAGTGTTGAATGAATATATTGATTTGAGTTTGTTAGTGGCCATTATGACCAAATGAGAATTTGGTAACTATGATATGAAATGGCCATATGATGACAAAAGAGATTTTAGCAAAATGATAGATAGTTGAGATTGATGATTTTAAAAGATTGAATTTTGTTAATTGAGACTTGTAATCGAGCCAACTCAAATAGAATGAGTTTGGGAGAATAGGAATGCTAGTGAATTGATAGTGTGGCTAAGTGAGTTAGCCAAGTTTGTGAATAAAGTCTTATATGCATATTGTGTTGATTTGTTAGGTTAAAAGCTTTGCACTTGTTGTGGCAATTTTGATTGTTGTTAGTCGCGGAGGAGGTGAGTAAATTTGCATACTCTTATATGTATGTTGGGTCGATTACTATATGATGGTGGATTCCGTGTGTGGTAATCGATTCGGCATTAGGGCCTAATTTTGAAGCCGGAGCCTAAGAACCCCATAGTTGAGTTGAGATGAGGCCTAAGAACCTTTTTGATTATTGTTTAGCGTATGTGGATCCATGTATGTGTTTGTTAACGCAAAAGTGAGTATGCAAGTGATGGTATGACGTTACCATTGGCTACATGCGATAGTCTTTTGTGTTTTTGCCCTCCTTCGTATATATATATATATTTGTATGCAAGTTTATTCACTAAGCATTCGCTTACTTTTTTAGTTGTTTACCCTTTTTATACGTGGTTCCGGAAGAAGGAACTAGTGTTTAGTTGATTGAAGTATTGGACTTGAAGTTGTTAGTAGGTTGAAGGTATTATGACCATTTGCGGAAGATGGTATTTTGGTAGAAACCTAATCGTCCCACCTCGTTCATGGCTCTTGATACATTTGTTTTGTTGGTAAAGTGTGTTTGGTCCCTTTTATGCAAATTCAAAGTATGTATGGTCTTATGGTTATAATCATATTTTCTTGACTCAAAAAGTGTCAAAATGGGTAAATGACCCATTTGGGTGTGTATGTGAAAGTTGGTTCAAATAGATGTTATAACTATGATGTAATTGTGTCAAATTTATGTTTGAACTCAGTCATGTTGTGATATGAAGCTTGGATTTGAGTTTGGAAAAGTTACAAGTTGAGTCAAGTGTCAAAATGAGTCATTTTGTTGTTCAGCCCCTGATATGTGGCACGTACAGAAAAGATATGTGGCACATTTTAGGTTTTGTTCAGATTGGGTCATTTGTGTGACACATACACTATGGATGTGACACATGAAAAGCTGAAAGTCAGAATGTGCGGCACATGCAGTTTTGCATGTGGCACATATTTGCTTTTGTTCTGATTTTAACTCAAAAATGTGGCACATGCATATAAGCATGTGGCACACCTGGGTAAAAAAAAATCTTAGTTTTTCTTTATCTAAGTCGTGTCGTTTCATTATGAATTGGTTATTGGTGGATTCATGTGGTTTTGCAATATAAATTTTACACTTTTTGTTTAATCAATTTAGTTATAATTGTAAATTTTTAGTGCATAATAATTTCAGAAAAATAATGAATGTTTAATGAATAATCATAGTCCACGTAGGCAAATAAGTATCAACTTGGCAAGCGGTGACGAATTTTAAAATTCAAATCAAAAATTAAAGAGTAAATTACTGAAATGATACCTATGGTTTGGTCGAAATTACTATTTTCATACATGTTAGATTTAAATTACGTCCATCATACCAATGGTTTACAATTTCGCACTCGAAAGGTACCTCAAGTTGACGACCGTTAGTTGTATCGTTAAGTAGCTAATGTGCTTTGCACGTGAGACATGAAACATGTAATATTATACAAACCACAGGTACCATCCGTGTAAATCACACTTATTATTTATCAATATATTTATTTTTATAATAAATTGAATGTTTTTTAAATAAAACTATCATCATTCTAAAATTATTTTATTTATTTAAAAACTATTGTTGGTTTACAAATTTTATTATAAATTTATAAAAACAATTTAATATTATATATATATTTTTTAAAAATTTGTATTAAAGTTCTAAGATTATTATTTTTAAAAATATTAATAATTTATTATTATCACTAATGGGTTGATAGCTCATTAATAATGCTTTTGTTCTTGTGTTATTTCACCAAGGTTCGAGTTCCACGTCTTACATTTAATTACTAGCCAAAACATTAATTAATTATTATTATGCAAAAAATTTATAAAAATTGAATTGATGGTTTAATAAAAATCATTTTCAGTTGATTTACTTTTTTTAGTATTATATTAAAATATTCTTACATGAATTTTTCTTTTTATCTTTCTTAAACTTTCAATGAGATTTTAATAAAAATAAAATAAAATAAACTATCAATTGTAACTAACTATATAATATATTAATTATATTTTTATACAATAGAAATAATATATAATTTATAAATTTGAAATACTTATAAATTATTTTAAAATAGTAAATATTTTTATAAATTAATTTTTTTGATAAATAATAATTGTACATTACACATATGGTACCTGTGGTTTGTATAATATTACACGTTTCATACCTCACGTGCAAGGCATGTTAGTTACTTAACGATACAACTAACGATTGTTAGCGTGGGGTTATCTTCTGAGTGCAAAATTGTAAACCATGAGTATGATGGGCGTAATTAAAATCTAACAGGTATGAAACTAGTAATTTTGACCAAACCACATGTACCATTTCAGTAATTTACTCAAAATTAAATAACAATTTCTCGTTAATAATACTTTGACAAATATCTTTTTTTTATGTGTGTGTTAAGATCAGGTTTTTAAGTTTGTTTTTGTTTTTTTTTTTTTTTTTATCAATAATTAACTTCCATTTCTAAACTTCGTTTTTAAAAATTGATACATCTTGCACTTTTAGTCCCTCTAGTGTATAGAGAAAAAGACATTAATGCCCTTACTTATATGGTACGTGCGTACCACGATTACAATTTTTGCCAACGTTTAGAAAAACAGTGGTATATTTTATTTAAGAGATTGAAAATATGGAAAAAGTATCAACGAAAAAAAAATAAAAGGTAAATAACTCCCATAGTCTCATTTTAAGGATTTTGAATCTCAATAAGATTAAGATGTATCAAAAAAGTAATATTGATGAAAAAGTAAAAAAGAAAACTAGACCTCTATATGTGAAGTGATATATTGATGAAAAATGGTGGCATGAATATCGTCTCTCATAAATTATCACGCCACATACCCTTCTGATAAACTCATAAAAGAAACAATACAATTCGAAAGGGATTTAGGTTTTACAGAATAGAAAAAATTAAAGTTTTAGGTTTCTTGAAAAAGGGCGACGACGGAGGTACGATTCGGTGGAAAATGGACGACGATCAACTGTCGAGGTTTCTTGGAAACTTTGAGACCAAAGTTTATTTTGAGGAAAACAAAGAATCGTTTCCCGGAAGACGTGTTTTTTGGTCCCAAAACCTACAACAGAATTCCAACGGTGAGGCAAATTCACAGTTCTTGCATCACATCATCATATTATTAATTTGTTGTAGTCCATAAATAGGCTATATGCATTTAAATTGTAATTTTATGCTTCAGTATCAATTTGGGCATCTTCAGTTTTTTTTGGACAAATCTGGATCCGTGCATCCATGTATGAATAAGTGTTTCTTTGGGATGCAAATTATTTTACTGTATTACTTTGTATTAGTTTGGACCAGCCGAGTTGAGAAGGCTTTGGATGATTGGAATTTATTACTTTGTAATTGTTATTAGTCGTTATTTGTCTTAATGTAGTGTCTAGTTGCCGAGTTTCAGGAAGTAGCCTACCAGGTGTAATAGGCTTAGATTAGCATGCGTGGTGCAAGTCGTCTTAGCAATCAGCTAAGCCGCCTGAACTTTCAGTTTTTACTGGTTTATTTATAAAGCTAACCAGGGTAGATTACCTTTTACCCAAATTCGTGCGAGTGTGTTGATTTTTATGTGTGTGTATATGTTCGTCAATTCTTAATAGAGACCTTTTTTCTAAAAAAATTCCTTAATGTATGTATTTATCTATTTCATTCTGTATGTATACAGTAAGTTGAACATGCATATTTTCTTTTGACAGAGATCCACGGCAAGGTTAAATCTGCATTTTCTAGTATTGATGTCCCCCGTTTGAAGGGGCTAATCCAGTTTTGGGCACCCCTTGCAACCACCGAGGGAAGACACTTACTTTCAACTTCTGACCAACCTTTTGTTCTTGAGGATCTTGACCCTCGTCTTTGCAAATACAGGTTACATTCTGTCAGGTATCAATATAGTATTGATGATCATAATGATAATACTTCCATCATATCAAATGGCTTCGTGGCCACTGCATTCCATAACCGTTTTCCAGAGGTACTTCTCGATTTAAGGCAGATGATTAGCATAGAAGACGGGAGGAGTACCAAAGATCCATTGGTTTATTCTGCCCTTAATTGTGATTTAACCTCTTCTATATTATTCCCTATTTTCTATCATAGCTCTTCTTGTGTTGGTGTTGTTGAGTGTTGTATGAAGGTGACTGGTCTTCTTATAATTTTCAATCAGTTGAAATCTGCACTAGAGGTATCTGCGCCTGCCTTCTACATACTAATACTTTTTTTCTTTATATATCTTTATCAATATGCATTGTGCAGAGAGTCGGTCTGACTACGTATCCTATACAAGAAGGCCTGCCAGACATGGTAAATACATGTTTGATTCTTTGTTGTGTTTATTAAAGTGGTTGCCGTATGCAGTTATATCATTTGTTGACCTTTTGTCATCTTTTTAAGGGAAAAGTATCTGGATGTGTATGTAACTTGTGACCAACTACTATTGTATGAAAGAAACTTTAGTCGGGTTCATTGTATGTAAGTAACATGTTAAAACTGAATAAATCGTGTAAACAAGCTGATGTGGAGGTCTCTCATTGGGCCATGTATCAGATGCCTGCCTGGTGCTGCCACGTTGATTTCTTACACGATTCGTTCAGTTTTAGCATGTTACTTACATACAATGAACCCAACTAAAGGTTCTTTCACACAATAGTAACTGGTCACAAGTTACATACACACCCAAATACTTTGCCCTCTTTTTAAACTACAACTACTAGCCTATTAAAAATCCGTACTTAATTTTGTATGTGATTATTTACTTTAAGTATCATGCATGCAACAGACTATGGATAGTTTCAAACGTGTCCGGGATGAAATTGAAGATGCACTAAAGTTTGTTTGCGAATCACATCACTTGGCTCTTGGTCAAGTATGGATCCCCTATTATGATGACTATGTGTCCTTCACATCTTCTTCTACCCTCATCATACGAAGCCAATGTTTGCACTCAGGCTGTCTGGTTATTGCTGTATTGACTCAGATGATGATCCTATTAAGGATTATTATGATACCTCTAGTATTCTTCCTTTGAAATTGGAGGAGGGGCTTCCTGGGAAGACACTTGCTACTCATCAACCACACTTCTGCAGAAATCTTTGTATGCCAAGGAGGGTCAGCGGCTTTTTGGGGATATACTCGGGCAGTGCTAAATGCAGTTGCCTTGCAATATGCCTGAGGAGTGTTCACACTGCAGATCTTGATTACGCCTTTGAATTCTTCTGGCCGCGAAGTCGAAACTACTTAATTGTGTTGGAGTCTCTGTTGTCAAAACTGAAGATGTGTCTGCCGAGTTTTAAGTTTCCTTCTGGTGCAGAAGTTGGTGAAGAGTTATGCATTTTGGATGTTGAGAATTCTACAAGAAACAGAAGCGGATCTTTCAAGATTTTCAAAGGGGGCAGATTGTCAAAAACACTTGGAGCCTCCAAAGAAACAAAATCGGTGGCTGATGAGGCCAGACAACAATATGAAAGCACCTTGGTTGAATCTGAAAGGGACGCTAATGGTAATCACAGTCTTCTGTTTTCAACTTACACTTGCTGTATGATCCAAATGTGGATGGGCGTTTAGGGATTCATTTTTGGGTACCATAACTATATGTCCGTGTAACAAAAGCTTCTGTTGCTACACTTTTACGTACCAAACGCTTCTATTGTGTCTGCATTTATTTTGCTTCTATACTTTCTCTGCATTAGAATGCGATACATAACGTTACTTTCTTGACATTTCAGATCAGTGGCTGAGAGCAAAGCATGTGAAGAGAGAGTTATATGACGTGTACGACGGTGAGGGTGAAGCTGACATTGACCCATTTTGGGAGGACGATGATGATATGCTCATGGAAACATATTATAGGAATGAATGCACCCTAATCTATCTCCGAAGCTCATATACACTTGCAAATGTTAAGAAGATTATTGAGGAGGATTTTAAATTGGATCCTGGCACTTATGTGTTGGGTTACTTGTTTGAGAAGGGGACCTGGGTTAAGCTAGATACAGATGAAAGATTGTCAAAATGGAAAAAACACTCTAGAAGTGCCCAGAAGAGTTGTTTTACAGTCTCCGTGGTGCCATTAGACACTTGCGGATGCTCAGGTCAACAGGCTCAGTTACTATCTTCAGTGTTCTGTTCAGGTGAAGAATGTTTTATATTACCCAAAGTTAGCGACTAAACCCTTGGCTTGTAACTCTTGGAAATTGTTAGATGTTGATTGCTCGTTTGATCTAAGTTCTGAATGGTTTTGGATTAGGGTGTTAATGTTGGTTTCGGTATATTCTTAGAAAAATTATCTTTCTTGCAAATATTTTAAATTTATAATTATGCTATGTTTAAAATTATAGCTGAAATAGTTGGATCATGTGAATGTGAAATTGTGAATGCTCCCGGATGAGGAAGATATACCGAGCTATAGCTTAACTTGACCTTAAAACTAGGAGTTGATTAAGCAAGCGAGGTTGAATGTTCCGGTTATCCCTTGTAAACTAAAAACTTGAATTTTGTTCAAATGGAGATGGAAGTTTTGAAAAATGCAAAAAAGATTCTAGAAATGCCAAAAAAAAACAAGGAATGCTAAGATCAGCACACTCAGCAAGTATCTTTAATGTCCTCTTCATGCTGAGATCTAAGCTGTTAGGAATGGATTAAGGTGTTGACTGTTGGTTTCAGTAAATTATCCAAAAATTGTTTTCCCGTGCAATTTTGTCAAACCTTATAATTATCATTATGGGATTGTTGATTCTGATTTAGCCTGCTATGCTATGATCGGGAATTATGCAGAGGCGGATCCACCATAGTGACCTACCTTAGTTTCAAAAAAGTTTTAGAGGTTATGTGTTAATTTTTTCAAGGACCTACCTAAAAATTTGATCAGGACCTACCTAAACATCGGGGATAACATTCAGGTCTTTTGGTGAGAAAAGAAAGAAAAAAATTCCGGCAACTACATCGGACTGAAAAAGAAAATAACGAAGGAAGAAGATGAAGTACGTACATATTAATGCTTAGAGACACGTGACACTACAAAGTACAGATCACTATTTTTTATTCTACCTATCGAAAGACAGCTATTGTCCACTTTAATCTTTTAATCAACTTATGTTGTACATATTCATAAGCAAAGTGTACAACTCTGAATGATGGTTTTTTATACGCCCCCATATCCCAGCCAGCCTTTTTTAGTATCTAGATCACTACCACTTTTTGCAGCGATTCTCGCTGTAAAAAGTGAAAAAAATGCGGGCCCCCATGTCTATAATGGTAAATATGACAGAATAAAAGCAGGCCCTCTCTCTAGGTCACTGTAAAAAGTCTGGTCGAGTTACCAGACGCTTTTTTATACGACTACTAATAAATACAATAAATAATACTATGTTACATATTTATCAATGTGGCTTTTATACCATATATATAAGTCTGTCAAAACATCTTTATATATAATAAAGAATGATTGTTTTATAAATTATTTTTAAAAATAATTATGATACAAAATATTTTAAAATGTTTTTATTTTATTTATGATGTCATATTTAGTTAATAATCTTTTTAAAATTATTATATTATATTATATAAATAAAAAAGAATTGTGATAACATAAGACTTTTAAAAATTATGTACTCTCATGCATCTTTTTAATTAATTATAACATCATCATATTAATTTTAAAATATCCTTCTTTTTATAAATATATCTCATTAATATAAATTTTTATTAAATGTTCACACTATTATGTAAGTTTTTAATAACCTTAATTTTTCGTTATAATAGGCAAAAAACTATAATGTCTTTTTGGATAGGTTTTACTTTTTTGTTTTTATCATCCGTATATGTTTCAACATGTGTCCACAGCTGCACATGTTCTGTTTCCCTTTAGTTTCGTTATCTACATAATAACTTATCATAATCTTTCAATTTATTTAACGTTGTTATTATACATTTTAACATGATAAAATTTTTTAAAACTACACGGATATAATTCAGTTAATTTGCAAAGCGTTTATAAGTTAACGTGATTAGCTAGTGAATATGTAAGTTTGTATTGAACCAAATTTATTTCAAAACATATAAGAGTTCGATGCTTTTGAGAGTGTAATTTATATCTCATAAGGCCTCTAAACTTCACAAAATAAATTCTCTCAAAATATGAATTTGTATTGAGCCCCAATTTATTTCAAAAGATATATAAAATTCGGTATTTTGAGAAGCCCTAATATATATTACGAGTATCTTACGGGCCTTTAAAAGTTATAATGTATTTTGTATTAATAAGTCAAGAGTTAGAGTTTAATTCTAAGTCTTATAAGAAAATTGAATTTATATATAATTAAAAAAGCTAATTTAACAAAGTAAATAAATTAAAAGTACACGTATCGATCAAGAATTACGTCACGTATCGTTTCAAAAATATTTCACTCATGTTTTAGTTTATTGGTAGATATGTTCATTAATAACATATCAAATTAAAGATAACCTTATTATATATAACAAAGTTTTATATTTAATCCAATACATTTTAGTATCTTACATAACCAATAGCTAGACTTTTAACCTTATTACATGTAACAAGGATACATGTGTCAACAACTTTTTTGTAACATAAGGGTTTAGAAATTCATGTTTTTTAACTAGCCAAATTTTTTGTAGTGGGTGTTTGATATCGACCCGACCCAAACCGACCAATTAACATACTTATTATTTTTTTTTTAAACGAGCCAATAATCAGGACCTACCTTGTTTAAAATCCTGAATACGCCACTGGAATTATGGCTGAAGTAGATATACATGATGTGAATGTGAAATTGTGAATGTTCCCGAACAGGCAAAGTATACCAAGGTTGACCTCAACGCTAGAAGCGATATCGAATGTTCTGGTTATCCTTTTTAAACTAGAAATTTGAAACTTGTCCTTCACCTCGAGGATATATTAACATGTCACAACTAACATAGCAAGGACCAATTTCATCATATAAGACTTTAGGTCGGTCGTAGTAAGGTGAGTAAGAGTTCTTTCTAATGTTCTTCCTTGAGAAGCTAATGCTAGGAGCCCTCCCAGTCCCATCCATTTCTTCCCATTTAAGTGTTTCGACGGGTATGTGTGGGCCAACTTTTGTACTGTTGCTAATTAAAAAAAAATTAAATTACTTGATATGATGATATCTTAAATAGAATAAAACTTTTTAAGAGTTGAAGAAGAGGTTTATTGCTAGAGGCAGTTTTTAGGAGAGAGAAATTTATGTGGCTATGAGAAAGATGTGAGGAAGATATTCTTAAGGGTGTGTTTGATAGGATAGAATTGAAAGGGTGTAAATGGAATGAGAATCACTTCTTTTGGTTGGTTACATAAGAGAATGGAATGAAAGGGTGGACTGTAGAAGGGGAATCAATTCCATTCTCATGATTCCTGCTAAAATGGTGAAGAATGGAATCAAGTTTCCTTTTTTATTTTCCTCATGGATTTAACTATTAATTTTATTTATTTATATCATGATATTATAATTAATTTTTGTTAAAGTTTTCTTTTTTCATATTAATTTGTTTATATTTTATATTCTTTTTATGTTTATATTCTGTTGTTACCAAACAATGTAATATATTCTCTTTCAAAAAACTAATTCTATTTCCTATCATTTCCTTTCTTTATTATATTTTCATTCTCTATGATTCCCTCCTACCAAACGACCCCTTGATAAGAGAGGCCTTACGACGTTCCACTCATCCTAGTTTGGTTTGACTTTTAAGTTACTAGCTAACTATTTATTTGAAGGATTAGTATTCTCTAAGGTTGTAACAACTTTACAGGTAAAGCTGGAATGATCTTAACCATTAAATTAAAATTTAAGGTCAAGATTCAAACTTGATATTTGAATTTTAACCATTCATTTCAATTTAAGGGCTAAAATTTATCCTACTTCATCTCTCTAAAGTTATTTCAATTTTAAAGAATCTCTATTCTTATTCTAAGGTCAAACTAACTATATATTATAGTGAAATGTTCGTTTGAAAACTAAATTTTCTGTGAGAACTAGAAAACTGGTCAAAACACACTGTGATCTGAATTTAACACAACGTGTTTTAATTGTGTTTTTATAAAACACAATGTGTTTTTATTGTGTAATCTAAAATACGTTGTATTAAGTTTAAATCACAATGTGTTTTTGATAGCGTTGTAAATCAGAAAATTGTTCAAACGCACTGTGATATGAACTTAACACAATGTGTTTTTGAAAAACATATTAAAAACACATTATGTTAAATTCATATCATAGTGTGTTTGACAGTTTTATAGTTTTCATTAAAATTTTAGTTTTCAAATGATCAAAACCCATATATTATAATTCCATCTTAATCAGATCGACAGTAACACTTTTGAGTAATAAATATATGGGTTATCATTTACTTACAAAACTTTTATCATTTTTTTGGATTTAATATCTCAAAATGTAAGATTTTATGAACAAATTTACAATTTGTGTAACAACCTTCAATAGTGTTCATTGTAGGCGTGTAATTTCTTTTATTGTACACTTTGTCTAATAAAACAGTTGGACGCTTATGTATAGCCAGTTAGTGCCACACAGTGTCACGCGAAACATTTACGCCACATACTCGCATATAGTATACATACAATACAACTAGATGGATACCCGTACGATATAGCGGTGGTATACTGTGGCGGTGGGCGGAAGTGACAACAGTTAATGGTAGTAATTGCTATATCATCTTTAACAAAACTGCGGGTTACAAAAGAGAAAGAGTGGTTGGAGCGTGCCTGATTTTAGGATGGAGAGGGTATTATGGGAATAAAAAATGTCTAAGGGAAAATAAGGTACTTCAAAAACAGAAATAATTAATAGGGGAGAATTTGCTTTATTAGGTAGTATAGATATAGATTAACATTAAAAAAAATGGGGGTTGATTCTTACACGAATAATATTGATGGATACAAGGAAATTTAATTTGAATAGACTATTGTATCCCTAACTCCGTAAGTTATGTTTAGCTCGGATATTTTTACCCTTTCAACTTTGTCCTCCAATTCTCCAAACAAAAACCAAGTATCCAAAATCCTTTACGGCTCATCATCTACCAATTGCGTTAGTCAATCCTCCTATTCATGTATATATATAAATCTCTTTATGTGTATATAAATACAAAACAATAATCAAACATTTTTCTTTATATATAGATTTTTGATGACACTTCACTCGCTTCCTCTTCGTCTTCTCGGGGCTGTACAAAAGCTTCAATTTTCTTCTAGTTCGTTCACCAGTACGACACCCAGCTGTTGATCATGCCGTTCTCGTTTTCCGAATTTGGATAAACATGTCCTTTTCTTTTCAAATCTATTCTATGTATATGTGTATCCATATATAACTATAGTTGAAGCCAAAGGTTTTTGAATTTCAGTTATTCAATTTTTTTAAAAATCAAGATTATATGGTATGTATATAAATGAATACATGACTGACTTTATCAACAAATTTTGACTTTTCGTTAACTAGAATACTAAAATTGATTATAAAAAAAGTTATTTTGTGTAAAATGATAATCAAGATAAAATGTCAATATATTGAAAGGTTTTTATTTATTCGCAGAAATTTGGAGAAAAAGTTTGATGATTATGGTGCCATTGCTTTAATCACAACAATCGAAAAAGATGTTAAAATAAAAACCAACTGAGAAAGGGATGAACACACTAACGCATGCGGATGTTAAGTTTCTATGGATCATGAACTTTGGAGTCAAACATGTAAAGGTGAAAATTTATTGGGTAAACACAGGATAAGGGTATAATAGTCTATTCATATTAGACTTCCTTGTAAGTATCAAAAGCAACCGTGAAAGAATCACCTGCCTTAAAAAATAGTCAAATACAAGGAGTGTTTGGCCTAGCTTATTTATGAGAACTTATTACTTTTTTTGGCTTATATTTTACAAAATAAGCCATTTAGGTGTTTGGCCTAACTTATTATATATAAGCATTTGGGCTTATATAAGCTAGTTTCGATAAGCTTCTCCAATTATGGTTTTCTAATACAAGCCATTGAAATTGTTAATAAGTTAGGTAAGCTAATCCAAACACTATTAAAAGAGCTTGTAAGGTAATCTATAATATATAACTAAAAGATGGGGTTGGGGGTACATTTGGCACCCCTAATCCACCTCTTTGAGTCTAATCCTCTTTCCTTATGAATCCTCTAATTCTTTAATATTAATCTAAATTAATTTACACTTTTTTGGTTTTCCATCACCAATTTACACTTTAACCCCAATCACCATTACTACTCGGTCCGGTAAATGCCACCCGAATGATGGAGGTAATAAGTATCAACACCCAACAAAATTCTAGTGCTACTAATGTTCCTATGCAGGTTGATAGTGAGGATGAAGATGAACAAGTTGATGAAGAGATTGTAGTGGAGCCGAACCAAGCCGTGAAATCATCGGCCGTTCCATCTACATCTACTACACCGTTTGCTACACCGGTAGCTAAACCGGCGGTTGTTGAGCCTCAAGTAAAGCCGTACAAGCCTAAAGTCCCTTTCCCTCAAAGACTGAAGAAGGATAAGCTCAAGGAACAATACGGTAAGTTTGTAGACATGAGTAAATCGGTTTATATTAATGTGTCTTTGGTTGATTTGCTTTCAGGAATGCCGAACTATGCCAAGTTTATCAAGGATCTTATAACGGACAAGAGGAAGCTAGAGGAAGCTAAGGCTACTTTCCTAAATGCGGAGTGTTCGGCAATTGTGCAAAATCAAATCCCTCCTAAGCTTGAAGATCCAGGGAGTTTTCTGATTACTTGTTCTCTTGATGCTAAGCTTACTTGTGATGCTTTGGCCGATATTGGTGCAAGCATTAATTAGCCTTTTTCAGTTTATAGGCGATTGTCTTTAGCGGCTTTAAAGCCAACTCGGATGAGCATTAGGCTCGCCGATCATTCATTTCAGTATCCCATGGGGATTGCTGAAAATTTGTGTGTTAAAGTAGGCCGTATTGTCTTTTTGGCCGATTTTGTTATCCTTGAGATGGAAGAGGACGCCAAGGTGCCTCTTATCTTAGGCCGACCTTTCTTGTATACGACTGATGCTATCATTCGTGTTAAGGATAAAGTTATTTCGTTGGGTATAGGAAATGATAGGATTTCGTTTTCAATTGATAAAGCTTTGCAACATCCTTATTCTACTAATGATTCATGTTTCAGGATTGATGTGATTGACGAGGATGAAGCTTTGGAAACGGAATTGATGAATTTTTTGGACACGGATGAAGGAGAAGCTTTGCTTGCTTGTAGTATAGAGGAGCAAGTGATGGTTGCGGATATGGTGAAAGAGATCATGGAATTAAACACAAATGAGTCACCACCGGAGGATCAGACGTTTGAGGAGATTGAAAGGGATGGTTTGAAGATTGAAACTTCGGTGGAAAATCCACCAACCGATTTGGAGCTCAAGCCACTTCCCGAGCACTTGGAATATGCATTCCTCGAAGGTAAGTCACTTCTTCCCGTTGTCATATCATCATTACTTTCGGATGATGAAAAAGGTAAGTTAATGACTGTGTTGAAGGCTCATAAAATAGCCTTTGCTTGGCGTACAACTGACATACCCGGAATTAGCCCTGAATTTTGCAAACATAAGATTAATTTGCATGAAAATTTCAAACCGAGTGTTCAAAGACAAAGGAGGCTAAATCCGAATATAAAAGATGTTGTTAAGAAAGAGATAATAAAACTTTTAGATGCTGGAATTATTTATCCTATCTCTGACAGTCTATGGGTAAGTCCGGTCCATTGTGTACCGAAGAAAGGGGGGATGACTGTTGTCACTAATGAACATAATGAACTTGTACCTACTAGGACGGTTACCGGGTGGCGGGTGTGTATTGATTATCATAAATTGAATGATGCAACCCGTAAAGACCATTTTCTCTTACCTTTCATTGACTAAATGCTCGAACGGTTAGCCGGAAACGAGTATTTTTGCTTTCTTGATGGTTTCTCCGGGTACTTTCAAATACCCATTGACACCAATGATCAAGAAAAGACGACCTTTACATGTCCCTTTGGCACGTATGCTTATCGTAAGATGTCATTTGGATTGTGTAATGCTCCCGCCACCTTCCAAAGGTGCATGATCGCAATATTCCAAGACATGTTGGAGACATCTATGGAGGTTTTCATGGATGACTTCTCGGTCTTTGGTGATTCTTTTGACAAGTGTCTTTCCAACTTGGATAAGATGCTTGAGCGATGTGAGCAGGCACACCTTGTTCTTAATTGGGAGAAATGTCATTTTATGGTTAGAGAGGGAATTGTGTTAGGTCATAAGGTGTCTAGTTTGGGGATTGAGGTAGATAAGGCTAAAATTGATGTTATTGCTAAATTACCTCCACCAACTAATGTAAAGGGCGTTAGGAGTTTCTTAGGTCATGCCAGGTTTTACCGTAGGTTTATTAAAGACTTTTTTAAGATAACCCGACCTATGAGTCGTTTGCTTGAAAAAGATGTGCCTTTTGAGTTTAATTCGGATTGTGTAAAGGCATTTGAATTGTTAAAAGATTGTTTGACTCACTCACCCATTATGGTTTCTCCTGACTGGTCTCAACCTTTTGAATTAATGTGTGATGCGAGTGATTTTTGCAGTTGGAGTTGTTTTAGGGCAACGAGAAGGTAATCGTTTTCGTCCTATTTACTTTGCTAGCAAGACTCTTAATAGTTCTCAACAAAATTACACTACTACTGAAAAAGAGTTGCTTGCTGTTGTGTATGCATTTGATAAGTTTAGGTCGTATTTGGTGCTTAGTAAGACCATTGTTTTACCGATCATTCAGCCCTTAAGTACTTGTTTGCTAAACAAGATGCTAAACCTCGTCTCATACGTTGGGTCTTGCTTTTACAAGAGTTTGACATAGAGATAAAGGATAAGAAAGGGGCTGAAAATTTGGCGGCCGATCACTTAAGTAGATTAGAGGATCCTCACCGTGAGGAACCAAAGGGAAATGATATTGATGATACCTTCCCGGATGAGTCTTTGATAAGTATTGTATCTAATGTTCCATGGTATGCAGATTTTGCTAATTATCTTGTTGCAGGGGTACTTCCAAAGGGATGGACAAATCAACAAAGGAAAAAGTTCTTTTCCGATGTTAAGCATTATTATTGGGAAGAACCCTATATGTTTCGTGTTTGTGCAAATGGAATGATTAGAAGATGTGTTGTGGGTGGAGAGACTCGTTTGATCCTGGATGGATGTCACCGAGGGCCAACCGGTGGTCATTATGGACCTTCCGTTATGTGTCTAAATGGGCAGAGGCTAAGGCCTTGCCAACAAATGATGCAAGGGTTGTGATAGATTTTGTGAAACAATTGTTTTGTCATTTTGGTTGTCCTAAGGCCTGAATAAGTGATCGTGGAACTCATTTTGCGAATCACCAACTTGCTAAGGTGTTGGAGAGGTATGGTGTTCATCATCGTTTCTCTACTTCTTATCACCCGCAAACGAGTGGCCAAGTAGAAAATACAAATAGGGCTTTAAAACGAAATTTAGAGAAAACCATAGGTGATAATCCTAAAAATTGGTCAAAGAAATTAGATGATGCATTATGGGCTTTTAGGATCGCATTTAAGACTCCACTTGGAACTACACCTTATCGGTTGTTGTATGGGAAAACATGTCATTTGCCTTTAGAAATAGAGCATAAAGCTTATTAGGCTCTTAGGAATTGTAATATGGATTTAATTGAAAGTGGTGAGTTAAGAATGTTACAATTGAATGAGTTAGATGAGTTAAGATTGCATGCTTATGAAAATTCAAAGCTCTATAAAGAAAGGACAAAGGTTTGGCATGATCGTAGGTTAAGAAATAAAGATTTCAAAGTAGGTGATAAAGTTTTGTTGTTCATTTCAAAGTTTAAGTTGAAACAACCTAAATTGACTTCAAGATGGATGGGACCCTATGTCATTAAACATATTTATCCTTCGGGGTATGTGGAATTGTATAAGGGGAATGGGGAAACATTTATTGTCAATGGCCATAGGTTGGAGGTTTTTAATGAAGAGTCTTGTGATGAGGGAGTTGTGGTTGATCAACTTCCATTTTATGAAATTGATAAGTAATTGGGGATGTGAGTCTAGCTAACGACTCCTTAATAAATTAAGCGCTTATCGGGAGACAACCCGTGTGTTTTTATTTTAGTTTATTTCATTTTTTGTTCCTTATATTGAAAAATCCAAAAACATTTGAAAAATCAAAAAAACCAAAAAGATTTTTGTTTTGTTAGTTTAGTTATGTATATTTTTCGTTTTTATAGCTTTTAGTTGAGATGTGCAGGTTCTAAAGTGTCCAAAGGTGTTACGGTAAGTCATAACGAGCCAAGGTAAGTGCGAAAGGTAAGTTTGGTTAGTGGTGCGCCGCACTTGAGGGTGAATCAGAGAATGGATCCTTCTGAGAAGAAAATGCGCCGCACCAAGTTAAGGGGTGCGCCGCACCACCTATGTTTTTGACCAGATTGACTTAGTTTGACTTCCATTGACTTCCTGGATTGGGTTAGGATTCTTGTAGGGCCCGAAAATCTGGGAAATAAGGCTACCCATTTGAACTCTTTTCTTCCCCTGGCCACGACACAAACACACACACATAAGAGTTTTGTTTTCTTTCCTTTCAAAAGCAAAAGAATCAAGCAAACTTTCAAATCCATTCCAATTTCTCTTTTTAATTATTCATCAAGATGGTTAGGGATTGTTCTCAAAGGTAAGTGTTCTTCCATTGTCCTCCATTAATCATATCTAATTCGAAATTAAAGAGGGATTTTCAAAATTAAGGAGTTTAAAACGAAATTACTTGAATCTTTTGAATGGGTTTTGTGTTTTTCATTGATTACACTATCATTGTACTAGTAATTTCGTTTAATTTGAAGAAATTCGGATTAGGGTTCTTGAGAAATTTGGAAATAATTTTGGGGTTTTGATTATAGATAGGTTGGGATGGTATGTTGATGCTTGAATTAATGTGTAATCGTTTTAATTTTGATTAATTTCGTGTTAATTGTTTAGATTGTGATTAGGGTTCTTGAAAGTGACATATATTCGAAATAAAGAGGGAAGAATGTTTATTTGTTTATGGGAAAATCTGGAATCAATTTAAGAAGAAACGAAAATTTTTTTTGAAGCAGGTGCGCCGCACCAGTATGGGGGTGCGACGCATATCGGGGATTCAGGATACTGAAATTCAAGAAGGTGCGCCGCACCAGTAAGGGGGGTGCGCCGCACTTGGGTGTCTAAAATTTTTAACTTAGTTCGTTTTTGTTTCCCGTGACTTATGTTTGTTTGCTTTGTTGTTTTTGTTTGTTTTTGCAAAAAGGAAAGCATGTTGAAGGTTCAAGCAGTAGTGATGAGTTCGTTCCCGGGATTAGGCGTGGGTATGACTTTAGTGAACCGGACCCAAATGACAACTACCGTTATAGAGACGGTGCGCTAACTTTAAGTGCTAAGAATCATCCCGCTGAACCACATGAGTGGTTGCGTTTTCCAGGAGTGACAGGGAATGAGCGTATTCATTACTTGAACCGGCTTTAAGACCTAAGGTACAAACATGTTATGGAACCCAAAATAGTTAGTTGGGCGGATTTTGAGAAACTCAATATAAGAGACCCTGTGATGGAAATGATAACTTGTAAAAGTAGGAATGCTAATGGTGAAATCAAAACATATAAGATGTGGGAAAATGTTTTTAGTTGTGATATGACACCGGTTCGTGAGTGGTGTCTTGAGTTTTTGAGCACCATTCGGGTTGATACAAATTTAAAAAGGGAAGAATTTTATACAAGAAAGGTTATCCACTTTCGGGCAGGGGGGGGGGGGGTTCAAAGGCATTGTACGGTGCCTGAGTTTGCATATTTGACTGGGATGGTTACGGGGGCTGAATTGAATCATTGGGAAACTTATGAGTTTTTGCGTAAAGGAGTGTATGATAAGGATGTGACTGGTTTTGATAATGACAAAACAACAAAGGATTTTTGGTTTGAAATTGGTGGGAGTGGTAAGTTGGCTATGACGGTGAGCAAGGTATTGGAAATTCAGGTACCTATTTTGAAAGTTATTCACCGTATGATCACCCATTACTTTTTGGTTAGGAATGATCATAATGAGAAGGTTTCTCCCACTGATGCTTGGTTAATGAGGTTGTTTTATGAAGGGTCCCCGACTACTTTTGCTTGTGCACCGTATGTGTTAGCTAAGTATCTTGCTATACATAAGGATCGTGTTCTTGTTTGCGGGAATTTCATTTGTAAGATTTTTGTGATGTTGGGATTTGATACAAATAGGAACACAAGGAGTTTGGTTAAGGTTCCATGTAGTCGGTTTGGAATAAATGATTTGATTAGTTTTGGATTGATTTTTGAGGTGGATGGTAGAGATGTGTTTGTAGGAGATTTGCCCGAGGAGTAGAGGCCGGTAGGTAAGAGGCGTAGGGAGGATGGCCCTAGTGCTCCCAAGTTTGTAGCCGGTTCTTTTTCATCTTCTTTTGACTTGTCTGCTTTGCAGGGAGCTGTTTTTGGTTTGCAGGGATCCACGGATATGTTGCTGGATAATGCCCGGACGGCGAACAGTATGCTTCATAGAGTGCTAGATCAGCAAGAGCACTTCCGTCCAATGTGGGAGAGTGATATGTCCATTTATATATACATTCCCATATCGTTTCTAATTCGTTTTAAGCTTAATTATGAGCAAATTACATGTATATTTGATGCTTTGATGGTATTGTTAGTGGTTGCAGGCTTAGAACAGTTGAAATGGTTAGAAACAGCTTTCGGATGACTAGAAGATGCATTAGGTTGGTTCATGGACGCATACGAGTGAAGACGGAATGAAAACTACAAATTTTGGCTGAAAACAGAGCAGGTGTGTCGCACCTGGAAGATTGGTGCGGAGCATTTTCTTCTCAGAAAGTTGGAAGATGTTAGAAAGCAGGGAGGTGCGGCGCACCAACCCTATGGTGCGTCGCATATCGGGCAGAAGGATTTTTGGAAACAAAGCCAAGGTGCGTCGCACCTGATGCTTGGTGCGTCGCACCTATAGGTCGGTTTGTGAAGACTTTCTGAAAACTCTATAAATACAAGACCAAAACCCTCCCATTCGATATACGTTCACTTCCAGTCGATTTCAGGGTTTCTTGAGGCACTTTTTAGCAGCTTTTTCGTTCTCCAAGTTCTAGGGGTTGCTCAAGGGATTCAAGGCACTCAAACATCGATTTTCTTAGCTTTTCATTCTCTTTCGCACTTTGGTACAAGATGTTTACTCTTTCTTTTGCTATTTGTGATTTATTTATGATTATGTCTAGCTAAATAACTTCATCATCCACTATGATGAAGTGACACATTGAATAATGGTTGCATAATCTTTTGAATTCAAGTTGATTTGATTTAACGTTGTGTCGTAATCTTAGCTTATTAATTCTTTGTTATTTAACTCTTAATTGCGGATAGTTTTTGCATGATCTTAGTGGTAACTAGGCTGTGTAAAAGTTATTTTGATTGCTTGGTTAGAAGCGATTGTTTCTATGACGGGTACGTTAGAAAGTAATTAATAGTTAATAAGAGTTAACGGGTTAATGGTTGGGTACAATCAAGAGACACAATTGTTATCTAAATAACCAAAACAATTAGTTGACTAGGAAAGTTATGAAAGACGTCTTGGGGTACCGGTCTTAGTAATGGAACTAGTTAATTAAGGGAATTGAATAAGGTAACGAACTTGACGGGTACGGGGTGAGTCTTTGTTTAGTTCTCGGTTATTAATCAACATATTCGATCTGGTTCTTCATTTAAGTGCAACCTAAATAATGTGTTTCATGGAGTCGAAAGTGGATGATCTCCTCATCCTATTTGATATAAAACAATTTTCTTTTCGATAAATTCTTAGGAATTTATAACTCTTTCAATCAACTAACTTTTAATATAAAATCAAGATGACGTGGTGTCTTTAAAAACCAAAATCTTTTTAACTACTTAAAACTCGCTAGCTCTTTGTAGTCTCTGTGGCACGAACCTTTACTTACTTTAATCTATATTGCATGTGGAAGGGTTCACTGCCCGATTGTGTGTGGTATTCGATTCGGAGTATTTTTAAGGAATTTAATTTAACTAGATTTTCACACATCAGAGAGGCAGTATGAGCAATATCATGAGCAACAGTATGGTCAAATGGATGAGGATGAGCGCCCAGAGATCCCTACCTATACTCCTCACGAGATAGTGCCTCCGAGTCAGGGTACTTTTGATTATCTTTTTTCTTATCAGGGCTATCAGCAGGAGGCATACTCTTATAGGCCTCCCGAGTTTGATTCTGCTACTCAGACTACGGGATATGGGATGTACACCAGTGCTCCTTGATATGGGGGAGATTTCTTTAGTTATTCCACACCGGTGGGAGACGAGGCTAGAGGTCATACGGGTATGGGTACTCCTCATGTTGCTCCAGGTGATGATTGGTTTTCTGTTGGGCGTAATCCTGATGGTGCTGATAGTGTTCCATTTGTTTTCCCTTCTCCGTGATTATGATGATTTGTTGGTGATGTGATGGCGGTGCCGGTTTTCGTGGGCATTGAGTCATCGTGGTTATATGCGGTTCATCTTGGTAGTTGGATTGTTGGGACATTGCACATTTGTTTTAAGCTTGGTTTGTATTGCCTTTGTTGGCACCTAAACACTTTATTTTTTCGTATTTAGGGTAGTTTATTTGGTTTATGTAGGGTGAACAATAAGTATGGGGGGGTGGTTGGTAGTTTAATTCGACTTATGTTCTAATGCTCATTATGTTTAAGTTTGTTTTGGTTGTGTTTTATGCTTTTGGAGAGGAGTAATTCATGTGCATATGCTGGCAGTAAGTTCAGGCCCATTCATTTTTGACGGTTCTATCGAGCATACAAACATTTACCTACATCTGGCAAGTTTTCAAGATCTTTTCTTTTCTTTTGCTTTTACCTATTTCCCGTAGATTGTCTTTAGTTCATTTGTACAATGAGGGCATTGTACAACTCAAGTATGGGGGGGGGGGGGTAGGTAAATAGGAAAAAGTCGGGTGAAATTGAGACCTTTTGATGATTTTTGAGTAAATTTTTAACTTTTGATTGCTTGTCCTATAGTTTAAGTACTTTGTCATTTAAGATTTAATCATACTAGTAAGTAATTGAGCTATATTCCCCTTAGTAAAATTGTTTTAAATTGTGAAATGTGTTTTGAATGATCGTTAAGGCAAATCCATTCGGGATTGATTACATGACTAGCACACTCTACCACAAAACACCAAATATGTGAGATCCTGATTCATTTTTAGTATGATAGGTGTACGGTTTTGGTTTAGTTGCCTTGTAAATTTGTCCCTCTCATAGGCTTTTGGATCTATCCGGAAGTAAGAGTCTCTTTTAGAGCTTTGAACTATGACGTGCAAGTTTGAGGGTAATTTATTCCACTTCCGTTTATTTCTTTCTTTGATATGAGTGTGCCGGTGATTGCGTTGATTCTAGAACTTGTCTTAGTTCATCGTCCCGTAGTTTGCTAGATGATAAAGAGGTAAATTTAGGATAACCCCTTTTTCTTTGTTTATTCACCCTTTGTTTATGTTTATCATTGTTTAACCATGTTCGTATGCATGTGTTTTAGTAGCTAATCACATTGGTTAGTGAATATCCATTGTTTAAACCCTTGTTTGCACTTATTTTTAGTGCAAGATACACTTAGAAAACTTATTGAGCCTAACCTTTCGTTTGTTTTAAATCCACTTAAATGTGTAACCTATCCTCACCATACCGATAGTCGAAATCCTTGGCTGATCATTAGTTGTCTATGCTAGTTGGATGGTTTGGGGTTGTCTTGGTTGTGTCGGATTGGTGTATTCTCTATTGGGGGTAAATTGATGTCGTCATGATTATGGATCAAGTATAGATTATTCTAATTAGTAAGAGTTACGATTTGTCAACAAATTTCAAAGTTGTAAAAGGGGGAACCAATTAGACAGGGTAAAAGTAGTTCATTAAAAAGAAAAGAGAATGAAAAACAGAAAAAAAAAGAGAAAAACGAACTTGGACTGTCATTTGGTATTTCCCTCATCTTTGGCAAATCAATGTAGAGTTGGTACATAAGTTTAAACCAACAAAGTGTTCTTTGATTGATTATAATTTTCATTTGAAGTTGGCAATGTTTGTTAAAGCTAATATGGGTAAGATTTGGTGGTTAGAAGTCGTTTGAAGATGATACACCACAATGGTGTCGGTTTTAATCGGTCTATTGGGGGAAGTAGAGTTGGGAGAACGTCTTTATGGATAGATGGCAACTAGTGATATGGGTTGTGTTGGATTAGACTATATATAAAACTTTGTTAATTGTTGTGTTATTTCCTTTTAACACCAATTATATCCCAAATTTCCATACACATTGTTAATGACCCTTGTTAGCCTTTAGAATTGTACCGTACAGCCGTGTTTATTACCTCTTTTGATAGACGTTATATGGTGCTAGCGCCATGGCGACATAGGGACGATTTTATTACAAGCCTATGGTTAAAATATATGCATCACGACTTGGCTTTGAGTGATTGAAACAATATTTCAACCCAATAGTTTGTTAATTGGAGAAAAGTAGTTGAGATGTTCTTCTTTCATTTGATTAAAGTGCTTAGTCGTATTTTCGAGGCTTGTAAATCATTCAAGTATTGTCAAACATTTCGATTTTTCATTTAAAGATTAAAAATGCTTAACTATTTTTATGGTTTTGCTTCTTTTTGATTAATGTCATGTTTTGCAATTGAGAACCAAGGGAATGAATGTTTTGAAATCTGGATTTGCTTGAGGACAAGCAAAATTTAAGTATAGGGAATTTGATATGTCCATTTATATGTATATTCCCATATCGTTTTTAAGTCGTTTTAAGCTTAATTATGTGCAAATTACATGTATATTTGATGCTTTGATGGTATTGTTAGTGGTTGCAGGCTTAGAACAGGTGAAATGGTTAGAAACAGCTTTCGGATGACTACAAGATGCATTAGGATGGTTCATGGACACGTACGAGTGAAGACGGAATGAAAACTACAAGTTTTGGCTGAAAACAGAGCAGGTGCGTCGCACCTGGAAGGTTGGTGCGGAGCATTTTATTCTCAGAAAATTGGAAGATGTGAGAAAACAGGGAGGTGCGGCGCACCAACCCTATGGTGCGTCGCATATCGGGCAGAGGAATTTTTGGAAACAAGGCCAGGTGCGGCGCACCTAATGCTTGGTGCGTCGCACCTATAGGTCGGTTTGTGAAGACTTTTTGTAAACTCTATAAATACATGACCAAAACCCTCCCATTCGATATACGTTCACTTCCAGTCGATTTGAGGGTTCTTTGAGGCAATATTCAGCAGCTTTTTCATCCACCAAGATCTAAGGGTTGTTCGTGAGTTTCAAGGCATTCAAACGTCGATTTTCTTAGCTTTTCATTCTCTTTCGCACTTTGGTACAAGATGTTTACTCTTTCTTTTACTATTTGTGACTTATTTATGATTATGTCTAGCTAAATAACTTCATCATCCACTGAGATGAAGTGACACATTGAATCATGGTTGCATAATATTTTGAATTCAAGTTGATTGTTAAACGTTTTGTCGTAATCTTAATGTTTTGAGTTCTTATGCTCTTATCTACTGTTTTGTTGATAATGTATGAATGATTTAGAGGTATATAGGTTTAGGAGTACATTATTCTAGTCGATTGGGTACAATTGATAGGTGTTAACTTGTGGTAACAAACAACAATAGATAATAGAATTCAAAGTGTTAACGGTTTGGTAAAATCAATAGACAAGATTGTTTACAATAACAATACAAATTCGTCAATTTAGTAGGTCTTGATAGGGAAGGTGGTAACCGGAACTTAGGGGTCAAAAGATTGGTTAATGGGTCGGATAGGGTAATAAACTAGGTGCGCAACTAGTGAGTTCTTTGTTCTACCTCGTTATAAAATCAACAAGTGGAACTGGTTTTAACATAGATGCAACCTAAATAATGTGTGTCATGGAGTCGAAGTGGATGATCTTTTAATTCTCTTTGATATACAACAATTCTCTTTTCGATAAATTCTTCGGAATTTCTAACTCTTTCAATCAACTAACTTTTTAATATAAAAACCTAGATGACGTGTTGTCTTTAAAAACAAACTCTTTTTAGCTATTTAAAACTCGCTAGCTCTTTGTAGTCTCTGTGGAACGAACCTGGACTTACTTTAGTCTATATTGCATACAGACGGGTCCACTGCCCGATTGTGTGTGGTATTTGATTCGGAGCATTTCTAGTATTTAAATTTAACTCGATTTTCACACATCAATACTCTATGACATATCAACTCCTAATCTATCATACTCTATGACCTAGGTATCACCCCCATCATCTCACCGCCGCAACGTGCGGGTACTTGCTCTCGTCTACTTAATTGAAAAATTGATATGCAAAATATCTTTTTTTTAAACCTAAAATGAAATTTATGTCGTGGAGGGAAAACTCCCGCTTCTTAGAGCATCTCGAATGGTGTTTTTATAAAGCTTTTTTTAAGACTTGATACTATTACAAAAACCTTTTATAAAGATTTTTTATCATTGGGAGTAAAAGCTTTTTTTCCAATAACTTATAAAACTTCAAGCTTTTATATTCTCTCTTACATAATTTATTATAATTTAAAGAATTTAATACTAGTTTCAAGTTTTACCATTAGAGCAAAAGCAAAACCTTTTGGGAAAAAGCTTTTATATTGTGGATGCCCTTAGAAGGAAAATTTCCTCACTTGAATTTTTATAGGAGCAGAATTTCTATAGTCTATCAGTACGTGGAGGGAAAAATTCCCGCTCCCGCTCCCACTCCCTAAAATGAAAATTCCTTCACTTGAAGTTCTATCAAACACAACTAAACCCTAGAAATTGGTATCGCCCTTCCCTAATCATACAATTAAGAAAAATTGGATAACGGCTTCTACTCCCCCCAAATCAATAAAGTGAATAACAAAAAGCCCTGCCGTCATCTATATTGCAACAGCCGTTCTGCGATAGTGATATCATAATTTTGGTAAGCAACTCTGCACTCACTAATTCTGCATCCAGTTAATATATGCTATTGCTATAGGTGCACTTAGTATCTGTCAAATTAATATAGAAGAAAAAATTTTTATTAGAAAAAGAGACAAAGGAGATAAGATTCTGCTATTAAAAATGTAATCAACACTTGGAAAAGCATAAATTAGTTTCAACACTTAGGAGTGCAGTTTCTTTTTTCTTTATTAGTTTTCTGTGAGATTATAACCTCAGATCTGCCAAAGGCTTTTGTTAATCTTTGAAAGTTGGATGAGTTAATTAATCAAGTTATGGGATACCATGATATGATGTGCTATATTTTGGGTCTATTTCTTGATTTGTGTTTGTGATCCTTGCGCAGGGGTCATGCTAATCTTTTTGTATTCTTCCAATTTTATTGGATGTCCCCGAACAGATGCTATTAATAGCTAAGAAGATTATGAAAGTATCACCTGTATGGCTGTATCTCTAACTAAGGGCCTGTGTTTTTTTTAATTATTAAGTGACTGAATGAATAAACGTATTAAGTCAATACAGATGTTTTTTTATCTATTAAGTCAAAAACAAACAATTTTAATTCACTTAATAGGTTAAATACTTTTTAATTAAGTTTATTAAGTACTAAACAAACGACACCTTAGCTTTTGCAATATCCATGAATATTACTCGTGCGTATCCTTGAAAATGGTCATGGAATAATAGTTTCCAAAATTTAAAATGATGCTATATTGCTACGAGCAACATCCTTTCATTTTTCTTTTTCCTTTCTATAGTCACAATTATATTAGTGATATTCATCGAAGATGGTTTCCTTTTTCACATTGAAGGGTACCCATATTACTTACTGGCCTACCTTCTATTAGTGATAGACTGATGGTAAACTTAAACTTAAGTATTGTACAACATTTCTTCTGTTTTTTTGCTAATTGATTTAGATGGAAATACTAATTAGAAGTTATTTTGTTAATGTATTAACTTTGGTATGGTTAATATGGTTAATGTTTTGGACCTGTGCAGATTTTGATTCGATTGTTTTGACTTGAAAAATTGTTCTTCCTGAGTGCAACAGTTGAGAAGACCAAAACGGAAAAATCTGTTTAGATGATCCATGGAGATGGTAAAGTAATGGTCAGCTTTTTTGTCTTCTCGCTCAAATATGCTTGCTTTCATTTGCTTAAGCATGGTCACTTTGATGTTGTTGAAGTGAAGCGGTCATATTTGGGATCATTTCAAGACAAAGTTCTACCATACGTTGCCATGATTTGACACATTGTTTTTAGTCAAATTCAAAGTTTAGTAGTAAACAAAAAAACTATCTGATTATTGCCATGTATAAAGAATATATAAAATGTGTTTGAATTACTTTGATGGCCCCCCTTTCTCTCATAGTCTCATAGCAGCTAAACACTTTATCTTCTTCAAAAGCTTTATATAGTCCTGTTTTCTTCACTCTACCAATCATTTTGAATTATTTTGGGGTGTATGACCATGAAGATAGTATTCTACGATAACAGGAAATGGTTCAATTAAATCTGCTCTTCTGCCGCTTCACTGTCTTGGTAAGTGGACCGGTCTGATGCTTTCCAAATAATCAAACACTTACATTGTTACTATGTATCAAGTTTCACGTTTTGTTTTTTCTGATATTTTTACTACGCAATAAGATTTCCTGATCACTCGGCAACATCTTTTACATTTGTTAATGGCAAGTTATTGTTCGTCACAGCTGCAGGTGTAGCATCTCAATGGCTGGAACTTCTACAACAGGACAATAAAGGCCATCTTGCAGGTAGTGTTGCTTAACTTCCATGTATGTTTAGTTGCTATATTTTAAAACGATTGCTACATCTATGTGAGTAAATATTGATTGATGTTGTTGCATCTTTAAGGCATAGCAACAAATGAGTTGAAGCTGTAACTCGAACAAAACTTTCTCACTTGATATTGACTCACTTTTTTCTAACCAAGAAAGATTCTTCAGCTGCCCATTTAGCAAATAAATCACAAAATAGTATGCAGAAGGTCAGTTAGATTGCCCTTCTTCATGAGATACGTGAGGCACTTTTTTGTTTATTAGCTTTCCAGTTGATAACAGGAAAATACGTCTCTTTTTTGTTTATTAGTTTTCCATCCTCTATAATGTAACAAACTTACATGACTGCAGTTTGCAGCCAAGATAGTGTAATGTTACGGTCTTGGAGCATTTAACTATATATTGTTTATGAATTTCATAGATTCGTTTTCAACAATTAATTTTTTATAGTGATGCTATCATGTTTGTAAATCGTGTAAAAATCGTGTCTTGCGGCAATGTGTTTCTCGGCAACGCGCGAAGTCAAATTATAGTTTTATTTCCATTTTGAGAAGTTTGCAAGTTTGAGTATCACTTCCTCCCTTGACTTCTACAAAGGTGTGTGGGCTTCAACCTTAATATACTCTCCTGCGTCCTTATATAACGGATGTGTCTCATACTCAAAAAACCAGAACGGTAAGAAGAAAAGAACCACTGTTTCCAATGAGAGTCAACCGTTCTGGTCAAATCAATCTTCATATATTCAATAAGTAATGTATTAGCAACACAACTTACTCATCTTTACTTATTTTTTATTAACTTTTGTATTAAACCTCTTAGTATCTATTCACATAACTAGTTATGTATGTGTTGGTGGTGTGCTGGTATCTTCTTAATTTCTTATACTAGTAGCATGTCTTTGTTTCGTCACTTATTTTACATGATCTAATTAAAGTCATCACATGGTACCATACAATACTAATACTAACAATGAATTTCATTTTAAAACTTAACATAAAAAAACCGATTATTCATACTACAATGATCTTATTTTATGACTTAAATACCAAACATCTATCAAGTTATGTTATTATACGACTCTAAAAATTAAGGGTCCTATTATGACGGAAATTCCAAGCGTCCTTATGAGAGGACTCTCGATAATCAAGTGTCCTATTATACTACTAAATTATAGGACATCAAATACTAAACGTCCTATAATGTACTTTATAAGGACCCACATTTTAAGTGTCCTATTAAGCTATATCATAATAAGACCCCAAGCATAAATCCGTCCTATTCTATAGTTTTTTAGGACGCCTGTTTATTTGCTTGTATATAATATGGTCTCAAACACTCATTGGTCCTGTTACATAGTTTTTTAGGACACTTTTTTAATAGCGTCCTAGGAAAAGGGTCCTAAAAAGCCCATTTTGTTGTAGTGCAACCATATTTGTACGGCCTTTTGCCATGCATCAACACATGTTGGCCTATAAATATAAGACTTCTCACACTTGCAAAAATGCTTGGAACTTTGGCATTGCAACTTGTGAGATATACTCTAAGTAAACTTATAAGTATTCCCTTGTTGATTAGATCATTTGTATTTCAAGGTTGTTTAGATATTTTCACAAGTGTGATTATCTTTGTTCTGCAACAACTTTTGTATTTTGTTTATTTGAATAAATAAAATACATTGAAAAATACATCTCGACTCATTGCCATAATACTTGATTATACATAGTATTTATATAGTTTCCAGCCCTTTGTTCTCGTATTTACTTATTGTTCATATCCATATCTGGATCGTAATTCTGAACTAGTCTTTATCTATATCAGAATTACTTGCCAGTCAGGTTACTTGATATACTTGTTATTCTTGTATTATCTTGTTGCTTTTGTCTAACATCTTGTGTAGGGGACTCACAGTAAACATGCCAAAAAAAAAATACTAATATCATAAGTTTGAACTATATTTTTTTTTTCTTTCACTATACATTTTCTAATAATTTGACGTATATTTTTTTGCGATGTATGATGCATATATCAGCTTAAATTTTTTTCCGGTCACCAACCGGGTATTAATCTAGTTAAACATGTTAAGACAGGTTATTGTTAATTGCATGTTTAATTTATTATAGAAAAAACCCTTCATCCTTAGGGGTGGATTCAGTGTTATAGATGTTGAGAATTCTACAGCAATTGAGGTCGCATCTTTCAAGGCTCTCAAAGGCAACAGGTTGTCAATAAGACTTAAAGCCTTGGGAGAAGCAACATGGTCTGTGGCTGTGAAGAGAAAGTTTAGTGACTTGTCCGGGAGTCAAATTGACCCAAGTCAAGAAGATAACACGCCAAATCTCCTCACCAACATCAACAAGGAGGCATATCTTGATGATGGTGATGCTGAAGACTATTTTGATCTAATCATAGTAGCATATTTTAAAGAAGATATGGCTCTGTTCCTCCTACCAAGCTCATCCTTACTTGCAGATGCGATGGAGAAAATAAACGAGGAGTTTAGCCTGGATCAGGGGACTTACACTCTCAAGTACGAATCTTTTGAGGGGAGATGGCCAAAGCTTTACAATGATAGACGATTTACAATTTGCAAGGAAGTTTGGAGACAGAACCTGAAGGATCATATTAAACTGCGGGTTGAGAAGTAAGGATATATATATATATATATATATAATATATATATATATATATATATAAAGGAAACTCTCTCTCTATATATATCTACATATATATAGACATTAGGGACCATTAGGGACATGGAACCTACACATGTGTAAGTCGTGGTGGTCGCCCGAGGATCATGGTGGTGGTCATGGTGGTTGTATGACTTACATGTGTGTCATGGTGGCGGTGGTCGCCGTCGCCGGAGGATCACGGTGGTGGTCGGAGATGGTGGCGGTGGTGGTGGTCGGAGATGATGAAAAATGAATGAGAATTGTCCCTAACGGTCCTAAAATAGGTAGTCCATAATTTAACTTTCCCTAATATATATAATTATATATTTAGTGAGTAAAATTTGTGAACTTCACTAGAAAGGCATCCATGGTGAATTATATTGGCATCCGAATTATACTACCTGCATAGAGTTTTCATGTCTTGCTTTTCACGAGTTTATTGTTATATATGCTCCTTTACGTATCAAAATGCTTGTTTAAGCAATATATAAGAATTATATCTCGCGTAGTACGTGGATAGACATATATAATGAATAAAATCCTAATGTTTCATTATATCATACAAATTGTAAATAAAAGATGTTGAAAAATGATAATGTTATATTTGTTTACATATGATTAATGAGTTTAACATACATAGAGAAGGAATTGGTACCGGATAAAAAAAAAGGAAAATTTAATGATCATTTTTTTTTATACCTAATTTTTATATGTAACAAGCATAAAAACTTTAAGTTTGATGCATTATTATGAAGATGGTAAAAGATCTAAAGGATCACAAGTTTTTAGGCTTGTAATTATATCTACTTGTTTATTAATGGGATAATGGCATACGAATGTAACTACCTATGACCAAATGGTTATGTAATGTAGTGACTTATTCAGGTGGCTATGTAATGTATGCACCTATGTTTTCTTGGTTATACTATGTAAAGTTCTTTTTATTTGGGTCAATCAATGTAAGAACCTATGTATTTTTTTTTGGCTATACTATGTAAAGTTCGTACATATTTTACATAGTATAGCCAGGAAAACATAAGTGCATACATTACATAGCCACATGAATAGGTCACTACATTACATAACCATTTGTTTATAGGTGGTTACATTTGTATGCCATAAACCCTTTATTAATAGCTTTCTTTGTATGTAAAAGTTTTTCCTGGAACAAAAAAATTAATAATTAATAATATATTTAAATTCATATACGGAAGCTAAGTATTAGGGGTGAGAAAACAAATAATTTGAACCTTGTGGTTGTCAAAATTATTAATAATAAATTATTAATATATTTAAATTCATTGGTATTATTTTACCATGGCTAAAAGTGCTATATAATTTGTTGTAAAAGTAAAGGGTTTGTTATCACAGATGACCCATGTGGTTGTCGAAGGGTGACAATCAAATGAGAACCAACTTAAAATGAGAACACTTAAAAACTACATTTTGATGCATTAAAAACTACAAATTGAAAAGGGGCATTGGATTATAAAGTTGGGGATTTAGGAATTATAAAATCAAAAAAATAAATGCTTTAGGCCCGTTTGGTTGTTGAAAATGCTTTTAAATTTTTCATTTGTAATTTTTTTGAAAATGAAAGGGGTTTTTATTTTCTATAAAACATATAAAAATCTTTAAAACGCTTTCGAATTAGAAAACTAGAAAATATGTTAGAGATAAAGGTGGGGGGTGG
The DNA here is from genome assembly GCF_010389155.1 of Erigeron canadensis. NCBI lineage: Eukaryota > Viridiplantae > Streptophyta > Magnoliopsida > Asterales > Asteraceae > Erigeron > Erigeron canadensis. Next base: position 51,403,555 of record NC_057761.1, read on the forward strand.
GGGAGGAATGAAATTGAAAATGAAAAACAAGAAAAAGATGTATTCTAGTTTTTTCTATAGAAAGTAGAAACATTATTTTTTGTTTTCTTATAAGTAGCATGGTTGGATCAATGGTAAACACCCTAGCCTCTGGAAACAGAGCCACAGATTAATTTTCAGCATCATATTCACGGGGTGGGTTACATAGAATACAAACAATTAAAAAAGTACAAGGGGATTAATCTCGACCGTCCGATCAAGAATCTTTCTCCTTCTTCCTTCTTCTCTAGCGGCCGTCACCACTTCCTCCTTCTTCCCTTTTCTCCGGCGAGACAACCGCCGCCACAACCTCCGACCGCATCTCTGGCAATCAGTTTCGTTTTTCGATGGATACGGTACGGGCGTTACCCTCATCCATTCTAAAGTGGTTGTCACCGGACGCATATTGAAATTGTATGAATTTGATAGGCGGCGATCCAAGAGATGGTAACGGTTTGATACTGTACGGGCTCCGCCCTAGCTGCTGGCGCCGTGGTGGTCGGAGATGATGGTGGTGGCGGTGTTGTCTCACCGGAGATAAGGAAGAAGGAGTAGGTGGTGACGGTGGTTGTCTCGCCGGAGAAGGAGGTGGTGGCGGCTGTCACACCCCGACTAAGGCGGAAAACTCGGGATGCGACGCATAGTACACGCGTCATGGATGTTACGTAGAGTAACTACATGAATACTTAAATAATACACACATTTCATAAAATTTAAACATAAATATCCAACATAGAGTCAAGAATCAAATGAAACATAGATAAAACTCCCATGCAGGGGAATAACACTTAGGCATAATGCCATAGTCTAAACATATAGCAAACATGACAAAAACATAAGATATGTAGCTCCAAAACCCTAGTCTGGTCTGCTACAGGTGACCATGCTATGCTCCTTAGCCACCTCTAATACGATTCACATGCTCACCTGAAAGGATACTCAAAAGCGTCAACACAAAGGTTGGTGAGTTCATAGGTTTTGTAAACAAGTATCAAGTAAGGTGCCAGGTCGAAATATCATCAAGATCCACACAGCAATATGGCTATCAACTTACTTATGATAACAAGAATCAAGTATCTCTATGCCACCAGCACTTACGGTATACCAGTCTCCTATCCTCATCCCCCCAATCTGCCTTATCCTTAACAATGGATTTAACAGTAGCAGGAATGGTTGGTTTGGTTGACCATCCCTGACCACAACATCTACCACAAGAGTTTGGGTAGAAATATAAGGACCATTTGTAAGGATGTCAGACATATTGTTATCGATGGATTCAAGGAACAAAGACATACAATCTTTCCACCCACTGAAATCATCTTTATCAAACATAGGTGGTCGGGTAGAAGAACCATTATCAACATCGGGTGACATTATGCTTTACTATTGGAAAAATAAGCAAGGATCAAGTCAAGTTAATTCTTAATCCCTACTCTGATACCACTTATTATGTCCCATAAGTGTATCAATATACCAAAGTATAATGAACGCAGACAGTTGTAGAGGGGGTGAATACAACTTTTCTTTTTCCTTAACTAACTTTTTGAAAATAGTTTTAACGGCTCAAATATAAATATAAGCAATGTAGATAATATGAATCAATAAAACAGTAAGCAGTAACTAAACATTCTTGAACACAGATTGTGGTTTTCAAATGTAATCCTTTATTAAGATAAAATCTGTACAAAGAATTACAGGGTTGTTGCGGAATAAAAACAACCCTTTGAAATGACAAACAAAAATCAGAAAAGTTCTCGCTAAAGAGAAGCAGCCCAAGCTAACTTCTCACAGACTAAGCTATGTGTAAGAGCAGAGAAAACTTTGTATGAAGAATGATTCAAAGGAATGCCACACATATGCCTTCAAGGATTGGAGCTTTTATAGGCGAAAGCTTCAATAACTCTTGGTATCCAATTTAGCCACGTATTGCAATTCTGGTGGAATGACAGATGAAATATTTGATCGTGCCTTCATCATAATTGTGGTCCCCAAAACCTGTAGTACAATCTTTTGATCCACCAATGAGAGTAGCATATGTAAATCCAACCACCAACCTAGATTCTAGGAACCTTCCTAGTCACGTCATTTGTCCTTATCAACAAATCTAGGTTGTAATCTTCACCTGATTGTCAGACACAGATTGCTCATTTGTCAAGAGCAAATTTGTCTAAGTGTTCCCAAGCAGACTTCCACTACCAACTTGGTCTTCTATCTTCAATCCTGCTCTTCGACTTGGATTGAATGCTATACCAATTTGATGCAGCTTGAACAACACTTGCTTCCATAAGATAAATAATTACAAATTATGAAGTATGATCTGGGTCAGTTACAGATCGCAAGCTGTGTCAGCTTAGTCTGACCCAGATCAGATTACAAGAACCAAAAGATTTCTAAATGTTTATACATCAGATTTGTCATTATTAAATTTACAATCAACATTGAGACTCAACAATCTCCCCCTATTTGATGATGACAAAACCCAACACACTTTTCTAACTATCAGCTTACAAAGAATCAAATAAAAATATGACTAACAGATTGTGACCCTTTGATCTTGTGGGTTCTTTTTTATTCTGAAATAACATTTTTCACAAGAAACTGATCATATATATAAATCAAATATTACAAAGAGGAATGATGGAATATATACAAATAGAGCTTATTATCCTCCTAAGATATCCATAGTTTCTTGTTTAACTTCAAATGAAGGGGCAATTTTAACATCTACATTTCTATCCCATCCTTCGTCAATGAGAATCTGCTCATACCCATTACATTGTTCACCAAAATTAACATAGAATCTATACAAGGTGAATAGGTGCATTGTTGGTACATGTTTGATCTCAGCAGTTCTCTGAAAGACAAGTTGCCTTCTTGCATTTACAAAATACATCCCATGCTCAGGCTCAGTAATGTGCAATACACACCTTGCATCTTGTACACCAACTGGTAGAGACAGGTTGAGATGGCTGAGAAGTTTATCAAGAGCTTCAGGTGCCAATTGCTCAAGTAGTTCTGAAGGATTTAAATTCTTTACCAAATTTGAGTGATCTCCTTCAGGACCATCAAACTTGACTTGTTTTCTTCTTCTTTTCTTGAGAGGCTCTTCAGACTCATCTTCCTCCATATCATAATACTTTGGTTTTGGAAGACTTGACACATCAATTTTGTTTTTCACAATAATAGTCAACTTCTTCTCAAGTGCTTCCAAAACAGTCTCTCTGTGAATGCCAGGCTAGTTGAAGATAATGTAATGTAATTCAACCCACTCTGTATAACCCAGATCAAACAGTTTGTTTAGATCATAAGTTTCCCAGGCATTTTCATAACCTTCTCTTGTACATCTGATGCTGGAAATGGGTTGTACCTTTCTTCTTTTCAATTGAACCTGAAGGATGGTCTCTGGATATTTTCTATAATTTAATCTTTCTTTGACTTTCTTTATATCCATAGCTTCCCATCCAGCATGAGCTTGTGCACTTTGTTTCACATCCTTGACCTTCTAAGATGGTTTAGTGTTAGGTCCAGTTTTACTGAAAACTAGAGCTTCTCCAGTTTCATCTGGAGAACAGAAGAATTGTCCAAAATATTTGAAGTCCAGTTGCAACGTACAATTTATGCAACTGATGACTTCCTCCAGTTGAGATCTGAAGAAAGCATCTGAAAACATTCATGTTGAAATCGAAGACAACAAATGGAAGATAGAGAATGACAATGACAGCGAAGCCCAGTTGACATTCTAATCAGATAAACAAACTGGAGACTGTTTCGGTTAAATATTACCTAAGATAATTTTAGAAAGGGTTTTAGACAACTCAGGAACCAAAGATTTGTAAGTGGACATAATCTTGATTATATAGTTATTTGCGAAATCTTTTGACTACCTTCTTTTGTTTAAGTCGACATAATCTTGATTTATCATACTTATTTTAAACGCATCTTTGAATCTAAACCAATTTTACAAGCCCTTAACCTCACGAACGAAAGTTTGGTTACATAATTGATCTAAGTCTTCAAGGTTGATTATCTTGGATAATTTTTTACCAAAACAATTTGGCACCCACCGTGGGGCAAAAGGTGTTTTCGATCTGATAAAAATCTTTTTAATTTTCACAACTCTTGATTTTGTCAAAAGCTAAAATACCGAGGTTATGTCGAATAAGCAAAGGAAAACGTCTTTTAAAAGGAATCACACAGGGACATTCAACCTGAAGAAGAGGCCTAGACTATCTTATCCTTTCTTATATGCTAACCAAAATTTGTTCTCCATTATTTCGCGTATGGAAACAAACTTAGAGCGAAGAAGCTTCGAGATCATGAAAAACTTAAGGATACTCCAGCTCAGATTTTTGGATATCCTCAAGCTCCAAACAATAGTAGAAAGCTCCAAGGATTTTGATCCTCATGCCATTGAAAGCTTCGGAATTGAAGATTTGAAACAGCAAAGAAAATATTTCGCTTGTGGTCAGGGAAAAGAAACTCCTAGACCAAGCGAAATCCAATCGCAAAGTATCAACCCTTTGATTCTACTAGAATAGTTGTTGCAGGAACACGACCGGAAGATGATGTCGATACATCAGAAATAACTAATTTGGGAATTTGGAACCTTTGAAACACAAGGTTTACAAATAACAAATTGTTTGATGTTTTGAACAGGTACAAAAATCAGGAAACTCAGCTACGCTAGTAACAACGTGGAACAAGGTCTTCACCTTTTGGCTTTCACGCCAACTTTTGGTTGGAGGTTTTCACCCTCTCTTACGATTTGCCCATGTCGCACGTTCATTAATTTCACAGCTGAAGGGTTAAATTCCAAGGTTGTCGAAATTAATTCTACCGATTATCGATGTCACCATCGATCTCCCGAAATTGGCTAACCACGCCATCCTAAACCAAATCTACTGGCTAACCACGCCACCCAAAATCCAATTTGATTGGTTAACCAAGCCATTCAAAGAATTTCAAGAAACTGGGACACCCCCCGAATCTTGAAAGTCTAAAATTTTTATAACATTTTGAAGATGAAACCTTCAAATGTTAATCCGTGGATATTTAGGAATCCCTTTCCTAAAATCTACTCCCACACAAACCAACCAAGGCTTTTAGTATTTAATGTATTTACTGTAGATAAGATCAAGTGGAGATAATTATGACAGGAGGAAACGAAGAGACTGGTACTTAATGCAAAGCAGACTACTATCAAATCAACAAGTGGGACTCTGCATACGTCAATCGGGTACATGTATCTTATCTTTGCCTTTTTAATTTAAGATAGGAATATATGTATGTTTAAAAAAAATAAATATATATATATATATATATATATATATATATATATATATATTTCCATAATATACGCAAAAAAGATTTGGAAATACCTGAATAATAGCATGTCTCTGCACCTGCAAAAGAAAAAAATCTGCGATATGCAATGAATTAAAATGATTAACGTCCGAAAAACTTGCTTTGAAGTTTCAAAATTAGCACCCGAAGGTACTGGGACAACGTCCCCTAGCAAGCATTGTTTAAGTACATGTCCAGTGAACCTAACCATAAAAACACCACCATGGTTAACCATTCCAGGTTAACCACGCCCCGAAGAAATTATTTAAGATTACAAACCACTTTCCCAAATAAAATAATAAAAGTACTATTATGGCTACAGCTTATCAGACTGATCAAGTTGTCTTGTCCTGCACTCGCTCATCCTCCTTCACCATCTCTTCATCTTCATCAACTGCTTTGTCTTCATCACCAGCTGCTTCACGACCTACTTTCTTGATTTCATTATATGTGTCCTCAACCTCATCCTCATCAGCTAAAACCTTCTCTTCCTTCTTCAATTTCAACTTACCACACAAAGCCACATATTCCTGATCAAACTTCTCAACGTTCCAACTTTTTGGAAGAACAGAACCACTTGATTGAGCTTCAAGCGCCATTTGGACCTGTACCCCTGCAATGGACAAAGTTGTGCTAAACCTAGCATTTTGGACAATTGCTGCAGTCTTCTTATTCATCTTCTTTTCGAATTCAGCTTTCTGGTCCTCAAGCTTCTGAGTCAGTTCGTCTTTGGTCTTAGCGAAGTTCACTTCCAAGTTCCTGATCACTTTATCTCTGCCATTAAGTTGTTGTTTCAAAATTACACACTCTTCCATCTTTTCACTTATAAACTTCCATACACATTCACTACTGAAGGTAGCCAATTCCAAAGCCTAATAAACAATACAATGAAAAACTTAATGCTTAATAATAAAAAGCTAAAATATTGATAATACTAATATGTATACCTCTTTGAATTGTGTTTGAACCAAGTCAAAGGTCAAAGGACCTTGAATTTTGAGAGACTTCCCTTTCTTCCCAGTTAAGTCGATCACTTTCACATCAAATTTTACTCCAGAATCAACCTTGGCTTTAGCCTTGACCTTAAGTTTTTTGCTCGCTCGAGTAGCAGTATCAATGGGGCGACGAGCCTTAGGAGTTTCGCTCATATCAAACAACCCTTCATCACCAAAGTCGTCAGACACAGGACTCTCTTTAGAAGGAACAGATTGCGCAGTGTTGTCTTCCATACTACTGTTGCTGGTTTTACTAGATGACTTGATAATGTAGTGTCCAAAATTCCTCTCCTCACTGTTTAACTCAAAATACTTACTAATCCTCTTCTCCGCTCCCTTATCCTTTGACGCCTTTAATTTGGCTGAAATAAGAAAAGATAGCATTCTATTTGAATACAATTAGAAAATAATTGATTAATTTGAAAAGACTCTATGATTTTACCTCCAGAAGCCCAAGAAGAAGGAAGATAACTGCCTACAGGAAGAGAATCCCTTTTTACAAAAAAGAACCGAGTTTTCCAGTGGTCATCGTTCTGAGTAACTTCACCAATCAAACGCTTATTCTTATCTTTGACTTTGAGGATATAGAACTTCGAACCATAGGTTGTAAGGTTGTAGACTAAGCTTAAGTCGGGAACCTTAAGTTCTAATTTCCTAGTGGTTGTTATGTCATTCAACACAAACAATATCCTCCAAAACATGGGGCTTGCTTGACCATAGGAAATCATGGTCGATTTAAAAAACTGAGTAATAAAACTTGGGAATGGAAAACTTAATTTCAAATGCTTAAAGGGATATTCAGGAAATTGAATCCAAACATCAGAAGCTAAGTCAATTTTTAGTTTAGGATCTGGAGCCCTAATAACCGTACCCTTAGGGAAATACTGCTTAACACGTTCAAGATCTGACTTATTAAGATCACTAAAATAATCCTTTTCCATAACATTAGTTTCTATGAAATCACTAAATTCTATGGCGGAAGGAGAATCAACAGACATTGTAAGTAAAGAGAAGGAGAGAAAAGAAGAAGTTACCTTGAGAAAAAGAGGGGCGATGCAAACGATGAAAATAATGAGGAAAGAGAAAGAACTAACCTAATATAATGGATGTGGTAACTCAAAGTGATACGTGTCACGAAAACTAACCGCCCACTTTTACTGTGGATGAGGTGTATCAAGGAAGTGAAGTGAATAATAAATTAATTTAAATTAAATTAATTACAAAAAGATAAAAATCTTAAATTTTATTTGAATATCCGACGAAATAGTTACAAGCATTGATCATACAAAAGGAAGTTCCCTTAAAGAACTGTTTTTTCCTTGCTAGCAAAAAGAGATTTAGCCTCTAAGGGATATTCTCTTTCAAATCTATCTAAACGAGCTACCGCTAGATCATGACGCCTTCTAGTGAAAATCAGTTGCTCTTCCAAGATGTCAATTTCCTGATAAGCCTCTAACAAAAGTTTATGCATGGCAACGATCTCGGATTCAAAACACTCCTTCATATGATTTTTCATGTCTTTTTCAATTTTCGCCTTCTTCTCAAATGATTCAATAACTTTGCTAAGATTGCTGATGATCTCATCATTCACGTCGTGTCTTTCTTCATTTTCGAGCTTGAGATCTTCGAGTGCCTAAAAACATACGAAGCATTAGATTGTTAAGCTATAATAAAAGGGAAAACATTTTAAAGATGATACCTCAAGAACAGGATATACAACAGACATTTTTTAGAAAATTATGAAAACAAAGTTAAAATTGGTGATATTTAATTGAGAAAAATTTCCGAATTCCACGCGTCTTATCCTTGGGGTGAATTCAAAAATTAACTCCTTGACTTTGGTCAAAGCGTACACCGGAAGATTCAAAATTATTTTGAGCAAAGTTATTTTAAACAAAATTGATTTTTTATCAAAATAACTTTGGGGACAATTGTTATGGGTGAAATTTCAGGTTTCATTATCTTGGGACCTCAAGATCATGGACCTACAGGATCTTGACACGCCTTGACGAATTACTAACGATAAACTTCAAGTATTGTTTCTATGAGAATATTATGCAGGTAACTTGATATTTATCACAAGGGAAATATCTCTAACGGTACAAAAGAGATTCAACACATGTCTTATTTGATCAACACGCAAAGAAGACTTAGTCCAGCATCATAATCGGACTTCAAGAGGAATTCAGCATGAGGAGAATATCTTCAAACGGCTACAATATCAGTTAAGATATGCTCCAACGTTCACCAGATGAAGACCAGGAAGATCCCTGTAATTTCGGAAAATTAGTTACTAGGTTGCTTTATATAAACGAGGACCTCATCGATCATAGGATATACAACGTTACACACACTCACATATTTACTTGCTTATTTTCTCTGCTCATACTTGTAAACAACCAACACACTTTTCTTTACTTAGAAAGATCGATCAAGTCGCTTTATCATTGTAACCAATTTACACCATTAATAAAAGAACAAGGCAGGGACGATTGCTTCCTCCCTGGGTTTTTATGTCGGCAATCCATAAAGGATTAAGGGTTTTTCCTCGATAACAAATCTCGGTGTTCTTTGTTCCTTTCTCTTTATTTCTAGCATTCATTTACGTTTATCTTTCTTTATCTTGCTTAATCTATCTTATATTTTTGCGAAATCTTTTGACTACCTTTTTTTGTTTAAGTCGACATAATCTTGATTTATCATACTTATTTTAAACGCATCTTTGAATCTAAACCAATTTTACAAGCCCTTAACCTCACGAACGAAAGTTTGGTTACATAATTGATCTAAGTCTTCAAGGTTGATTATCTTGGATAATTTTTTACCAAAACAATGTTCATTTGTTGATAGCGATATTGAGAAGATTAAAAGTTATTTTCCTAAACATACCAAGTTTAGGGCTTTTGATCCTACTCTTACTTCAGACATGCAGTCAGATCTATGGATTTGTTTCCCCGGATTTCCTTTCGAAAACCTAAAACTATCATTCCTTTTCCCTTTCCCTGAATTATATGAACAGTTTTTTAAGTTTTCAAAGTTAGCATACCTACAAGCCATGCCTATGTTATGGAGAACCCTTTATGTTTTAGATCATTTAGTTAAAGAAAAGAAAGTGGAATTTAAGATTTCAGACCTTTTGGTCCGGGTTACTACATGTTTAAGGCTCCTAACAAAGATGAGAGATTGACTTTGGGGGTTACTCAGAATGACCCATCATGGAAAAGTAGATATTTCTTTGTGTCAAAAAAGTCTCTTCCTAAAGGATTCTATCTGCCTACTGCTTGGACAGAAAAGGGTAGGGATTCACTTTTCTCCTTTATCCATTTGTTTCAGTTTAGTAATTATTTTTCTCCTAACTGGTCATGTTACAACCAATCTTGAAGAATTTCCAACTAGTGAGACTTCTGGACAAGTTAGGATCGACAAGATATTGGCTCTTCTTACAGGACTTAGGACTTTTCAAGCTCTACAAGAATCCCCTAATAGTTCTAGTTCTAACCAAATTGTTCCTATGGCTAGTAAGTCCCCGGGACCCCGGGACATTGGCTTCCGCCAACAGTGAACTATTAAGGATCGCATCCCGCGCATATTCTACATTATAGCCTGCAACTAATTCAGCTTCCGCTTCTGGGAGATCAAACGGAGCTCGATTAGTTTCTGCTAGACAAGAAATAAAGAACATAACCAATACAGGGAACAAGGGAATACCGAACCATATCTGCTTTTGCGCCATGACAATCTCACTCAAATTACAAGAACCTACACATATTAGTACAGTATACCGGGGTCCCCGGCCAGAACATGCAGGAATTTTCTTGTGGTTTTAGACTAAATATAGTTCTAACCCATTCTATTCATACCAGCTCTAGACTTTTCAACTATGATGACATTGTTGGCAACATTGGGGATATCAATCCTGAATCTGCCAATAAGGGCAAAACTACTTCTGCAAATAACACTACTAAGTCATCTAAGCGTGTTAGGGTTACCCGTTCAGAACCAAACCCTGAAGTCAGCAATTTGGCCCATTCTGCTCGTCCTACCCCTATTGCTCAGATTCCTGCTAATATAACTATTAGCACCGCTCTAGACCAGGCTACAATGGTAAAATTTCTTCCTAGTGTTTTTCTTTCTTTTCATTTGTAAACATGTTTTAATTACTTTTCCTTTTAGTTATTGAAAACAGTTCAAGAAAAAGTCATCGAAGAGAATCAAAAGATAGCCATACTATTTGAAGAAAAGAGATTGATGGCGGGAGATATCAAGGCTCTAAAAACTGAATTGTCAAAAGTCAAGCAAAACTATGCTGATGCGATGGCGAATCGTGACTACTATGCGGGAAGGTCAAAGAAGCTCTGGATCTTTAGACTCAGGTATATAAGGACACTGCTTCTCGTGTTGTTCTCCAAGCCAAGATCACAATGGCTGCCGAAGCGGAGAAAGAAGGTTTCCAAAGTGAGAAATGGAAAGTGGCAGAATGGAAGGATAAGGTAGAATGGTTGGATAAGAATTCCAATTCGCCTAAATCTAAAGGTGAAGAATCTAACAAAGCCACAGTTTCAACCAAAGGAGATAATCAGACCAAGCCAGTAGAAGTTTCTGAAGACGAAGAGGAGGAAGTTGCTAAAGAGCAGGATGTGGAGCAGATTGAGGAACAGATGGGTGAAGCTTAATCTCATGCTTTTATTTTTCTATGCTATGAACAATATGTTAGTTTTCGTAGGCAAGTGGTTTGTACTTTTAAAACAATTATAATGGGGGCTAACTAACCCGGAGTGGTTAGTTTTGGTGGTGTAAAAAATGGTTTATGTTGGCCATTTCAAACTTATGCTATAATAGCTTTTTTATTTTCTTAATCCTAGTTAACTGTCCCCAATAATTAGGAGTGATTTGAAATATGGTTGAGACAATTCCGGGATCTCAGCCTATTTATATTCACATTCCTTTGTCATTTATTATCAATTCTATTCTACCCATGGATCGTTCTAAGGCTATTGATATTCCTAATATCAATTCTAAACCATCGGGTCATAAAAGCCATGAAGACGAAGATTTCCATCAAAAGCTTAACGAAGTCAAAGAAGAATTTGATTCAGTAAGTGTTTAGGGTCAGATTTTCTATAACTATGATCCTGAACAATTATATCACTAACATAATTTTCTATTGTACACGATAATATCTTGATGTTTTGCAGGATCCTGGATTCTACAATTTAAATACAGGATATTCAGGAAATGACTAACGGTCAAAAATGTATCAACACTTATGCAACGGACTTCACAAGAGAGTCAATATGCAATCCCTTGAATATCGGAACAGAATGGAAGAATAAACGTGTCAAAGAAGACTCAACGTCTATTTTCCACTTCAACATGTTGATTAAACAAGACGCGGAAGATCCTGGATTTTTCGGATAGTTAGTTAGCTTTTTACATTATAAATATCGAGTGATTGATCGAAATCTAGGCACTTAGCATTCAGTACTCACACTTGTATTCACACACACTTACTCACTGCTTTATTTTCATAACTTCGATCAAATCACTTACTCATCCATTGTAGTATTGTAATCAACGAAAATAATAAAAGAACATAGGAAGGGTCGATTGCATCCTCCTGAGGTTTTTTACCTAAGATCACTTAATTGGATCAAGGGTTTTTCCTCGTCAACAAAATTCTGGTGTCTTTACTTTTATTTGCAATTTCATTAAGTTTTTACGTTATTTTATTCTATTTTACATTATCTTCAACTGTTTTCTTATTTACTCAAAGTATTTCGATCTCAAAGATCTTCTCAAACTCGTTTTTAGTACAAACTCTTAGTTTATTTATTTTTGATAAGAAAACTTTCCTTTTTATTTGAAGATCCTTGAACACCAAACCCCACTTACAAATCTTTGGTTGATTATTAATCCAAAATCCTTTCTAAAATTATCTTAGGTAAATTTTTACCGAAACAATTTGGCGCCCACCGTGTGGCAAAAAGGTGTTTTTGCAATATAATCGCATTATCTTAATCTTAATTTCAAGAATTTTTACCAAATCAATTTGCTAAGAATGTCGACCTCCCAAAATGCTTCTTCTGCTGTTTCTGGATCTACAACTTTGAAAAATTTAATCAAACTTCCAAAAAGTAATAATAACAGAAACACTGAAAAAGCTATTGATGGTTCATCTGCTAGACATGATCCACTTAGCCCGATGCCTAAGGAACCAGAACCCAAACTCAATATTAACTTATATCCAGATCTTGTTGCATTCCATCATTATCTTAACAGAACTTTTAAGATGGGAATTTTCATTAGGTAAGATGCATATGTTGTTCTCGTGGACTCTATATCTCCTAGTCAGGGTCGACGAAAGACATAAACATACCCGTCACTGTTCAAGTGTAAATAATGCTTCATTTATGATGTGTTTGTAATGTTACCTCATAACTTATGTACATGTTGTAAGATACAGTAGTCCTTTCGATACTAAGGTCAAAACAATCCTTTTGGACAAATCATTCCATATCACACATAACCATACAATGGGCTCTACAATCTTTGTCTCATAATGAAGTAGAGATTTTAGATGAAGATAGAAAAAAGGATGTAGGTTTGAAATAGTTAAAATTGGTAAACATTAAGTTTAGGCAAAAAAAAAAAAAAAAAAATTTAGAAAAGTAAAAATTCAAATAATTATTGTGTCATATCTTGCCACTTTATTTATTTTTTTTCAAAAATAGTTTTTGAAAACAATTTTGTTTAAGTAATAGATATAGATATTATTATTCAATTAAATATTATAATTATTTATGTTACTAGTATGGTACCCGCGCGTTGCAACGGATACCATTGACAATACGTTCGATATCGTGATTACCAAAAACAATATCAGTGAACAATTAATTAAGCGAGATACCACGATGATACAGTAGCTTCAATATCAACTAACAATAACAAAAAATACACGTATTAACAATATAAGTGGATATTCAATTGAAGTGAAATTGTGAAAATAGTTTAAATAGGAATGCATTTTAAATGAAATAAAGGAAGGGCATTCTTGTACATTCGCATGGTTATATTTTAACATTTGATGAGAGAGAGTGTTATTTCTTTTATATAATAGTATAGATAGATAATGTGGCTACCGTGTCGATCAAATCTTGTTTTAGTAGATTGGTAAGATACGATACGATTGACACAAGCGGGGCGTTGGTTTATAAAGTTGAGAATTTTATTGAAAGTTGTAGGGTTTCTTGATAATGGGCGACGACGGAGGCAGGATTCTCTCGAGAAAGGATGATCCATTGTCTAGGTTTGCGACCAAAATTTATTTTGAGGAAACTAACCCACAATCGTATCCCGGAAGACGTGTATTCTGGTCCCAAAACCCACATCAGAATTCCAACGGTGAGCCACATATTAATTTCTTGCATCATATTCAAATCATATCTATATATATATATATATATATATATATATATCAATTTGTTGTAGTCCATAGACTTTAATATATGCATTTAAATGGAAGAAGAAAGTCACAATCTTTATTTATGTAACTGTATTAAATTTGGAAAAAAGAATAAAAATTTCTGGACAAATATGGATTGATACATCCATGTGTTCATTGAGATGCAAACGCCTGCGAGTGTCTTGGTCTACACACACATGTTCATGTAAGAACAATTGAAATTAGAAGAACCATGATAACTTAAAGTATAACTTGATGTTTATATATAATGGGGAAAAGAATCTTTGTGTATGTAAATTGTCTTGAGTAATATTCTAGGAAAGAAGCTTTGTTTTGGTCCATTGTATGTAAGTTTGTCTCAGAATTGTGTAAGAAATTGGCCGGATACTAACGTGGCACCATCAAACATCTGATACACCACATCAGCAGATTATTTACACGATTTATTTAGTTTAGCAGGTTACTTACATACAACGAACCAAAACCAATTTCTTTCTCTACAATAATAGCTGAAGACAAGTTAAATACACACAGATTCTTTTCCCTAAATAATGGTATTACATATGTTCACTATGTGAATAGTTCTCACGTGAATCTTACCATATATATATATCAGTCAACAGCGACCTTTTCCTTTACAAGTAATATTTAAGAGTTAATTACAGAAATCGTTTATGTCGTGGTACCCAGCTTGCAGGTTTCATCCCTAACTTTCAAAAATTACAGTTTTAGCCCAAAAAACTTTGCTCCGTCAATAGTTTTAGTCCTGGCCATAAACGTCCGTTTAAAACCAAGTCACCTGATGGGTAATCTCGTAAATTGACTTAATAATACCCAGAGTTAATTACAGAAATCGTCCCTGTTGTAGACGGTCACTTGCAACTTTCATCCCTAACTTTTAAAAAATTACAATTTTGGTCCAAAACTTTTATCCTCAATCTATATGAAAAGAAACATTTACACACAAAAAAAAAAAATTCCTAATTATCCAACTTCTTCTATTTCTATCAGATATAAATTCACAAACAATCTTAACTCACACCCTACTCTTTTTTTGAAAATTAGAGATTCAGACTCTCTTGGATTTAAGTGTTTATGGGTTTTAAGTAATTGATATATTTTTTTTTACTTAGTTTTATTTTTGTTTTGAGAACTTATAAAAATAGAGGAAGAGCTAAGAATAATAAAGATGGTGAGATTTTTCTAAGATTTTTTTGTTTGTAAGTTAATTGTATATAAAGAATAGATCTAATATATATAATTATATATTATGTTTGTATACAGATCATGGATTGATATGAAAGTAATGAGATTTGGAGTTTTATTATATTTTGGATTAAATTTGTGTTTGATTTTGGATCTGGGATTGTATCTGTGATATATGTTATGCATTAGAAATCCAAATGATTTTGTGTTTAATTTTATTTTGGATTTTGGACCAAAACTATAATTTTTTTGAAAGTTAGGGATGAAAGTTGCAAGTGACTGCCCACAACAGGGACAATTTCTGTAATTTACTCTGGGTATTATTAAGCCAATTTACGAGATTACCCATCACGTGACCTGATTTTAAACGGACGTTTATGGCCAGGACTAAAACTGTTAACGGAGCAAAGTTTTTTGGACTAAAACTTTAATTTTTGAAAGTTAGGGATGAAACCTGCAAGCTGGGTACCACGATAGGGACGATTTCTGTAATTAACTCAATATTTAAATTCCTTTATAGCAAGTGTGTAATAGGTTTTGGGTCCTAATAACACGGCTGTGTAGGGACGGTTGAGATGTAGACAGTCTTACCCCTGATATAAAAAAAGGAGTTCACGCCTTGTAAGGCATAAGGGTAGATACCTTGACCTCTGTCTCTAGATCCAAAGGGTGTTAACTACTTTATCCAACCTTGCTAGTTATATATGTATTTAATTCCTTTATATATGTATTTATTTATTTAGTTATGCATGTGTTTATTATAATGAATAACATAATATTTATATTTGGCTAAAATTAAGCTGAAAATGTTGTCTTCTCTCGACAGTGATTCACGACATGATCAAATCTGCATTTTCTAGTATTGATGTGCTCCGTCTAAAGGGGTTAGTCCAGTTTTGGGCATCCGTTACAACCACTAACGGAAGACAATTACTTTCAACTTCTGATCAACCTTTTGTCCTTGAGGATCTCGATCATGGTCTTTGCAAATATAGGGTACATTCTGTCATGTATCAATATAGCATCGATGATCATATGAATCATAAAAACGATAATACTTCCATCATATCAAATGGCTTCGTGGCCACTGCATTCCACAACCATTTCCAAGAGATACTTCACGATCTAAGGCAGATGATTAGCATAGAAGAAGGGAGAAGTACCAAAGGTCCATTGGTTTATCATGCTCTTGATTGTGATTTAACTTCTTCTATACTGCTCCCTGTTTTCTATCATGGCTCTTCTTGTGTTGGTGTTGTCGAGTGTTGTATGAAGCCGAATGGTCTTCTGATCATTTTCGATGAGTTAAAATCTGCACTAGAGGTACGTCGCCTGTGTGTCTGCCTTCTACTACTAGTACTATCTTTCTTTATATGTCTTAATCTATTATCTATCTGGATTATCTTTGTGCAGAGAGTCGGTCTGACTATGTACTCTATACAAGATGCCCTGCCAGACATGGTAAATACAGGTTTCGATTCTTTGTTGTGTTTTTAGTAAAAAGGTTGCATTATGCAATTATATGATTCGTTGGCTTTTTGCCATCTTTTTCTGCTACAACTATTAGCCTGCTAAAATCAGTTGGATATTTCATATGTGATTATTTAACTATCTGCGTGCAACAGGCTATGGATAGTTTCAAACATGTCAGGGATGAAATTGAAAATGCATTAAAGTTTGTTTGCGAGTCGCATCGCTTGGATCTTGGTCAAGTATGGATCCCCTATTATGATAACTATGTGTTCTTCACGTCTTCTTCTTTGGAGGACCCTTGTCATACGAAGCCTACATTATTGTTGTGTTGTTGACTCAGATGATGACCCTGTTAAGGATTATTATAAATTCTCTAGTGTTCTTCCAAGAAAATTGGAGGAGGGTCTTCCTGGGAAGACACTTACAACTTATCAATCACACTTCTGCAGAAATCTTTGTAGGCCGAGGAAGGTCGGAAGCATTTTGGAGATACACTCCGGCAGTGCTAAATGCAGTTGTTTTACGATATGCTTGAAGAGCGTCCACACTGCAGATCTTGATTACGCCTTCGAGTTCTTCTGGCCACGAGGTCGAAACTACTTAATCGTGTTGGAGTCTCTGCTGTCAATACTAAAGATGTGTCTGCCAAGTTTTAAGTTTCCTTTTGGTGCCGAACTTGGTGAAGAATTATGCATTTTGGATGTTGAGAATTCTACAAAAAGTATAAGCGGATCTTTCAAGATTTTCAAAGGGGACAGATTGTCAAATACACTTGGAGCCATGGAAGAAACAAGGTCTATTGCTGATGAGGCCGGACAGCAATACGAAAGCACCTTGGAAGAATCTGAAAGGGGCACCAATGGTAATCACAGTCTTCTGTATCCAGCTTATCAGTGCTATAATCTTAAAATTAAGTTTAACTTCTGTTGAAGATCCATTTTTGTGTACCATAACCATATGCCCGTGTAACAAAAGCCTCTGTTGCTACACTTTCACACACCAAACACTTCTCTTTTGTCTGCTTTTGCTTTTATACTATCTTTCTCCGGATTAAAACACAATGCATAAAGTGACGTTCTTGACATTTCAGATCAGTGGCTGCGACCAAAGCATGCGAAGAGAAAGTTATCCGGCCTGTCTGACGGTGAGGATGAAGCTGACATTGACCGGTTTTGGGATTCTGATCATGACATGCTAATAGAAGTATATTATAAAAATGAATTCGCCCTATTCCATCTCTGTAGCTCATATACACTCGCAAATGTTAGGAAGATTATTGAGGAGAAATTTATGTTGGATCCTGGCACTTACGGCTTGGGTTACCAGACTAAGGAGTGGGGCTGGGCTGTTCTAAATACAGATGAAAAATTGGCAAACTGCAAAAAACACTCTAGAAGGGACCAGAAGAGTCGTTTTAAAGTTAGTGTGCTGCCATTACCACCAAGGGGATTCTCAGTTCAACATGCTAAGCCACTATATGAACTCTTCTCAGGTAAAAGAAAATTTTTATCAACCAAAGTTAGCAAGTAAACTCTTGGCTAGTAACAATTTGATATTGTTAGATGTTAATTTTGCTCACTTGGGCTAAGTTTGGAATGGTTTTGGATTAGGGTGTTGACTGTTGGTTTCAGTATATTATTATAAAAATGACTTTCCTTGCGTGTGCATCAAACTTATAATTATCATAGGAGATTGCTGTCTTTAATTTACCCTGGTTATTCTATGTTCGGAATAAGTAACATTTCTTTAATTTTAAACTAGTCTTTAGAGTTTAGATCTTTGTTTAAGAACTTGATAAGATCACAGAATTATGAACATTTTGACTTTTTATATCTGGTTAATTCTATTCTTTTGGGGGAGTGATATTCATACAACAAATTTTAACTATCTACAACAAAGTTACAAATTTTATTACGCAGTGTACAACTGTATCATGCGGGGATTGTTATGGACGGTTAAAATTTGTTGTAGAAATATCACTCCCCATTCTTTTGGCGAATCATAAGTATTTTAACTCTATAAAGCAAACTATTCTTTTCTCAGCAAACTATTACCCCACTTATTTATTATTAATTTAAACATATTCACCTATTTACCTATAACTCTTAATAAAATAAATTATAACTTAGATCCTCCAACCCATAAATAACCATATTAACCCCTCTTACATTAATCAATTTACGTTTACCACCACGCCACCACCACCATCACCGCCGCACATTGCCCCCATACCACCGCCGCTGTCGCTACCACCATCGCCGCCGCATCACGCGTACATCTGTTTAGTATCAATAATGATAAGTATCATGAATAAGTAAACTTATTACTGTTCCATGAAAAACCTGGATTTAATATAGTTACAGTATAAACCAAAAAATCAAATTCAAACTGTAATGTTTATTACTATTGAAAATCTTGATTGTCAATGGTAAAAATTGAGTACTTATATTTTATGCTACAACAAATTTTAGCCATTTACAACAATGTCTATTTTATACAATTGTACATTGTAGAGTAAAATATATACATTTGTTATCGATAGCTAATTATTGTTGTATATTTATCACTTTCCTTTATAAATGCTACATGACATGATTCGTGTAAGACCATTTGCAACAGTCAGGAATTATGACTTTTGATCTCTGGCCCAATTCACAAACCATCTTTTACTGCCAAGATCTTCCTTTTCATAGTTCACACAAAATCGACTTATATCCAAATCTTGTTGCATTCCATCATTAAGTAGCTAGTATGAGCATGAGCATGTAGAAGCATACGAAGAACGTCCAACGGTTAATATTAAAGTTTCGGATGAGGTTGAAATACTCAAACTAATTGCAAGATTCTTATTGTCGTTAGGTATGGTTAATGCTTGATACAAGTCGTGGACTCTATGTCTCTTAGTCAGGGTCCACGAAAGACATAGAGTTATCCGTCACTGTTCAAGTGTAAATAATGCTTCATTTATGATGTGTTTGTAATGTTATCTCATAACATATGCACATGTATGTTGTAAGATACAGTAGTCCTTTCGAAACTAAGGTCAAAACAGTCCTTTTAGACAAACCATTTCATATAACACATAACCATACAATTAATGGTCTCTACAATCTTTTTAGTCCTGAGTTCTAAGTTCTTCTATAGGTATAAACGTATCACTTTGTTAATTATTTCAAACATATATGAAAAAGACGCCGTTTTTCTCAATGAAATACAATCTGTATATAAAATATCGATTGAACCCTTTACACGAAGATCAGAACTTGATAATTCTTAAGAAGTTCCTCTTAATATACATGTAGCAACCTCAAAACAGAGTTGAAGATTTAGAATTGGCCGAAACAAAGTCACTAGTGGTTAAACTTAACTGATTCTGCATAGCTAATAAGCCACCTCCGTTTGTTTGAATAATCTTATGAGAACCCTGTATAGTTACATCCGATCTTCGGCCTGAAATATAATGTGCAAACATTATTGCTCTGTTATTTGGGTCAAAAGCCAACCATAACTTGAAAAAAAACTTAGAAACATCAAGAAACCATCAGCAAGGCATCAAGTTTACAACTTTACGACTAAAAGGTCATCGTTCAGGGTAAAAAGGAAACATCATCTCTGCAAAATGTATAGGAAATACTGCCTTCAAACATTTATAATCTGTTTCCATGGTTGTACCAGTTAGATTAACAACTTTTCATTTTTTTACATTGAATTGTCTTGAAAAAATTGCACATGCATACTCAGCAGGCCACCAAATAGAAAAACAAAAACTCAGTAATAGCCAAAAAGGGAAGACATAATGTTTAGAGATATTGGGCTGACTTCTTTTGAATAATTTTCCATGAATGGTAGGAACCATTGAGGTGGTTAGGATTTATTGGCAATCACATGTGATGTTAAGCCAAATTTCCAATGTCCTACAAATTCAAGGAGAGCCTATTTCTATGTAGGGTAAGAAACATTCAGATAGTTAAGAAATTCTTGGCATTTGAGTGTCACATGTAATGTTAAGCCAAAATTCGAATGCCCTATTATCGAATAAACCAATTTCCATGTGGGGCATCTAGCCATTAACATAACAAGAAGGCAAATATAACTGAAGCAGTCTCTTGACAATTTACCGTTACGTAAAGTTATGACTTTCTATACAAATGTGATTGGACATTTGTTGTATTATTTATATTTTCTTAATATTGTAACAAAGATTTAGGAAACCAAACAAAGTAATCCCACATATATAGGACATGTTAATTACCTTGGAGACATATCACCAGGAAGAAGATGATGGTAAAAAGCATGGCAAAAAAACTGCCATGTGATGATGATGACGATGATGATGGTGATGAGGAAATCTTCAAAGCCTTCTTTTGCTTGAGTGCCTTCATACGCTCAATTCTCGCCCGTTTGATCATGGCAAGTTCAGCAAGCTCTTTAATTAGTTTCTTATCAGAAGCATACAATGAAAAGCCTCCAGGAGGTCTAGGTGGTTTTTTCGCACTAGTAGCCTTTTTAATCTTAGAATTTGTGTCCATTAACACTTTTGCAGTATTCTCTGGAGAACCCTCATCGACGTTTATTGAATTCATGTGCAATTTAACTGAACCATCATCTACACACGTAAATCCGTCACATAACTTTAAAAAAATTGTTTTAGCAAGTTTATCATCCAAACTAAGATCCGGGCATCCCTCATCATTTCTATGAATTGCGCCAGTACCACTCTCGAGATCAAAATTGATATCTTGTTCTCTTGAAGTCGAATGATCCATTCGACTCTAATGTGTTTCCCTTTCGGATTCACTTCAATCTCATAAAATCCCAAACTTTTACCAATAACAAACAAAATTTGTACTTACAGATTCCAAAACTAAGAACAAATACCAACATTAGCCAGTAATCCTGATATACAAAATGGAAAAACACAATTTAGTACAATATAGTATACCACCTTCTAAAAATAGAGATTGAGATAGACTTATATATATAGAAGTAAAAAAGAAAAACTTGATATGAACTCAAGAAATAAAATCTGTTGGCTAAAAATGTCATTTAGAGTAACCACAAAACAAGGAGCAAATCTAGAGTTGACATTAATATTAAAACTTTTATTATTAATAAGACTCAAACAAAATGTACGTTATAATAAGTTATGACAGTTTGTTTCAATATTAGTCAAATTCTAACAGACAAATAAATATACTAACAGTAATAATTATCAACATCTTAGTTTTGGTCAAATTGTATTTGGCCTAACCTTTTGGTCAAATATATAGAAAGCAGTCAAAGTAAAAAACATGTTGAAGAAACCGAGTGAAACAAAAAAAACTATCATAATATAGGATTAATAAACATATATATAAAATATGTAATTAAATTACATAAATGGGTAGAACTTGAATTGAAGGCAACAATTCTACAGCCTTATAAATAAAAAATATCATAGTAGAAAAACCTGCAAGCGGAAGCAAAGAATGTCAAATGGAATAAAAAGAGTGAACAGAAAGTAAAGTACAATATAAACATAATAAATACTAGCGTAAAAAGAGGGTTGTTACGTAGAAAAAAATGAATTACATAAAAAAAAAAAAAATGAAAAATGTGATTATTCTGGTAAGTTTTTAAATCTTTATATAAATTTGGTGCTCACATATGAATTATGATAAATCAAAAATTAAGATTAGAAAATACAATGAACGAAATTCATACCAAAGTTAAAATTCAGTAAAACTTAATATTGAGTTTAAATTTTATTAAGTGTTTACAAAACTAATACAAGAAGTAATTAAAGTACCTTTTTTTGTTTTCTTGTGAATTTGGAATTGAAGGAAATCTATAGATACAGTTTTATATTGTAATTGTGAAGAATGAGAGTGAGAATATGAATATGATGATGGAATGGGTGTTAGACACACAAGGTGCCTTTTAAATACTTGTGGACTACTGGGAAAGAAGAAAGGAAGGTGTTCAATATTTAGTTTTTTATATTTAAAAAAAAAAAAAAAACTTTTTGGAAGAAAAAACATTCTTTACTGTCATGAGAATATTTGGCACGTGTTTAAAGTTTCTCTCATGGCAGATTAATCAAATACTAATTAAGTTTGGTGATTTATAATTCTTTGACTTGATAAGAAGCTGTTTGATATTTTAAGTTATTTTTCTTCTGTTAACTTAGGTCGCGTTAGTTATTCAATTTTCTGTTTATGTTTTAACATAACAAAAATATAATAATTTGGAAAGAAAAAAAAAGACCCGTAATTACATGCAGACCCTTTTATCTGGTTAAGAGACAAAGAATCAAAGATTAAAGATTTTTTTGGGAAAGCAAAATTATTAGAAAGTGTTAATGTGGAGATTTTTAAGGGTCTACAAAAAGATACCTATATAATAATTTGATTATTTGGATCCATTCATCCCCCCGTCGGTGGGAAACTAGGCCTGGGCCACACTATTCAATTACTCCATGTCCATATCAATATTCATAATTCGCAACACATATCAATATCAGTAGTTACCTTGAAAGGCACCAGGGACAGAGAACTTTTTTTTAGGAGGCAAATTTAAAAGTTTTTTGTTATATTTATTAAATCTTTGAGGGAAAACAAATTTTTTAAATAAAAACTAACTCTCACCGGAGAAGCAGAAAAAATGAACCCTTAAAATAATTTCGTCTGAGTGCCAGTTATGAGAACATCTATCTTTAACTTGAACATTGGTCTTTGCAGTTTTAGAGCATGTGATAACGGAGGAGTTACGTTATATCAAACAACATAAATAAGTACATCGAAATCAATGATTTACAATTTAGCCTCTACATAAATTTTGACCCAACTATTATGATTACTATTATATAATAACTTGAAAATAAAATACGAATAACATTTTCACATACAACTATACTATTTATCAATGTATGATATAATTACCCAAACAAATAAAACATTTTTTTCAACTTCTCTTTTTCAACTTCGTATCAAAATATCTGGAGGTTTTTACTTTACCAATAGAAGATTTTATCTCAAAACTAATGCTTCCAACATAAGTAACAAATTTTCAAAGAAGAAACTTATGACAACGATGGTGACATTTGTATGTATAATGTATTTTCTTTGTATTATTATTATTTAGGAACAAAACTATAAATATGCCTATAAAAAATTACATTGTACCAAAATTGGAATGGGGGCAGTTGCCCACACTGCCCCCATTGTAGAGCCGTCCCTGAAGGCACTATATATATACTAGAAAAATTGTTACAAATTGTCTTTGTCGTTTGCTCGATTCACATTTTCGTCCCTGTACTTTTTTATATCACTAAGTGTCCCTGTACTTTTCATTTTCATTGTCAATCGTCCATAACACTAACAGTCGTTAGTTTGCCCCGCTAAACCTCTCATGTGCAATGCACATGAGGGTATTAT
Organism: Erigeron canadensis; assembly: GCF_010389155.1. Classification (NCBI taxonomy): domain Eukaryota; kingdom Viridiplantae; phylum Streptophyta; class Magnoliopsida; order Asterales; family Asteraceae; genus Erigeron; species Erigeron canadensis. Next base: position 51,427,467 of record NC_057761.1, read on the forward strand.
CGTCAAGTTTGTAACCACATGGACTATTTGTAATAAACTCATTGGATTTAAAAAAATCTTTGGATTCCTTTTCCAACACAAACTCCGACCACCACTTCTCACCGACCGACCACCACCCGCCACCACCGAAAAAGTTCGTCGGAAACCGAGAACCACCACCCCACTATGGTTACAAAAACATTGACAAACGTCGACCATTTCAGTCCCGAAAACATTAACAAAACAGTGATGGTTCACGGTGGTAATAAAAGGTGGTGAAAAGTGGTAGTGTACGGCGGTTTTGAACCGAAAACGAAGAGAAAAACATAATAAAATAGGGATCTAGAGAGAGAGACAAAATGGGTTTGTTTATAAGATCATTACTTACGTTTCATATTTTCCTGGGATGTTATGGAGTCGTGTAGTGGTGGCTGGAAAACGAAACAGCAACAACAGCGGCGGTAGAGTGGTGGAGCAGCAGCGGCGGCGGCGGTTTTGTGGTTGTGATTAAGATGAAACCCTATATGTTGTTAGGGATGATGATCGTAGTTTTTTATGGTGAAAAAGAGCGGCGGCAGGAGGCTGTGAGGGTGGCCGGAAGTTTGGCTGGTGGTGGGAGTGAGAGATGGAGGAAGATGATAAGTTTTTGTCTTTTATTACAAATGGTCCTTCAAAGATGTTTTATCACAAATAGTCCCTACAGTTACAAACTAGACGAAAATACCCTCATGTGCAGCACATGAGGGGTTTAACAGATGAAAACTAACGGTTGTTAGTGGCAGGGATGTTTGGCAATGAAATGGAAAAACCGAGGGACACTTGGTGATAAAAAAAAAATACATGGACGAAAATACGAATCGAGCAAACCACATGGACAATTTGTGAGAATTTCTCTATATACTAACTTTTTATTATAATAAAAATAACTATACAATAATAATAATTATAATATATTATATTATTTTACATGTCAGCGTACAGGATATGCTACCCAGTTCTATTTTGTATTCCTTCACATGTAGATGTACGTTTGGTATTTTTGCAACCGTTTTTTCAGAACGGCTTTGATGGACTCATTAATATATATATTAAAAATAAAGTTATGGAAATACGTGTAAAGAATAGTAATGGATCATTTTATTTCTTTGGACCCATTTTTATTTTCTTAGTGGGCCGCTTTATTTTCTTTTGGACTCATCTTATATTCTTAATTTTGGGCTTGACAAGTTATGTTTTGATATTTTAAATTGCTTCCAATTTGTTTACAAAAAATAACTTATTTTAATTGCATATTATTATTTTTTAAGTTTTTAACATTTTTTAAATTATCTCATTTTAGTACAAGTGAACTATTACAATGCGTGTAAAGAATAGTAATGGGCCGTTTTATTTCTTTGGACCCATTTTTATTTTCTTGGTGGGCCGCTTTATTTTCTTTTGGACCTATTTTATATTCTTAATTTTGAGCTTGACAGATTATATTTTGATATTTTAAATTGCTTCCAATTTGTTTACAAAAAATCACTTATATTAATTGCATATCATTATTTTTTAAGTTTTTAACATTTTTAAAATTATCTCATCTTAGTACAAATGAACTATTACATAGTATATATACACATAACAGTAGGGTGGGTTTTGGATATATATACCTAACCATCTCCGAAAAATTTGATTGCTATACTTATTAGTTTCAATGTTATTTCGGTTGATGTTTTATTATTATGGATTTTTTTTTCACTTTCTATTTTCAATGATTTAAGAAATCAGCTTTAATTATGTTTTTATTATTAATTTGTTTTTTTATTTTAAATATTCTACTTTCATACTTATTATCTTTTAGAATTTATATAATATATTAATCTGTTATAAAATTATATCGTCGATTTTTTCTAATTTATAATTGCTTACTCATTAAAAAATCAATATCAACTCAGGTTTTGAGCTAAATAATGTTTCTAAAAGCATGTAATAATTTTTACATAGTACGAAACACAATAAATATAATGTCTCCCGGGGAATCGCCCAGATAACGTATCTCGTTTCTGATAAAAGCAAGTGTTTTGATATTTGTGGCTACTTGTGTTTGTTGTGATAAAAAAAAAAAAAAATTAAAATGAATGGTTCCTTATCACATTAGAATCAATAAATTTGTACTCGTAATAAGGAACCAGATAAATTTATTATATGTGCCCATAAAATAGATAGAATGACATGATCATATGTCCCTCGTAAAATACATGAGAAAGAGTATAAGATGTGTGTTATTCCTTCATTCGTTTTGGCTTAATATTTATCTCAAATAGGTCAAAAAGAAAACACTAATTAAACAAAGCCAGTTAAAAATGACCTACTAATATATACAACCTCCTTAATCATATTATTGAAAATGTTATACAATATTTTTTATTTTTGCAATAATATTGGTTTTTTTAATAAAAAGTAAATTAGGAACTAACAAGATTCTGGTTCTTCCTATAGAAGGACGCATTACTACTTTTGACCCGTTACCTGACCCGTCCATCTTGCCATCTCTAAAGAAAGGAATGGCGAAAGTGATCATGAAATCTAAAATAGACTGGGACGCGACTTTCATAGACCAAAGAAACCACTAAACTACCCATTTAGCACCTGTAAGGCTGTAAGCCTATCTCTAACTTGATGCAGCTATATTTTGGAGTCAACTTTTATGTGGAGAAAGTCAAATGTGTCAATTTTCTGAAACTCAGGTAGCATTTATTGATTATTGAGTTTAGATAATGGATTAAAATCCTCGCAACTTCAAAATCAACATAATAGTGTTCTAAAGAAAACTCGATACATACACTCATAATTTCTTAGCTATGGTGAATATTATCATAGGGTCACCAAGCTTCAGCTTGTGATGTGCTAAAAATATTTCAGTGTTACTTCAGAGATCTTTTGAACATAGCCAAGAATAATACAGTTACCAATGGTAACTTACCATTTACCAATGTCTTAAACAATTTAAAGCTCCTGATAACTTGTAATGCTTAGCCTCTTTAAGTACATCCAATGAAGAATTTGTGTTGTCGAATTTAGGCTGCAATCTTCCGTAGTAATTTTCTCACTGTCTTCAGATGTATATGTTTCTCCTTCATGTTTTTGTAATATAGTGACGAAAGATGGTATGATAAGCGGTGACTAAGGATGTTATGCAATGAGCATATAACAAAGCACATATATGAGATGGTGCAACCTTTTATGCATGATTCAAGTTAGTTCTACTAAAGAATGGGGTCGTAAGAGCAAGAAGAGGGTCAGAATCCCCATGAGCGCCTGCAACAGCTGCCCTGGTGTATATTTCACAGATACATATACGCAAGTTGAGCAAGTCCTTTCTGTGATCAGTTGGATATATTACCAGAATACTTTATGAAGATTGAAATAAGGACAGTCATTACCGAAACTCCAGGATAGTGGGTGTCTTGGCCATATACAGATTATAATTATATAAATACACGAGTAGACAACATATATATAACTATAGACATATAAGTCTATAACGAGTTCACATCATAGCAAACATTTTGAAACATTATTGAACTAGTTTCAAGCATTTTCCAAGAAAGCTTGAAGGTTGACAGTGGATGATCCACCATCTCTCTGAGCTTCTCTTGCCAATGCGCTCCATTTCTCTGCATTTCTCTTCATGTTCTCATTTCCCATCACCATGTCCACGCACCTCTGAATCTCCTTCGCTTCCAACATTCCATCCCCCTCCCTCGTCTTCACCCTAACTCCGGTTTTCCACACATCTTGAATCATCTTTGCATCATTTGGCTGATCAGACCATTGTGGATACACCACTGTAGGAACAGCTGCCACTAATGACTCCAACGCAGAGTTCCACCCACCGTGTGTTACAAAACATCCGATTGATTTGTGACGCAGCACCACCATTTGAGCACACCAACCCACTATCATCCCAAGTTTTTCCAATTCCTCTAACTTGCTCAATCTTTTTGCTTTTTCACCATCTCTTATCACCCATAAAAATGACTTGCCACTCTCCAACAATCCATTTGCAACCTCTTCTAACTGCTCCATTGAGAAAATCGCTACTGTCCCAAATGAAACATACACAACCGACGATTCAGCTTTTGTGTTTAACCATTGGATGTAATCATCCTTTGGTCTATCTGAGTAATTGTCCAAGTCCTTACCTTCTAAAAATTCTAGTGAGACTAAGGGTCCAATAGGAATTAACTCGAGTTTCTTAGTTGCTCGTATGGACTCATATTCTAGTTCATCAAAAGTGTTCACAAGTACTTTTGGAGATATTTCAAGTACATGGATATGATCTAACATACCCGGTAGAATGAAATTATGTTCCGTTGGGCAAGACGACATCATAAACGACGATAAGTCATCAATCGTGAGTGATGGCAACCCAGGTAAAATGATGGGGAACTTTGGGTTGTCGTTATTTCTAGATATCAAATTTTGATATCCATTAGCATAGTAGTAGTATATATCTAAGATAGTGGCTGACTGGCACCACAAGAGAGTTGACTTGGTACCATGGGCATTTGCCACACGTGCTGCCCACGGTACTGCAGTGGTGAAGACTAAATGTTCAAATGGTTTGCCTGCAGCTTTCGCGGAGCTTATGAGTTCCGCAACAGCAGAAACGCCGTTTGTTTCATGATCTGAAACAAACTGCTCCAGGGTGGTTGTTGGTTGAACTCCATCGTCATGACCATCAGAGAATGGAGCGAATGTTATGCCATGAGGAGTGGTTTCTTTGTCAATTCGTCGAATGGAAGAGACATTGGCGCAAAGGGTGACATCATTCACTCCCAGTTTGACGAGGCGGGTGGCAAACTGGAGGGCTGGGCTGATATGGCCTTGCCCTGTATAGCAAACAATTAGGAATTTCCTGTGGGTTGTCATGAGAGAGCTGGTTGGTGGTACTGGTGATCACAGGACAAACATGTAATTCATGTATATGTAACCTAGCCCACTTAATGTTGGATAAGCTCATAGTGTAATTGTGTGGCTAGTCTTACAAGAAGTCAACTATCAGTCTATCATCAAAAGGATTGTAACCAATCAATAGTTCAAGTCATACACTCCCATAATCCATTTTCTCTTCAGAAAATTCCCTTCAAGTGAAAAAATTTGGTTTTATATTCAAATTAAAAAAGAGTAAGTTGTTTGGGATAAACCAAGGTTTCTCTTTATATTTATGATATAGTATCACAAACTCTGGAAAGAAAAAAACTAGCATTCCCTCGGGCTTGGCGCCAATGAGGCTTTTATTTGAGAGAAAAAGGAAGACTATGCCTTCATCAAAAGGATTGTGATTTGTAAAACATATATACTCAAAGTGGTGTGTTTTTTTTAAAAAAAACAAAGTACGACTATTTGGTAATCAAGCTCGGCAGGTTGTCAACCAGGTACATTTTAATGCCTACGAAAAAAATTACCAGTGAGAGACACCCAAATTTTTTCTATGTAGCAAAAGTTGTACCCATTTTACCAACCAACCCATTTACCCACCTCTAACTTTGACCAACAAAAAAAAGAGACTATTTTGATAGACAAAAACTTATCAAAATCTCAAAAGAATCTATATTTCTATAGCATCATGATGGCTCTATGCTACGTAAAATGTACATAAAGTTGTAGTCCAAAGTATTTGTATGTTTATACATTTTATTTTATACTATACATCGCACATTTTCAGAGATAATTAATATTCATGCTAGGTGTTGACATAGTTGCAGGACTTACCAAATCAACAAAAGAAAATATGTTCAGAACTTCTGAACCTCACGTTAGCATTTTATGAAGATACAAGTACATGCAAAATCAGAAATTTCTATCAGTGAAATAAAGTTGAGAGAGAGAGGGAGAGAAGATACACAGTTTCACATTTAACCGTGGATAACTGACCCATTGGTCCCCTGCCAACTGGTTCCACGGCCAATATGAGAGAAGGTAAATCACTTCACACTATGGTTAAAGGGACACGGGGTGGGATTTGAACCTCTGACCCATGCTTTTATGTTGCATGTATCCCACCACTTGGCCACTAAGGTTAACAAACTATGCACATTGTTGGTTTTTTTTTTTTTTTTGAACGACAAACTATGCACAATGTTTAAATTTGTGTAACCCACTTTGATGTTATTTTGTTCAAACAAGGTGATTTACTGCGCTGAAATATTCACTTACGGTAAAGAATTATCCTCGCCATTAATAAACCCACTTATTTACATAAGCATTGCGAGATGCACTAGTTGGAAAGAGATTCTCTCTTGACCTTGGCTTGCACAAAAGACACATCGCAATAATAATCAAACGCTTCTCCTAGATGTCAGTTAATTGAAGAGGAACACTCAAGAGACCAGATATTGGAAGTTTGAACAATGAACGTGATCAGAATCTAGAGTAGTGCACATTCGGGCGAGCAAAACTAGCAACACTAGGGGTACTAGAAACGGTGCATACCAGATAGATGGTCGTACAACTCCACAATGTTTAGGCGATTACCCACACACCATCCAGTTCATCTGGCATAATTGAGATACTTGTAGTCCTGATAAGATGACAGATGACAAAGTTGAAGGGCAAAACATAGCTGAAAACTGTAGAAATCCAAATGCTCAGTTTTGGAATCAGATATCAATACAATCATACAAGTACAAATTAACATATATGGAAAAGAATGATGATTGTAATAATTAGTCACTTTTAGCACATCCAGTAACGAGCTGAATTGATGAATATGACTGCAACCTTTATGTGGCGATTTTCTGGATATAATGAGATATGTATGGAATAATTGAAGAATAAGGATGAATACAATGAACAATTAGCAAAGCACATCTTTCCACAGGGTACAACTATATTGCCCATTATTGAAGTAGATTCTAATCAATAACCGATTGATACTTCAACAGTTAGCAGCAAAGAGAAGGTCCAAAAACCTGCAAAAAGATATGCATAAACCTCCTACACCATAAAGGGTTTTCGCTTTATGCCAAGTACATCTGAACTACCAGATTGTCCCAATAGTTTTTCCTGAGACTATTAGAAGAAAACATGAAACTAAACAAAAAACTAGAAACACAATGTCCATAATTCGGATATATGGCAAGAATACCTTGCGCAGATTGACAAAAAGGACAGCATTACATCAATTGTAACACGCAGGTTCAGCATTCATTTTATATACCAAATCACCCTCTGTATGACGAGGCCATAACAGAAAGACGACTCAAGGTTGTCAGATCACCTTGAAAACTACTAGGCCAAAGGTCCTTGCTCTAGAAAAGATATGAGCAAAGTGTATATAAAGAGAAAACAAATAACATATCAGTGGCATGTTGCTCTCAATTAATTGGTATCTGAAATAGAACACTCCATTTATACAGGTTTGTTGCACTTAAGATCATTTAAGTGGAACACCAACCAGATTTTACAAGGTATTTCCCAGATTACTGAAAACAAATAATTTAGCTATCAAACAGCCATTACTTAAGGGGATATGAACAATAAGCTAACAAGTTAGCCAAAACACACACAAACACACACAACATATAACTTGCACACAAATTCAAACATTTTCCAAGAACGCTTGGAAGTTGACGGCTGATGATCCGCCATCTCTAAGAGCTTTTCTTGCGAAAGAGCTCCATTTCTGTGCATTTATCTTCATCTGGACGTTTCCAATCACTGTTTCCACACACCTCCTAAACTCCTTCCCTTCCAGCATACCATCCCCTTCCCTCGTCTTCACCCTAACCCCTGTTTTCCACACATCTTGAATAAGTTTTGCATCGATTGGCTGATCTGACCATTGTGGAAACACCACTGTAGGAATAGCGGCCACTAATGACTCCATTGTGGAGTTCCAACCACCATGCGTTACAAAACATCCAATCGATTTGTGGCTCAACACCACCATTTGAGAACACCAACCCACTATCATGCCGAGGTTTTCCAGTTCCTCTAACTTGTTCAATCTTTTTGCTTTGTCACCCTCCCTTATCACCCATAAAAATGACTTGCCACTCTCCAATAATCCATTTGCTATCTGCTCTAATTGCTCCATTGATAAACTTGCTAGCGTCCCAAATGAAATATACACAACTGAAGATTTAGCTTTTGTGTCTAACCATTGGATGTAATCAGCTTTTGGTTCCGGCAAAATCTCTGATAAGTCCTTTCCGTTTAAGAAGTCCAAAGGGACTAAGGGTCCAACAGGGATGAACTCGAGTTTCTTAGTTGCTCGTATGGACTCGAATTCTAGTTCATCAAAAGTGTTCACAAGTATTGTTGGAGATAATTCTAGTGCATAAATATGTTCCAGCAAATGAGGTAGAATGAAGGCATATTCCTTTGGGCTAGACGACAACATAAACGACACTAAATCGGCAATGGTGAGTGGTGGGAGCCCAGGTAAACTGATTGGAAATGTTGGGTTGTCGTTATTACTGGAGATCAAATTCTGATATCCATTACAATAGTAGTAGTATATATCTAAGGTAGTAGCTGACTGGCACCACAAGAGAGCTGACTTAATACCGTGGGAATTTGCCACGCGTGCTCCCCATGGTATAATAGAGGTGTATACTAGACATTCAAATGGTTGGCCTGCAGTAGTTGCAGAGCTTAAGAGTTCTGCAACTGCACAAACACCTTTTGTTTCAAGATCTTTGACAGATTGTTGCAGGGTTGGTTGTATACCATTGTCAGAGCCGTCAGAGAAGGGAGCGAATGTAATGCCATGAGGGACGGTTTCTTTGTCTATGCGCTGAACGCCAGAGAGACCGGTGCAAAAGGTGACATCAATACCATGTTCGACAAGGCGGTTAGCAAACTGGAGGGCTGGGTTGATAAGGCCTTGGGCTGGATTACAAACAATCAGGAATTTCTTACGGTTTGTCATGAGGGAGAAGGTATAAGCCTGGTAGTAAGCACACAGCAATTCAGCAAATATATTATTGTATATTTATGTATATACCCCATATAGATGCAAGTTCATGGTGTAATTGTGTGGCTGGTGATAGAAGTACCATAAGAAGGATATTGTTTTTTAAATGCACGTGTTCTTTAACTGTTTTTGGCAAAATATCCAAACCAAACTCAATTTGCAAGTCCCAAAAACTTACCCAATTTTATTGACCCGCCAATATTTCCACCTAACTATGACAATACTTGACAGGTATAAATACATAAATTCCCATTTTTTCCAACCCATCCATTTCCCATCTCTATCTTTGACCCATAGCAAAAGGCTGCTCTGAAAAATTAAAATAACACTCAATAGTCTCATGTCATGTCCATAAATAAGGATACTTTTGTCAGCCAACTGTCTAACCAAGAAACAAAATCTGCAAGCAATCTGCAGAATTTTTTTTTTTTTTTGAACAGCAAACAATCTGCAGAAATTTACTTAGGAGAATACATTAAACTAATTAAGGTCCGTGTCCAGCAGCAATAACATTAAATGTTTACCAAAGTATTCTATAGAATCGAGAAGTTTGTTTAAGAAATACGACACCTGTAGTCCTGTATCCAGTAATGCCAAGAATTCTAAACATATCTGACACAATGATTATTTACAAAGAAGGTCAACACTTTAGTTAAAAATATGTTTGAGGTCAACCGAATCTGACCCAATTCGATCTGTGCCAAAAAACACGTAATTTGAGTGTTTGACCCGTTACCCAACTTGCCCATTTTGCCACAACTTTTATCAAATAACAAAAGGATGGATTTTGATATGATAAACCATTGCAATTTTAATAGAATGTACGGATGGATTAATTCTAGAGACTAGTGTGTGCTTTGTAAATTTAGTTGATATACACACAAAGGTATTCAAAAGTGCTTATGTTTAAAAAAATAGATTGCTATACACATCCCCTTTTCAGGATAACCAACTTCTTCACAGATTACATTAAAAGTTTTCTTGGCTCTCACATACGCACAGAGAAATAGTTTGACTTTCGATGCCAAATGTAAGGATTTTAAGTTCTAACTTTATAGCAGAATCCTCTAAATCTTTAATAGATAATTTTCTATGAGAATTATACAGAGATCCATATTAAAAGTCAGACAATACCTTTTAATGTAATAAGAAGTTTATACCATTAATGGGAGTTAGCAAAATCACAGATAGCTGCAACTTAGGCATTTAAGCATATAAAGCTGGTACATGATATTTCGTGACTTGTGATTACAGGACTTCACAGAAAGACTTCCATTATATGTTATAGTGAACGTATTACTGCTGTAGCAGGGCACATAAAAAACCAGAAAGTAGCATGTTATCACAAGGTTCAATAATCTTAGTAAGAACATCCTAGACAAATGTCAAAAGCAAATACTCATATTAACTCAAAAACATGTACACATCATCTTCAGGCTTCCAAGAAAAAGGTTACAAAACTACAACCAAGTGCCCAAGTCCACCCATAGAGCTGCAGCAATCATGTAACACAAGATGTTTTCTGAGTTATGGACATTAAATATGCCGGCCAAGAATATTCAAAGATTACAAATGATTCAACCATAATGTAAGGGCTTGTATAAGAGTATGATACATTTGCTAAAAACATCACCCTCATGCTTAGGCATCAAGTCAAAGGTTACCTTTTTGGCAGATTTCAAACTAAAAATTCATACCTTCAAAAATCACCATAATCAGAGAGAACTCTTTAACTGGGGCATTTTTGCATGCCTATACACGGTCTGATGGTCTCTTACAAACAAGAACTCTCATAACAACCAGCAGTAGCAAATTCACATGCAGAAACAACGAGCCAATAATTAGTCCATACATGCCATTACTATATTAATATAGTATGATGTAAATAAGGGGCTTGCGGCAATAAAAAAGTAGGAAATTGATGACAAACAATGAGACATGCAGTAGATGTTCTGATATTCAACAAAGTTGAACAAGTCAGCCAAAAATACCTATAGGCTACAGACAAATCTCAATCATAATATAACAGTTTGTATAACCTAAAAAGAATACACATAGAAATTATTATTACAGCACTAAGGACTTACAAGTCATTATGCCCAAGAAGTTCAAATTCCTCCCCTTGTGAACATAACCACATTACTCAATTTAGCTTTCTATCAAGAACTGCGTGCAGGTGACTACCAATCAGAAAAAGTAACACTTAAGGAAACACAATGGAGGGACCAATATCAAGAAAGTGATCCATGTTACATCAACGAGTTCCATACATCTGGAAAGCCTCAAAAGAAAAAAACATGTTATAACAGGTGCTAAGGGGCTCCAAGTAAAGAATTTCCAAGTCCTCAGTGATTAGAGAAAAATTCATCATCATCCTAACTAATATAATGTTAATACCCAATGAATATGGCATATAGCCTCAGAGAAAAAAGCTGCCATGTGCAGATGATTGACTATCACTACAGTACCTCCAAGCAGTGACCCTCAACAAGCCATAGTGATGTAAATCAAAACAAAAGGACCCATATCAAGAAAGCAATTCGTTTGACATCAGCATCCTTCATACACCTAGTGAATCTCTAGAGATGGACAGGTTGGTGAAGTATTCTAGTAAAGGCATTGCGAGTCCTCGAAGGTGTGGTAGACTTATAAGATAGTAAATGGCAAACAGCATTAGAGATATAATAAGCGATTGCAGATGATTGAATATAGATACTCATGTTCTAACAAGCAATCACCCATGAAGAAAATGTATTCCAATTGTAAGCCCTCTGCATCAAAAAAGAAATCCCCGCTACATCAGAAACCTACATACATCTGATGAATCTCAACAAAGAAAACAAGTTGTGCGGCTGTTGAGGGTGTTCTAGTAATGGTTTTCTAAGTCCTCATATGTGAGATAATACCTTTTAGACAGTATGGAAACTGTTGATGGCTTTCCAGAGACAATTTCATTATAAATGTCCAGGAACAAAACAAAACTATACAAGGTGAGCACACACAAAAACGCAATCATTCGTGCCAAAAAACAATTATATCACTAAAATACAATATGAAACATTTAAAAAGCATATGTTTACAAAAAAAAGCACTTGGAATACTGATACCCTATTGAATAGAAAATTACCCAAATTAGTGAAAAATGCAATGAGACTGGACAATAACAAAAGCAACGGATATAAAAGTTAAAGCAAAAATGAAGAAATTTATAAAATAACTACAAAAAAGTTAGCAGATTCGAAACCCATAGCCATGTCAGCTGAAATAATGCTAATTCCTAAAGAGCTTTAACAAACAGCAATAAAGGAAAATCTTCCATCTGCAGATGATCGAATATCCTTATTCGCAACTCCAAACAAGTGACCACCAATGGGCCAACTTGCAAGTCACAACCATATCAAGACTAAATCCCTATAACGTCAACAATCTCCAGGCGCCTGTCAAACCTCAACAGACAAAAAAGGTTATAACAGGATTTGAGATGCTCACATAGACGGATTCCAAGTCCTCGTAGGGAAAGGCGACACTTGCCAAAGAGTATGTGAGTGTTGAATAAAGTGGCTTTTAGAAAACTCCCATCGACTTGGTCAGAAAGAGATAGTGTAAGTAAACAAAGCAAACAACAAGAAAAACACAAAGTAGCGAAGCAGTCATGTGCAGATGATTGAATATCATGATAGATTCCCTCAAGCAAGCAACTACCAATGGACCATAGTAAAGCCAATGGTGAACTACAGCAAAAAGACCACATGTTGGGAAAGCAATCCATGCCACAACAACCTAAATATACCAGTGAACCTCAAAGGACATGACAGGTTGACACTAGTGTTGAGGTATTCTAGTGAAGGGATTGCAAAGCCTCAACGGTGAGGCGACACTTGTCAGATAGGATGCTAGTGTCATAGAAGGGGGCTCGTCGTAGCGATTCCATTATAGGAAAGTTCAAAACAGACAAAAGTGTACAAGCCTCTAAATACATAACTCATGAAAAATACAAGTCTCTAAAAGATGCACAGGTACTTAAATATACATTTCCCATGAGTAATAACTAAAACTAAGTATTGTTAAATGACATCTCCGTCAATATCAAGTATTCAGCTTATTTAAAATTCACCCCCCCCCCCCCCCCCCAACCCGAAATTCAAGAACTTTCGTAAATTTAGATTAAAAATAGAATAAAATTTTTCGAGAACTTTCAAGATAAACTAAAAAAAATGATTTTTAAGAGAAACAGAAAAAAGTAGAATGTTTTTAAAGAATTCACGAGAAATCCCAAAAAAAGTTATATTTTTACCCCAAAAATTCCCCTCCCAGACAAACCCTAATAATGATACATTCATAACCAAAATATATTTCTGGCTGTATAAAAAATTAAAGCTTGTAGTCAAAAGAAACATGAATTAGAAAACTTAACTTGTGTACGACAATGTATAGATATCTCATCCATATGTAAATCAATACATTCTGCAATTTAGAATTCGGCTCTGATGATTAGTATTCAGCAGTTTGGGGGTTTCTTTAATGTACATAATTGATTGTTTGATTAAAAAATGAGTATTATTAGGGTTTTGAAATCAGAAAGGTTGTATTTATAGTTTTCGCCAAAAGACCGTTAAATGTGTTGGATAGACGCGGGGTTGTATGATTTGTTTTTATACTTCGCTTGTCGAGTGTATAGTTTATGAGAGCTGATAACAGTATCACTCTTTTTCATCAATTTACCACGTTGCTGCATTAATTATTTGTACAGTATGCTACGTGAGTTGTACATTATAATAGATTAATAAAAAAAATGGTACGGATATCACCTCCAATAGTTTATACTTGAAAAAACGTTTTGATTATTAAATTTTGATCATTGATCTAAAAGTTAAGGTCTTTCTAACTTTTAACACAATAAACACTAATCTTTACCTTTTTTTTTTCTCATCATCATATAATTTTCTCTTTTTTTAAGACAACTCACATAAAATTGTTTCATTTTTATAATGGTATTTTTTTACTTCATCTCTAATTAAAAAATTTAAATCCACACACATATACACACTTGGTTCCTGTTCTTTCTTTTTCATTTTTTTATGAGCCATGACGATGATTACCTTCCACGAGGTGGTGCATATGGCATCTACCCAATACAAGCTTAATAAGAGGTCGACGTAGCTTAAGGATAGGCCTTAACAAGATCAGACATTGTTAGTATCATTTATGTATTTTATAAGTTAAAAAAACAAACATTACTTTGAAAACAACAAATTATCCTATTAATGTTTAAGATGAACATTTTTTAGATATTAGTTATAGTTGAGGCTTAAAATAGAAAAAATTTTGATTTAAAAAAAAGTATTTAAAGTGAAAATTATGTTATTCTATAATCATGACCATTGCGGAATCGATTGTTGTAGCAATGACAGGTGTTGGCGGCAATTGGTGGTATAGTAGTGGCGAGTAGTGTAGTTTATTAATAAAAAGTAATTGATGTAAATAACTAAAAGGTGTGGTTCAAGTATTTAGGAGTTAAGGGATATATTATGTAAATTGTATTAATAAGCATATTTTTGATAAACCATGTATGATAGGTAATATGTGTCAAACCTGTAATTTGAAAGAAAAAAGAAAGGATGATGTTTTATATAGTAGTATGGGTATAGATAACAAAAATTTGAAAAAACCGTTCAATATCTACTTTCATTCAGAGTCTTAACTTCAATTACTTTTATTAAGTACTATTTTCTATACTAATGTATATACACATGCAATAATGTTTTCAAAGTTTTCAAAGTGGTTCAACTGTATCAATATAATTTATATATATAGGGAAAAGTATTGTATACAGAGGTGGAGCCAGGATTTTTGATTAACGGGGGCCGACTGGCCGAGTAACGAACGAGATATTGAGATATTGCTGCAACATTCAACCAGTTTAGGTTTCTAAGGTCTCACCTGCAGGTAGCGTTGCAAGGTCGCTAACTTGAGAGGAAAATTACTTTACGGGACTAAAGAGTTCCAGGACATTTACCCCTTTTTTTTCAACTCAATTTATGCTCGTTACTGTATATGAAAATTTGAAACTTTATTCAATATATAAAAACATAAAACACAAAGGGTTGTATTATACCTTTTCAAATATTAGAGGGTTGTAAACGAAAAATCAAAATAAAACCTACATGATTTGGACTTGCTAGACCCCACCATCTATACAAAATTACAAACAATTATCTTCGTCTTCCCTGTCTTCAATAACTCCGCCGATTTCTTTCATTTTTTCTTAACTTCCGATCAACACCGACTTTCACCACTTTCTTTTAATTAATATCTCCGATTTCCATCTTTTGTTTTACTCTTAAAGGGGGCTATACGATATAAACATTGAGAAAATATCCCCCGGACCGTTAGAAATTCCGTTACATTTCCGGTGGTTGGGGGAGACTGGCACCCCCTAGCCCCCCCCCCCCCCCCCCCCCCCCCCCCCTCCCCGCCAATGTATGTATAAGCAATTCAAAGTTGTTCGACTAGATCGACAGAACATTATATAATATGATTCATGCATGTGTTAAAAGATGTAGAGTCTTCATCGTAATGTAGCATTTGGTTTTATGTTCTTCTGCGTGTGATATTATCATTGAAGAATCTAATCTAATAAATAAATATATAGGATATTGGGGACAATATCATTAGTTACGTGTGTCCCATTACAAATGTACTTTACCTTTACAATCTCATTTAAAATAGCTCGTAGGAGGGTGCATATAATCATCTACGTAACACGGGTTTTTAATTTTCCATTATTAGTGTCCAATAGAAAATTTTGGTCAAATAATTCATTGAAGTAATCACATGCATCGAATCACCGATATTAAAGTGAAGTGTTAAAATTGCTTTGCATCAAAGAGCATGCGTTATGAAATCTCACATTATGGTGATAGAATATAAGTGTTTTTTTGGTTACTTTTTAGAAGATGATTAAATTTGATGAACATTATCTTTATACATGCATATGAGCATATCCCTACTAAATTAAAAACTTGAGAACAAAACTGAGGGAGCTAACAACATGTTTTCATATCTCCATTAAATTTCTTCAAAATTTCACTACTTAGTTGATCAAATGACCATCACAATCATGTGGGGCTTGAAGGAAGATCGAAGAAAATACTCAAAAGAGTTGTCATGGTTACAAGTTGGTATTTATGGAAAGCTAAAAATGACTTCCATTTATCGAATATCCTGGTGAATATTGGTAAGATTGTCGCTAACATCATAAGTCTGGGCTACCTATGGTTCAAGAATAGAACAAGGAATTGTTTGATTAGTTGAGAGGATTGATGTAAGTTTAATGTAATCGATACCGTATAGATTGTACTTATTATTTCCATTAACTTTCAGAAAAGTATATGAACAAAATTTACCTTTTATAGAAAAATAAAAATTAATTGGTCAAATCACCAATTATAATAATTGGTTATGTGTTGCGATTTTACCAAATTGTAAGTTTGTAACACGAATTTTGGATATATGATCCATAAATTAGAATATGTATTTTGTAAATATTTATTTTTATTATTGGTTTGGTAACATATTAACCCTCATATTATTTCAATATTTCTTTTTGAAACAGATGTGATGTGCTTTGGTTCAGATTGCACCATGACTGTTGCAACTCGAGCTTTGCAGTATACATATTTTTATGGAAACAAATCGCAACATATCACCAAATTGAGTTAATTTGGTTGCAATTTTGTTAATTATTTCATAAAAACCTAAGCATATTTAACTAATTATAAACTAAAGGGGCCACGTATCGAAAACACACAAAACTACAAGGATATGAATTTACCCTATGCACAAAACCACAAGGATCAATATATATAATATATAATTATATTTATATATTTCCACCCAATAAAATTACGGTCTTCGCAACTCAAACAAACTAACTGTACTTCCCTTTCACAAAACACCATTTAATTTTTAATTCCCAAATTTCCACAAAATAAAATCCCAAAATTTCTAGGGTTAGGGTTTCTAATATCATCATCTCTTCACATTCATTCAATCATGGACCGGAGAGATCGTTACGCTAACAACGCTAACGATTACAGAAGCCCTAGAGGCGGTGGTCCGGCGCCATCACGTGACGACGGTCCAAACAATCGTCACCGCGGTGGTTTCTCCGGAAATCGCCGTCCTTTCGACGGTAGTCCGCCGCGTTATTCTTTCAATAGCGGAGGTGGCGGTGGAGGTTTTGGTGACGGCGATTTTCGGCCTGCAGGTCCACGTGGCGGTGGAAGGAATTATAATAATAATAACAATACTTCGGAATTTGAAGTGCCTCTGTCAGGTCAGAAAAGATTTAATCCTGAATATGAAGTTCCTTTGCAAGGGCAAAAGCGTCAATTTCCTTTTTCCGGTCAACGAGGTTCTCCCCCAGGTATATTTTTGAGTTTATGTGTTGAACACGAGTATATGTATACTTATATACACACATATATATGTATATATGCATTATGTTGTATTATTATATAATGTCTATATTATTATATCATTTAGATTATTTCTGTAGAGTGTTAAACAGTAGGCTGTCTAGCACTGATGGAAATCATGGTGTTATACTTATAATAATAGCGTGGGTGTGCTAATGAATGGTGATGAGGGTAATTTAAGCTGTTATTGTATTACAGTCGGTTCGTAATGTGAATTGAAGATATAAAGTTTTGTTCTTTTTGTGTGTATCTTAAGATGCTTTGATCTGTTGTTTGTATCATGATGTTTTGATAAGTGATTGTTCTTTGTAGGTCGTTTTAATGCAGGAAATTTTGAGAAAAGGAACTTTGATGGAGAAAATAATTTTGATAGAAGACATTTTGATGGAGGCAATTTTGACAAAAAGCAACCCGATGGAGGAAATTTTGCCAAACTTTTTGTTGGTTCTGTGCCAAAGTCAGCCACGGAAGATGATGTAAGTTTTAGATTTTAAACTAGAGTTGTGATACGTTTGAGATATTATTTTCAGCTTTGCGTAGAATGCTGAAGTATACTACTACTTTTATGTTCCATGTAAATAATATATCTGTTCTATTAGGATTTCGTGTCTTTTGTTCTTACATTTTACATTTGATCTCAGATTCGGCCGCCTTTTGAAGAGCATGGTAATGTTATTGAGGTTGCTTTGATAAAGGACAAAAGATCAGGGCAGCAACAAGGTATGTGCCGATACATATACTCTTTCTTTATTTTGATGTATCTCGATATCTCTTTTCAGGTCCTTTGAGGGGCCCGGGGAAGCAAATGTAAATTATGTTTCTTCCCAGTTAATTCCTTTGGCAATTTTCAGCCATCTTATTATGGTTTACAAGATCCTATGTGTCTAAACGGAAGAAGAAGATAAAATTAGACTATTAGATACCAGTAACTATAGCTTTCGTTCATGGAAGATACTGACAGATGTTGATTTGGGGGCAGCATCTGTCATAATAACAGTGCAAGTTCTCTCTGGATGGAGTTTTGGTACTTCAAAGATAGGCTTGTAGTGTTTGAAACATGTAGAATTTATTTTAGTGTTATGACAGTTGGTATACTGATGAGTAGGTTATTTGCATATGTTTGGGTAGTGGGTATGTTGTAACATTGAGAATTCCTCATTGTTTCCCTTGTTGTGACCCTAAAATTTTGATCTATAAATGCTTATTAGTATATATTTTAGTTGTGAATCTTGGAAATGTGATGGCTATGAAAATGGGTTGCTACTGACGTCTAGTTTGTGGTTGGATCAATTTGAGTGAATTAGTTATGAGTTGCCTATTGGGCTCATTAATGTTGTGTGATTTATTGATTGATTTATACAAGGATACTAGATCCTTATGATGGGTTTGTTGACGTGATGGTTACTAAGGTATTCTTTGAGTGCATGAGTTGATCATTCCTGAATATTTTATTGGTGAATTTATAACGCTAAGAACTACGTTTTTTTTCTCAATCTTGCTGTGTAACTTTCCTTTTTTAGCAGTAAAGCACTCCTTCCATCGAAGCCTTCGTTGCTTTGCTTTTCTATTCCTTTGTATTTGTGGTGAAACGGCCTGTTGTTTATGGCTTACCATGGCTGTATAGTTTTGGATTTCTCTACCATTTGTTCTGTTCTACTTTTCTAGTTTATCTGGAGACCAACTTTATTCATTTGGTTGCTTTGTGTATGATCCTAAAACCGACCTGGTTAGAGAGCAAAGTTGTTGGACACATCTGATCAGTGTTGCATACTTGATTGAACTGTGTTATTGGTGTTGCTGGTTGTTATTTAGGTTTAATGGTTTGTTGTTTGTTTCTTACTATTATGCCATCGCTAGTATTTATTGTTATGATCAACATTTTAACAAGTGAATCGAGTAACGTTGAATGTATGCATTCCGTAATGGTGGCTGGTTTGAGGTTCGTAAATGGCATTCATATTTTTTTTATTAGATATCATATTTGGTTAGATCTGTAATGAAGGTATAGGCCTGCTAACTTTTAGCCAGAAACTCGCATCTTGCTCGCCGAATTTGGACATCGATATTTTTTGGGATGTATCCATATTAAGTTGTGTGATTGTGATAATAGGTGATGGTTTATTAATAGTTGTGGGGTGTGATGCCCTACGCACCGACCAGCACGGTATGCCATTACTTGTTGTGGTTGATTACTTGATGGCTTTTACATGTATTAGGTTGTACATAAGAAGCTTTTGTAGGTTGTCTTTTGCTATATCAATTGGTTTTTAAATTATTTGTAAATGTGAGTGGCTGGGGACATGTGTTGCATTGCTTAGCTTAAAAAATGATTTGTCTGTAAGTTATTTGTAAGATGTGCGTGATGAATGATGTCCGCAATGGTGGTTGAATACGACACATCTTCGAACTTAGTAATTGTTATGGAATGAACTGCTGGCGGGGCACTGATATTGTGTATGTCTGTACAAGTTGTGGAATTTTGAATGAGTTATTGTTACAGATAGTTTTGTTTGTGATGGTGCATCTTGTTATTTGAACGAATGGAGTTGTGGCGGTATGTATTCAAATTAACGTATATGCAATCACAAAGCCATTTGTTTACATTTGGTTGTTTACACCAAATGTTGTTGCTGCTCCTCTATAATTTGTTGTGAGGGGATATTGGAAACCCGTGAGATGGCTTCCTTCTTCCCTCTGTTGTTATCGTTCTCTCTTATGATGGTGGGACAATTGATGCAATTGTGAGACCATAGCCATAAGGTTCAGTTAGATGATTTATAATTGCTTGCCAGTGTATGTTATTTATTAGTAGCAGCTTTAAGTGATTAATATTGTCTTCGTGATTGTTCGATTAACTTCTAAGTTATTATGTATATATTCTCTAGTTCATTTTTTTTAAATGGCCAATTGTGTTGATCTTTTTTTTAAATTTCACCCTTCTTTATCGTCTCGTGCTGTTAACTTGGATACATGAATCTCTATTGCTTACATGTATTCACGCCTAAAACATATTTGCCTCTGGTCATCAATCTGTGTTCTTATTATACCAGGAAACACGCTGTTCGCTTCTGCAGGATGCTGTTTTATCAAATATGCTACATCAGAAGAGGCTGATAGGGCAATACGTGCCCTGCATAATCAATATACTTTGCCAGGGGTCTGTGTTATATCTTTTGTTTTTCATTCTTCAGAGTGCAGATGCATAGTTATTTACCGTTTGGTGATATTTGTACAAATACAAGATTAATCATCTCTGCTTTTTTACAGGGTACCAGTCCCATCCAGGTGAGGTATGCAGACGGGGAGCGTGAACGCTTAGGTAATCTACTTTTTCTTTCTAGAATATATGTAAGACAAACAAGTATATACACTTTTGTATACATGAGTGGAAACTGGAAACTCCAGTGATTGCTGCTTTCTATCCACTCATTATAGTTTAATATCTCAAAATCACATATTGTTCATTGTCTTTTGATTGTATTTTTGTTCTGATGTTATTCTCTTCCTTGTTAGATGCAGCGGAATTTAAGTTGTTTGTTGGCTCGATAAATAAACAAGCAACTGAAAAAGAAGTTGAAGAAGTAGGTTATAACATATTAATTAATACTTTCTTTTTAACTTTTGTTATTCACATTTCTTTTCTTTCTTTCTTATTTTTTAGTTTGTTTATCTATGTATCATATTAATCTAAAGAATTGTTTTTTAGATCTTCTTGCCTTATGGTCGGGTTGAGGATGTGTATCTCATGCGGGATGAAATGAAGCAAAGTCGTGGTTTGTTCTGACGTTCTCTATAAGCTGTTTTTTAGTCGAGATTATCTTGTCTGTTATCTGTTTCTTCGTGATTGTAATTGGTTATTGTCTTATTTCTTTCTGAAGGATGTGGATTTGTTAAGTATTCTAATAGAGATGTGGCAATGGCAGCTATTAATGCTCTTAATGGAATATACACAATGAGAGTAAGCAAGCTCATTATCCATGTTATTGTCGTACTGCTTACTGCTATTACTGCTGATAATTTGATGATCAATGTACCTCCTTTTTTCAGGGTTGTGAACAGCCATTGATTGTTAGATTTGCTGACCCCAAGAGACCCAGGCCAGGAGAAACAAGGTTCCACATGATCCATTTTATCAAATATATACACTAATACTAATGTTGATCATCTTTAGTATTTGTAACTTTTGTTATGTTCTTTTCTTTACAGGGGAGCTCCTGCTTTTGGTGGACCAGGGGTTGGCCCTCGGCTACAGTCCCCAGGGATAAGGTTTTCTCTCTCTCTCTCTCTCTCTCTCTATACACACACACACACATACATACACATACACATACATACACACGTGTATGTGACTGGGGAGGGTAGCTTTTTGGTTAAGGATGAACAAGACAGTGAACACTAAATGTGTAACTTTAATAATGTCTTCTCATGAAATAAGTCTTTTTCGTTTTCTAACTCTCTGTCTATGCTTCTTTGAGCTTCATATAATTAACTTTCTCCATGTTAACTAATGTTTTTCTAGACCACCGAATCTTGGTGAGGCAATGCATGCGTCTGTTCCTAATAATGCATGGCATCAAATGAGTCAGCATGGCATGGTACCATCATCTGATGTAGGGATGCATGGTTTCAGTGGTCAAATGGCTCCTAAATCTGTGGAAGGGAAACCGGCTTCAGCTCCAGTAAGTTAATACATTGTTGTTAGTACATGACATTTTTTTAGAAGAATAGGGGTTTAGTTGCTGTAAAACAATCCTAATGGTAAAACATGTAGGAAAGGAGAAGTTGACATGGGCAAAGTGTGCATCAAATTTGTGATGCACACCTTACTAGAATTCTAAAACGTGATGCACATCCTCCCAAAATGTGTTGCACAACCACCATTTCTCTTCTTTTCTTCGTTCTTACATGTTATACAATAATTTTTCTATTTGATCCGCCCCCTAGACGGTACAAACACCTGAAGTTTTGATGTATATATTAGTATCTTATTTTAATGGTATTTTATAAAAAATTTCCTGTTTACAGAGTTTTAATCCATCCAGTGGGCCAACTTCATCGCCCTTAAAGAAGCCAAATCAGTCACCACAGCGCTTTCATACATCAATGCCGTCACAAACTTTCTCACAGGCCCCAACCTCTAGTACTGTAAGACCACCTGGGCAAGGTCAACTACAGACACCCAACTCTGCTGGTCAAAATTCCTTTAGTCAAGGGTTTCCTTCACAGCCCATGCTTGGTTTCAATGGGATGCTACCCGTCCAACAGGCCCAGCCCCAGGCCCAAGCTAGCATACCGTCAACAACGCAGGCTCTTTCTAACAGTTTACCTCCCCATGTTCTGACTGCAATGATGAATCAGTATCAGATGCCAGGGCAACAGCAAATGGTTCAGCCAGTGCACCAATCAGCTTCTCCAATGGCTCAAATGTTGTCTCAGCAAAAACAGGTTTTGCAGGCGAGCTATCAATCGTCTCAGCAAACATTTACCCAACTGCAACAGCAAATGCAGCTTATGCAGCCGTCAAATCCCAATCTGACACCTCAGCAGAACCTCCAAGGTCCTAGATTGCAGGTACTTGGTATTTTCAAATTCTGATCTTATTTTGTTGTTTAAAGCTATGTGTTAAGACTCGTTTATTTTTTTTAATGTTTGTGTCTACTTTTTCAGCAGTCTACATGGCCCGGTAATATCCCACAAACATCAGCAGCCTCTGGTGGTCCAACTGTAAAACCTGTGGTGGATTCACTTCCGGCTGCTTCAGTTGCTCCGGTTGTACCGCCTGCTGTAGGTTCTTCGAAGTGTAACTGGACGGAACATACGTCGCCCGATGGATATAAGTACTACTACAACAGCACCACTGGTGAAAGCAAAGTAAATAACTCTTGTTACTACAGTTTGCTGTATATTCTTTTTTTTCCTTCTATGTTTGTTAGTTTTGAAATGGAGGTTAATATATCTATTGATCTGGCTACTACTACAGTGGGAGAAGCCAGAGGAGCTGGCTTTGTTCGAACAACAACAAAAGCCGCAAGACCAGCAACAACAAAAGCAACATCTGCAAGCTGCTTCAATACAGCAACCCCAAAGTCAATCTAACATTCAGAGTTTGCCAAGTCAGCAAACTCAGATTCCTCAGTACCAGCTTCAAACACAGATGCAAGCACAGGGAAGGCATCCTCAACATTTGCAGCATGCCACACAGTCATCAGCGGTATGTTTTTAACTTTTTAGATGGTGTTGTAGATTACTTCATATTTTGTACACTGTAGTAAGTGGCTAAATGGGCACATTGTGGGTAATGGGTGAAAATAATAGGCGATTTTGGGTAATAGGTCCAAGGTTGCAATTGATTTATCTAAGGTAAGGGTCAAAATGGTCTTAGTCTGATTGACTTGAAACCCTTTTTTACATACGTTTGAATAGGATGGTGTTGAATATTGTTGAATATTATATCATTTCATTTAACGCATCTCTTCAAATAATTGGACATAGGGTTGAAAGTATTAAAATCCTCTATGGACAACATTCTATCCATTTGTTCAGTTTTCTTTCCAGCTTAATCTTTTGTTCTATCTATTTAACCCTTTGCAGATATTTGCAAAACTGCAATCAATGCCTTGATGCACGCATTTGTAAATTGATCGAAACCACTTTTTGACTGTAGTACTAAAATTTAAATAATACTATCGTGTGATATTTTACACTTGCTTATTATTTTTGCGAATGTGTACCGTTTTTTGAAGTTTGTATCTTTTGTGTATGGTTTCAGTATCAAAATACTGGTGTAGCCGGCCATCAGAATGTGCAGGTATTGATATAGAACATCCCATTGTTGTCTACTAATTGTATCGTTCATCAAACTTATTATATGTATGCTTTAAGGGTATTGGGGGAGGAATGACAACTGCAGTGTTATCAAATGGTTTTTTTTGGCTTAATACAACTACAATTTATCACAAGAAGTAAACAAGAATGCCAAAAAGTTCAGTTTTTCAAGTTTCTTTGTTGTCCCAGCTTTCACTTGATCTCATTGTTCAATGGTTTTCTGCATAACAGGGTTATGGCTATCCACAATTGCCAGTGGCTGGTGGTTCCATGAATTCTGGTAGTTCAATGAATGATCCTCGCTTTCAGCAGGTACTTTGATTTATTGTGGCAGAATCTTGATTTCCGATGCTTGTCGTATTGTTTGTTAATTAAAATCAATCTCCATTGCAGGGAATGCAGGGTGCCCAGGACTGGATGTGGAAGAATAAAACAGGGTCGTAATAGATAGTGTTTTGTCATTAATCTTGTATCATAAATGTTAGGCCTGTTTTATTAGAAAGTGATTCTTGATAGATGCGTAGAATTTGATATATGGGTTATAAACCAAATTATGGTCTTGTAAGGTTTCTACCATCCATTTTTTTTTCCTTTTTTTTTCAATTTGAATTTTGACCGTGTTTACCTACTTTTAGGGTCTTCGAGTCCAGGTGTGAGCTAGTATAATCATTTGAAATCGGTTTTATGCCATTTAGGCTCCTTGCTTTGAGTAGGATAAGCTGATTAATGCTTGTAGTGAGAGTTATATTGTGATCTTTTAACCAAATGTTGCAAATTAACCTTCATCTGGAGTCAATAAATGCTGGCCTTAAGTTTGTGAACGGGCATTGCTAAACATGGAGATTGTACAATTACGCATCTAAATTGAAACGCCTCTAACTCAATTTAATCCCAAAGGTATGAACATAAAAGAAAAGAAACGCAAATTAGATAAATTATACTTAGAAAAATACGGTCAATTTTCGCCAAAATTCAAAGTTCTCAAATTTGAAAAATGACAAATTGAACCTTCTTAGAATGTTAATATAAGTCTATTGTATGAGTTTCAGGTCCCGGAAAGATCAAACGAAGCCTCGGTAAAAAAAGTGTAAAAATTACAGAGGAGCACGGCTCTTGTGTCCTGCAGAGGCCGTCCACAAGAGCCGTCCTCTGCACAAAGGCCGTCCTCTTCAGGTTTCGTACTTTTGACACATTGAACAACTTTCGACCCCTTTTTCTCAAAACCGAGCTTCCGACAACTGATTAGCAACTTAGTTTTGACATAAATCAACTAACACTACATTTCCAAAAGTCTCCATACCATCCATTTATACAAACCAAGTTTCTACAAGTAAACGGGTCATCTTACCCATTTTGACACAATTTTCGCCCAAAGTGCAACTTTACATCTTTTCTAAAAAGCTTTACACCTGATCTTTTACATAATATAACAAAATATGACCATCAACCCAAAATGTACCAAGAGCCAAAAGGAGAGGGATAACTAAGCCTCTAAACCCAAAAGCTTGTCATTCATCCATGAATGACCTAAATACCTTCAAATCTTGCAAATCTTTACTTCAACCACTTCAAGCTCTAAATCAACACTTTCAAATCAACAATCCTAGTTCCCTCTTGCGGAACTACCTATAAAAAGGGTAAACAACTAAAATATAAGCAAAGGCTTAGTGAATATACTTGCATACATCTATGGATACAAAGGAGGGCAAAGTACAAGGACTTTCACATGTAACCTATGGCATCGTCATGTCACATTTACATATTCACCTTGCACACTAACAACACATATATGGATCCATATAAGCTAAACAATCATAACAAATCATATCTATCGGGATTCTTAGGCCCCGGAGGTTCTTAGGCCTCATGTTACATCAACTATCGGGATTCTTAGGCCCGGAGGTTCTTAGGCCTCATAAACAATGCCCCACATGGGCTTAACGCCGAACCAATTACCATGCTTGGAACATTCACATCTCATGGTAATTGGCCCAACGTATACATAAAGGTATGCAAGAATACTCACCTCCTCCGCAACTTGGAAAATAAAGCTAAAACGATTATGCACAACAAGCTTCAACCTATGATCATCACATAAAATGCATAAGCTTACATTCACAACTTGACTAGTTCAACCTAGTCATACTCAATCACTAGCCTTTCTAAACCCAAAACCCAACCCATTTGTCATTGAGCTTCATTTTCTTTAACAAACACACTAGGTAGTTCAATCTAACATTTTCATCAACAATTCCATGACTAGTCAAAACTCATCTTTTCTCAAGAACTCAAATTTATCACATGCACTCATTATTTTCATAATCAAACATATCATATAACTCAATGACAACTAGGTTAACTAAGGAATTGGGGAAAAATTAACCATAAATCATTTTTCTAGTAAAACCCCCAAATTGGTTCACTCATGAACCCTAATTTTCAAGAGAATTGACAAAGCTAGATTGGGGAAATTTATTACCTCAACAATGGAAGACAATTACTTGAGATTTTAAATCCACAAATCCTTCCCTTTTTCTTCTCAATTTTCGGCCACCACCCTTCACCACCCAAACCCTAGCTTTTAAATTTACTTGATAGAAATTGATGATGATAATGATTATTATGGATAACCTTTCCTTTGAATTGAAGAATTAACCCTTGATTTTGAAAGGAATGGAAGAAGGTTGCATGAAGAAATTTTTGGAAGAACAAAATGAAGTGTAAAGGTGGAAAAAGGAGATGTGGCTGACATTTTCTATGGGTGCCACGACCCATCTCTAAAAAATGTGGGTATTATACCCGCTATCCGCTAAAGTTCCAACTAAATTAACCCCATAACTAAAAATAAAATACTAGAAAATTAATTTAATGTCAAAGCTATAAAAAGGGGTTAATTTCTTTTACCTTAAAATCTTGGGGTGTTACAACTCTCCCCCACTTGGAACGGATCACGGCCTCGTGATCCAAGCCATATGCAAAGACGGATAATAAACTAGGACGTCATGCTCGGACTCCCATGTACAATCGGACATCTTGCCATGCTTCCACAAAATTTTATACGTTCTCACCGTCTTATTTTGTACTCTTCTAAGCTCTTCTTCTACTATGGCTATAGGCTCCTCAATATAATTCAACTTATTATCAACTTCGATTTCATTCAAAGGCACATAAGTAGATTCGTCGGCGAGACACTTTCTAAGATGGGACACATGAAACGTAGGATGAATTCCCGATAACTCTTCCGGTAACTCCAAGCAGTATGCTACCTTGCCAACTTTCGCCAAAATTTTGAACGGGCCAATAAAACGAGGACTTAGCTTTCCACGTTTTCGAAATCGTAAAACGCCCTTCCATGGGGAAACTTTCAACAAAACACGATCCCCAACATTGAATTCAATTGGCCTTCTCCGTTTATCCGCATAAGACTTTTGTCGATCTTGGGCCGCTTTAAGTCTTTCCTTGATTATATCAATCTTCTCGATGGTTTTCAATACCACTTCCGTACTACCTACTTCTCCCCAACATATTGGAGACCGGCACTTCCTTCCATACAACATCTCATATGGTGGCATTTGAATACTCGAATGGTAGCTATTGTTGTACAAGAATTCTACCAAAGGCAAGTGAAGATCCCAAGTGCCTCCAAAGTCAATTATACATGCCCGAAGCATGTCTTCAAGCGTTTGAATGGTTCTCTCACTTTGACCATCCGATTGAGGGTGATAGGCGGTGCTAAGCTTGAGCTTGGTGCCCATATCTTCATGAAATCTCCGCCAAAAGTGAGAAGTAAAACGAGTGTCTCTATCCGACACAATGGAGATGGGAACTCCATGTCTAGCTACAACCTCTTTTACATAGATCTTTGCCAAAACTTCGGATGATGATGCCTCACAAATAGGAAGAAACAAGGCACTCTTGGTCAATCTATCAACGATTACCCAAATTGTATCAAATTGATTTCTTGGTGTCTTGGGCAATTTTGTAACAAAATCCATGGTTATCTCTTCCCATTTCCATTTGGGTATCTCCAAGGGTTGCAACGTGCCATAAGGCTTTTGATGCTCCGCTTTCACTTGTGCACAAGTCAAACATTTCTCCACATACTTCACTACATCACGCTTCATTCCGGGCCACCAATATTCTACCTTAAGGTCATGGTACATCTTTGTAGCACT
Organism: Erigeron canadensis; assembly: GCF_010389155.1. Taxonomy (NCBI): domain Eukaryota; kingdom Viridiplantae; phylum Streptophyta; class Magnoliopsida; order Asterales; family Asteraceae; genus Erigeron; species Erigeron canadensis. Next base: position 51,455,894 of record NC_057761.1, read on the forward strand.
GGGTGGATGGAGTACTTGGATTTGTGAGCCTCATCGAGAAGAACTAGCTTCAACTCACAAGAGAATGGGATCCAAATCCTCCCAAAACGTAGAGTAAGGCCACGAGAATCCTTAGTAAAATATTGAAGTTGGCCCTGAATTCTTTCTCTTTTAGGATCCCATTGCAAGGCCTTTTCTTGAGCTTCTTTAATTTGATCAAAGAAGTCATTAGTGATCAAAACCCAAAGAGGAGAAACAACTAAGGCATGATGAGAACTCTTCCGACTGAAGGCGTCCGCCACGACATTAGCCTTTCCGGGATGGTACAAGATTTCACAATCATAATCTTTCAAAAGATCTAACCATCTTCTTTGGCGATTATTGAGATCTCGTTGTTCAAAGAAATATTTGAGGCTTTTATGATCGGAATATATGGTAAACTTGACTCCCTAGAGATAATGAGGCCAAATTTTTAAAGCAAAGACCACCGCCGCTAACTCCAAATCATGAGTAGGATACCGTTTCTCATGCTCTTTCAATTGCCTTGAAGCATAGGCAATGACTTTCCCCCGTTGCATAAGAACACACCCAAGGCCATTAGATGATGCATCACAATACACCACCATATCTTCAAGACCATCGGGTAAAACAAGAACCGGTGCTTGGCTTAACCTTTCTCGGAGTTGTTGGAAAGCCATCTCTTGTTCGCTCTTCCATTCAAATTTGATGTTCTTTCGAGTTAACTTGGTCAATGGGGAAGCTATTTTAGAAAAGTCTTGTATGAAACGACGGTAATAGCCCGCTAGACCAAGAAAACTTCTAATTTCCGACGGGTTCTTTGGTTGCTCCCACTTCATCACCGCATCAATCTTGGTCGGGTCCACCATAATTCCTTCACTATTAACGATGTGACCAAGAAATTGAACTTCCCTTAGCCAAAACTCACATTTGGAGAACTTAGCATAGAGCTTCTCCTTACGTAAGGTTTCTAACACCTCCCTTAAATGTACTTCATGATCGGAAGAACTTTTTGAATAGATTAGAATGTCATCAATGAAAACGATCACGGACTTATCGAGCATAGGGCGACAAACACGGTTCATGAGGTCCATGAAAGCCGCGGGAGCATTCGTGAGTCCAAAAGGCATGACCACAAACTCGAAATGACCATAACGAGTCCGAAAGGCGGTCTTAGGAATATCTTCTTCACGTACTTTGAGTTGATGGTAACCCGAACGAAGATCAATTTTAGAAAAATACGAAGCTCCTTGAAGTTGATCGAATAAATCATCGATTCTAGGCAAAGGATACTTGTTCTTCACGGTGACTTTGTTGAGCTCACGATAGTCGATGCACATTCGCATGCTTCCATCCTTCTTTTTGACAAAAAGTACCGGTGCACCCCATGGAGAGTTACTAGGTCGAATAAAACCCTTGTCAAGCAATTCTTGTAGTTGCTTCATCATCTCTTGCATTTCCATTGGAGCCAAACGATAAGGAGCTTTAGCAATGGGGTTAGCCCCCGGAATGAGATCAATAGAGAATTCAACTTGCCGTCCGGGAGGAATGCCCGGCAAGTCTTCGGGAAAAACATCGACGAAATCTTTAACAATGGGGATGTCTTCAATAGAAAGAGGTTTCTTCTCAACATCAACGATGTGAGTAAGATAAGCATGACAACCATGAGACATATAACGTTTAGCACGAGCAAGGGTACAAACGGGTATAGAACGTTCTTTCTTATCACCATAAACCACCAAGTCTTCGCCCTTAGACGTCTTCAAATACACCGCTTTCTCATCACATGAAATTTTTGCGTTACAAGAGCTCAACCAATCCATACCCAAGATTATGTCAAACTCTCCCATTGGAAAAGGAATTAAATTAGCTTGAAAGAGTTCCGAAGAGATTTTGATTTCGCACCCTTTATACACATCCTTTACTAATTCTACCCTACCATTGCCAACCTCAACTTGCAAAGTATTTTCTAAACATGATTTAGACACGGAAATAACATGAATCATTCTAATAGCAACAAATGATCTATTCGCCCCCGAATCAAAGAGAATACGCATAGGCACATTGTATACAAGGAATGTACCTGTGACAACATCATCGGTGTTTCTTGCTTGCTCCACGGAGAGTTGAAAGGACCTTCCCCTTGGATTTCCATGCATTTGTGCATTCTTCCTTTCCGCCTCTCTTCTTCTTTCTTCCAACCTCTCCTCCTCCGTCAATTTCGGACATGAGCTTCTCATGTGACCCTCTTCGAAGCATTTGAAGCAAATCACGGGCTTGTGAGGTTTGGACCTACATTCCCGGCTAGTATGCCCCAACTTTCCACAAGTGTAACAAGCCTTATCTCCCGCTCTACAAACCCCCGGATGATTTTTCTTGCATTGACGGCAAAATGGAACATTTCTTTTATTATAGGGGCTACCGGAACTACCCTCTTGTCTAAACCGCTTATTGGGAGAGTTTGTTTCTTCGTGCTTCCTCTTCAAGACACCTTCATCTACCCTTGACATCTCAATTTCGTGATCTCTAGCCACATCCGCCAACATGGAGAAAGACTCCACTTGACGTAAACTAATCTTCTCCCGAAGATTCTTCCTTAACTTCAAGTAAAATTGCTCTTTAAGCAATTGATCATTTTCAAGGAATTCCGGACAAAATTGTGCCTTGTCCAAGAATTGAGCTCGGAATTCATTCAAGCTCATATTGCCTTGACAATCATTCAAAAATTCACTTCTCAACTTTGTTACTTCGGCCTCCGACCGAAACTCCTTGAAGAACATTTCTTTAAACTCGGGCCACTCCACATTATCCAAGGCCCCCTTCTTAATTGTCAACAAGCCATCCCACCACCTCTTTCCACCACTTCTCAACATCCCAACCGCGAATACCACTTTCAAATGAGAGGGACATTGACTAGTACGGAATGCCCCCTCGATCTCGGATATCCACCGTGTACACACGATGGGATCACGGTCACCATGATACTCCGGTGGGTGGCACACTTTAAAGTCTCGAAAAGTGAACTTCTTTTTATAGATTCTTTCCCCGGTCACTTCCACCTCCTTTTCATCCTCGGTTTTCTTGCCTTTATCCTTGGCATCTCGCTTTTCAAATTCCCGTTGCACATTGATTGCCACTTCTTCTTTAATCATTTGAGCGATGTTGTCATTCACCGCTCCTTCTAATGTAGCATTCAACCGTTTGAGTAGAATAGGAGTGTACTTTTCCAAGGCTCTCCCAATTTGATCAGATATGTCCATGCTATCCGCATCAAATATAAGCTCTTCTTCATCATTTTGTCGTTGGTGCTCATCTTCATCGTTGTGTTGATCGGCCATGCTATAATAAGATTTAAATAAACGGATTTAATTTCAAAGCCTATCTCTACACACGCAAACTAAAGCCAAACCTATATCTTTATACAAAACCGTTCAAGGTTTGTTGCCGTTAGTTTATAAATCCATTAGTATTCCAACCACAATAAGGTCGGTTTCTTATTGTGCTTCAAATACTAACAAGTAGATAAACTAACATCATCAAACACATCTTTCGGTCCCATATAATGTTTCGGATACCTAAGGTCGAGTCTCAACTAAGGTTTAAGTCTAGGCACTCTCTCAACGAGGGTAAACCTAAATCCCTTAAACCTTGGCTCTGATACCAACTTGAAACGCCTCAACTCAATTTAATCCCAAAGGTATGAACATAAAAGAAAAGAAACGCAAATTAGATAAATTATACTTAGAAAAATACGGCCAATTTTCGCCAAAATTCAAAGTTCTCAAATTTGAAAAATGACAAATTGAACCTTCTTAGAATGTTAATATAAGTCTATTGTATGAGTTTCAGGTCCCGGAAAGATCAAACGAAGCCTCGGTAAAAAAAGTGTAAAAATTACAGAGGAGCACGGCTCTTGTGTCCTGCAGAGGCCGTCCACAAGATCCGTCCTCTGCACAAAGGCCGTCCTCTTCAGGTTTCGTACTTTTGACACATTGAACAACTTTCGACCCCTTTTTCTCAAAACCGAGCTTCCGACAACTGATTAGCAACTTAGTTTTGACATAAATCAACTAACACTACATTTCCAAAAGTCTCCATACCATCCATTTATACAAACCAAGTTTCTACAAGTAAACGGGTCATCTTACCCATTTTGACACAATTTTCGCCCAAAGTGCAACTTTACATCTTTTCTAAAAAGCTTTACACCTGATCTTTTACATAATATAACAAAATATGACCATCAACCCAAAATGTACCAAGAGCCAAAAGGAGAGGGATAACTAAGCCTCTAAACCCAAAAGCTTGTCATTCATCCATGAATGACCTAAATACCTTCAAATCTTGCAAATCTTTACTTCAACCACTTCAAGCTCTAAATCAACACTTTCAAATCAACAATCCTAGTTCCCTCTTGCGGAACTACCTATAAAAAGGGTAAACAACTAAAATATAAGCAAAGGCTTAGTGAATATACTTGCATACATCTATGGATACAAAGGAGGGCAAAGTACAAGGACTTTCACATGTAACCTATGGCATCGTCATGTCACATTTACATATTCACCTTGCACACTAACAACACATATATGGATCCATATAAGCTAAACAATCATAACAAATCATATCTATCGGGATTCTTAGGCCCCGGAGGTTCTTAGGCCTCATGTTACATCAACTATCGGGATTCTTAGGCCCCGGAGGTTCTTAGGCCTCATAAACAATGCCCCACATGGGCTTAACGCCGAACCAATTACCATGCTTGGAACATTCACATCTCATGGTAATTGGCCCAACGTATACATAAAGGTATGCAAGAATACTCACCTCCTCCGCAACTTGGAAAATAAAGCTAAAACGATTATGCACAACAAGCTTCAACCTATGATCATCACATAAAATGCATAAGCTTACATTCACAACTTGACTAGTTCAACCTAGTCATACTCAATCACTAGCCTTTCTAAACCCAAAACCCAACCCATTTGTCATTGAGCTTCATTTTCTTTAACAAACACACTAGGTAGTTCAATCTAACATTTTCATCAACAATTCCATGACTAGTCAAAACTCATCTTTTCTCAAGAACTCAAATTTATCACATGCACTCATTATTTTCATAATCAAACATATCATATAACTCAATGACAACTAGGTTAACTAAGGAATTGAGGAAAAATTAACCATAAATCATTTTTCTAGTAAAACCCCCAAATTGGTTCACTCATGAACCCTAATTTTCAAGAGAATTGACAAAGCTAGATTGGGGAAATTTATTACCTCAACAATGGAAGACAATTACTTGAGATTTTAAATCCACAAATCCTTCCCTTTTTCTTCTCAATTTTCGGCCACCACCCAAACCCTAGCTTTTAAATTTACTTGATAGAAATTGATGATGATAATGATTATTATGGATAACCTTTCCTTTGAATTGAAGAATTAACCCTTGATTTTGAAAGGAATGGAAGAAGGTTGCATGAAGAAATTTTTGGAAGAACAAAATGAAGTGTAAAGGTGGAAAAAGGAGATGTGGCTGACATTTTCTATGGGTGCCACGACCCATCTCTAAAAATGTGGGTATTATACCCGCTATCCGCTAAAGTTCCAACTAAATTAACCCCATAACTAAAAATAAAATACTAGAAAATTAATTTAATGTCAAAGCTATAAAAAGGGGTTAATTTCTTTTACTTTAAAATCTTGGGGTGTTATATAAATTCCCAGAAAAGTAATCCGGCTAAGCCTGGATACTACGCTTGATGAGAAGAGCTCCTAAAAAGTATATTTGTATGTCTTGAGAAATGAGAAAGTCCATAAATAAGAAACAAGGATAGATCATTAAAATTTCATGAATACGAACAAATTAAAGATATAGAGCTGTTGTAAACAAACACAACAAACAACGATTTAACTAACACATGACTAGAAACTCAACATGTACTCGAATATTAAAGTCAACACCCAATCTTGCCAAAAATGGGGTATGAAGGGAGTGGGATGTTGGTACTCAACAAAAACTTTACCATGTAAATTAAACTTGCGAAGTACCCAAATTATTAGAAAAAGATAGGAAATGTTAAATACAGCTCTTAGGGCTGTATTTAACGTGCATAAAAAAATTTGTAGCTTCCTTATTAAAAGTCCACCTCCTGATTTTCATGGTAAATGTACAAACAATTTATGCACCTTAAATACAGTCCTAAGGATTATATTTAGCAAACCCCAAGTTATAAATACTTTAAAGATCTACATCGACCTTCAGCCCCTCCGAGTTGGCCATGACGGTTATGTCCATAAACTAATAAAGTTTTAAGAAAAAAAAACTATCAAACATTCACGAATATAAATGGAAATACAAGAGATATGTTCAGTTCGTTCATTTAACTAAACGGACTTTTTCTTTTTCATGTTCTTTAGAATTGTTACGTTATTACTTTTGTGAAATAAAAAGGAATTATGGCTTGAAATTTTGTTCCACATTCAAAGCAATAACTTTTTCTTCATTCCTTTTTAATTTAGCGCACAAGTCTTCAACTGTTTTGTAAGTGGAATTTCAGAGAAATTAAAAGGAAATATGACCTGAAATTTGGTTCTCAAAATAATTAAAAAGTATCTTCAGTTCTGGAAGGCATACAAAAAGGATCAAAACTTTTGACACGAGTGTATTAGATGGGGAATTGGGATCAATATTTTCTTTTCGTCTTTGTTTTAGTTTATTTATTTATTTTTCATCTGAAAAATTCGTGTTGAAACACTTAAAAAAACAACATTATTCGATATCCACCGACTTGAAATATAAAGAAAGGAAAAGAACTGGCCACTACGACTTTCGGGTTTCGGACTCGAATACCTCGATGGTGTATGAGAAAGATGAAAATGTAGACAGACCTTACATCTACCAAGGTCGAAAGACTGTTTCTAGGCTCTACCAAATTGATAAAAAAGAACCGCCGACCTTTACATGAGATGTCTTACCATCAATATATTTCGATGAATATTATTAAAGGATATCTATTTAACAATATTCAAGTTGGTTAAAAATAAATTAGTTGTGGATTCAACTTTAATTAAAATAAAATTATTAAAACGTAAAAATTATTATGTGTGTGAAACTTTTGCTTTCAAATAATAAAAACTATCTCTTTTCAGAAATTAGAATATATATTTAAAAAAATGCCCTACAAAAACATGATACCGTATTCATATTATTGCTGCGCACAAAGTTTTTGTTAAATTGCATTGAAATTTATGGTGATACTTATATATATACGAGAAAAAATGGTCTTTATCTATTGACCAAAGATATTTTATAATTCAAAAGCTAGGAAGTAAATATCACTTACATGTGTGTATATATGTATGCACATTTTCTTGTACGATAAGTATAATATTTATAGCTGGAAAGCTTGAATTACAGGAACAATAAAATTCTTAGAATATGATACTCTATGGAATAAAAATATTTTATTTTTAAATCAATAACTTTTTACTTGTTTGATTAAAATTTCTACGCCCAATCATCTCAAAAGTAAAGAATATTCAATTGTTGCATGAAAGAAGAAAGTTATAATCATCAGAAGATTTGTGGCCTTTTCATGCTTTCGAACTTTTGATTTTGATGGCCAATCTTTCTTCCTACAAGATCTTGTTTCAAAAGAAACACTATGGAAATGATAATTGTTATCTAGTTTGTTATATACTTTTCAGGGAGAGAGGAATCAATTTTCCATGAATAGCTTCCATTTGTCTCATGATTGTACTAAAAAAAATCTCAAAAAATTCATCACAAATCCTAAATATATATATATCAATACCAGGTCTTTTACCCGCACGATATGCGACTAATTAAAATATCGTTAATGGAATATACATGAGAAAAATAATCTAGCTAGATGTGGATATTGATAATTAGTAAAAGTATTTTGTGTTAATTTATACAACCATATCATTCGTTGGCCCTTTTATTTCATATTATGGTTAGCAACAAAACTGGTCAACAAAAACATTAAACAACATGCATTGAGTTTGGACTCGGCTACATAGATTATAAAGAACGATCACAACATATTTTTAGATAAAATATGTAACAACCATGGAACAATTATAACTCACTTTTAAACAATATGTTTTATTGTATGCTTGTCAAAATGGTAAATATACGCATCGAGTTTAATAAATTGTGAAGCACCAAAAAAGACACTAACCAATTACATACACAATAATCTAAAAACAAACCAATACTTATTCTAGTAAAATTAAAAAATAGGTAAATAAAATATCTAACTGTAATGTAAACTATACATATGCAATTCAAAGTAGCTATCGGTAAAAATGCACAGTGTCAAAAAATAAATTTTTACCTAAATTAAATAATTTTAAGATCTATATAACATTTGAAAATTAGGTAAGTCATAATTTTTATAAAAATATTAAAATAATTTAATTTAAAGAAAGATAAATATTATAAAAAAATAATATGAAGATGTCACATACGATAACATTTTATGTAGCAATGTTTTAAGATAGTTTGGAATTGAAGAGGATTTTAAAAGGCTAGGAATCCTACTGTTTACCCGCACGATATCCGGTAGTTTTAAATAATGTATATAAACGCTTTTGATATAATAATGGGTTTAATCAACGGATGTCAAACATACCGTTACTTTGGTATATGGTTGTCCATAACTTTTTTAATTGATATACATTCTTTAAAAACCTTTGTTTTATTGTTGTATAATCCCAATATAGGGTGGCGACTTCAGCCTCGTTTGCAGCCACAGATTGATGAAGGTGAGATTTTGCATTTGCAGCTTCATATATATGATGTTAGGATTAGAACATATATATTAGAAAAATCATGGCCAAATACATACATTTTCTTGTTGCAATATGCGAATAACTAAATAAATAATAACACAGAAATGTGTGCATATAGACAAACATCCAAAATCACGATGTATACATGTGATACACCACCTAAATACATCATATTTAAAACCCCAAAAATGTTAAAATATAAATATATAGAATTCAAGATCTTAACAATAACATATATATAAAAAAGAATGATTCGTATTGAGATATAAATAATTAACGAATAACATCAAACTAAAACGCATAACCAAAATAGATCACTTATAATTAATGGAAATTGGTTTGGGAAATAAAAAAGAAAAATCATAGAAAATATTGAAAGGAGGAAAAAACCATGACAAAAGCAGATTATATATATATATATATATATATATATATATATATTATGGGAAAAGTGAATATAAGGTTGTCCGGCATCTAAGCTTAGGTGTGGAACCCCTCACATACAAATTTTTTAATATTTTTTAATTAATGATTAAATGTTTTGGCCCCTATGATATTTATGGATTAAAAAAACTATTTGTGAGTGTTACACACCTAAGCTTGGATACCTAACAGCCTTATATTCCCATTCCCATATGTTATTTGATTGTTTCTTTGCTATATCCTTGCTTCTAGCTCGTATTGTAAATCCGACAAGGTACTTAGATTTGAACTCCTTTTTAACTCAAGTCGGACGTGTCCAAAATGCTTAGGCTAGCTTAGTATGTCGTTAGAAATTGATTTTAATTATTCTGCTAAATAGGTTGTTGATTAGATAAAATATGTTCATTGATTAATTTTTTGGTTTTCAGAAGATGCATGGTTATTATTATTTTTTAAAGTGCATATATAAATGGAGTCTATATATATATATGGAGATGGTATTCAAAGATTTTAATTTGAGCAAGCAAAATGTGTGGGGACAAGTTTATGTGTTGTGTACAATCATGGATACAGCTTATGCTATGTCCTAAGAATGGGATAAAGTCGATTTTGTACCATTGTCCCCCTGCCTCTTTGTGAAACGATGATAAGTGTTTTTATAATATTTGCAGTTGTGTATAAACAAGAAAGCTATAAATCATATCGTATCTACGTACTTATGATATTATATTATTGAAGTTTAAGAATATATATTTAATATGATTCTAATCAATTAAAAGATCAAGTTATATTGTGAAAAAGGGAAAATGGGTGGGAACTTTCCCGTCTCATGTATTTTCTTGGTACCTAAAGCACACATTGCATAGGATCCCAGCAAGTCACTATCCTCATATATGGATCACAAGATATAGTTTCTCCACTTGCATTTAGCAAGTTATGAATTCTTGACCGCTAGACTTCATTTATATATGGGATTGGTAGATCAATTTATACTGTGTATAAGTAATGAATTGAAATCAATTAATCTCTAGCTTGATGCTGTATCTCTAATAGTGCAATGGAAATTAAGTTGCATACATGACAATGCATGTTAGTAAGTGTTCTGATATATCTTTCTAATGCCTATATGTGTAATGTAGCTAGCTAGGCAGCCCGAACATTTGATCGATCAAGTGAGATTAATTGAGTCGCGCGTTTATCTACCGAAACGTACAGACAGGGTCTGTTTCATACTTTATATATGTTTGAGTCATGAAAACGACTCTATATATAGCAATACTATGTAATTATAATGGCCTACTCGACGTTTTCAAGTACTAGAGTTGTCCTTTCACATTTTAGAATCATTGTATGTATATATGTATCACCCTCAGAATAAATAAATACCACAATATATGCTCTTTTACGAGTGATTCTTCGATAGATATATAGTTGCGCGCTGTCGTGGGGAATTTAATTATATATTTCCACCCAGTCTGAAAATACCAAAACTATATACATCATCTTATATGAATATTTTCTTAGCAAAAAACCCAAGTTTCTTCTTAATTAAATCATAATGTGAATTAGTGTATTGGTGTGAATATAACCCAGCTAGCTACTACCTAGCTTCGATATATCTGTCTTGCGAGACTTAACATATATATATATATATATATCATTCCTTATAGTTGGAAGAAAAACTAGATCATTAAAATAGCCAGTGAGATAGTCAATCATAACAATTCTTTCAATTCATCCAAAATATATGTTTATTCATGAAAGTTTACTAAAGCCACTTTTTAATATGCATGGTTTCTGCTTAAATTTCAAAGCACAATAGTCGTATATGCATGTATGTATGTGTATATATGATACACACACAGATATATACGCAGCCATATTCTAGTCGTATACAGAACCCAACCATGGAATTTAGAGAAAAAAAAAGTCGCAGACTTATCACTCCTAATAGTCAAACGCAAGACCTGTCGGTAAGATTCAGGGGAAGTTCCTCATCACAGTCTCCCTGCATTTACAAATTGAAACTATGTTTCGTGTGTTACATATTTAACTAGACAACTATATAACATATAAATGAACATTAATTAATTAAGATGCATATACAAAATCATATATATACCCTAAAATCTCCATAGAAAAATATGGGGAATATATATCTGGAAAGTACAACAAATTAAAGAAACAAGAACAAAGCCAACAATTAACCCCGCCATATATAATTAGCTAACTAATTAAGAAAATTGAAAAGGAACCTAGTCATTGTACAATGATCGATCGATGATCATACTTTGCTACGCAACGATGAAACAAGTGCTTCTAATTACCTTGAAGAAGGTAATTCACACAAAAAAAAACAACCCGATCCTTGTACATTGTCAGTACATAAGATTACTTGAAAGATTGTCGAAGAAATTAAGCATGAAGCTAGCTAGTTAAGTAACTATAAATAACCTGGCCTTAATTCGATGATCAAACCAACTACACCTTTTAATTCTGTTCTTCTTTGGGATCATCTTTTCGAATCTGGGACGGGACAACATCTTGAAGTAGTCCATGATCTCTAACAAGTGAAGAAGACGTAGAAGAAGAAGGTGGAGGGCAAAAACGTCTTTCTTGAAAAAATTGAGAGTATGCTGGTGATGGATGAGCAGTAGTACTACTAGCATTATTAGTGTTGTTGTTGAAGTTTAGAGAATTAGATGAGCTTGAAGTTTGGCTATGGAAAGTAGTATAGGGCTGGTAGTGAGGTTGTGTAAAAAGAAAAGAAGATAGACCGCCATTATTTCCGCCGCTACTAAAACAACCATAACCTCCGCTTTCTGGCGGCATGATTCCAATGGCTCCTCTTGGTGTCATCGGATACGGGTGAGTGTGGGTACCTTCGTAAGTTGTGATAACAATCGACGGATCATCGGATGATCTCTCAACTCTCTTCTTGACTCCACATGCCACACTTGTGCACCTATGGTAACTCCTATAAAAACCGATTCAAAAACATTAAGGATCATGCATTATCAACTTGTTTTCATGGTTGATGCATAAAATGGCCAACACAAACAATATAGTATATACATCCTAGGGCACCAAGTATATATATAGATAGAGAGAGGAAGGAATCTAGAGAGAGAGAGAGATCACCTAGGAAAAGGGCTATTTTTCACAGCTTTCTGACCATATTTTCTCCATCTATAACCATCATCCAAGTGATCAATGTCACTCTTGGTCATGAAAGCAAATCTTGGTTCCCTTTGCTTTTTTGGGTTCTTCTTTTTGGGTTTTAACCTGATGACCACAATTAAACACATTAATATTAAAACAGTATAAAATTAATCACAAAAATAACACTTTTCTTTTGTAAGAAAATACGGATCAAAAAATAGAATAAAGATTGATATATTTAACAAATCCTGAAATATATACTAATGCGCATCACAAAACACCTGCTCATGATCGACCAAATCTACTTTTGGGGATCATGTGTGTGTGTGTGAGAAAAGAGCTTACTCTTTTGTTGATCAATATATTTTATAAGATCTTGAAAAAACACCGTGTATATGTGTGAAACCAACAAAGCGTTTACTTTTTTTTTATTTTTTCGGTCAAAACCGACTAAATCAATTAATACCACAAAATTACAAAAAATATTATACATCATCATCATCTGTGTGAAACAAATTAAAGCTAGCTTGAATTTTTTTTTTGATATTCTTTTATCAGTGAAGAAAGAATAAGCTAAGGCATTCATTAGGAATGAAATGTGAAGTATGAAAACCACACATGAAACATCCAAAATGGTGTGCTAGTTATCAAAAAAAGAAAAAAAAAAGATTTTCTTGATATTGATTCAGCAAAAGAGAGGAAAAGATGGATTTCATTCAATACTACAAAAATATATTATCAAATAAAAAAATTTATTATGAAGATTTATATATACACAAGAATACCCACAAGTGTGTGCTAGGGAGGAAAAAAAGGGTTTTTTTTGGTTTTAATAAATATACCGTAAAAAGCACACAATTAGCAAACAAATCTATGTAGATGGATAAATATATTATGAGAATACACACCCAAGGAATACCCACAAAAAACACCCATATAAGTGTGTGCTATTTTTGAAGAAAAATTTGTTTTTTCTTGATTATTAATTATTACTCATAATTTATATAAGTGAATTAGTAGATGTATTTATTAAAACAACTACACACAAATAAGTGTGTATATTTTTCAAAAGTGATATAAATATACATATATAAGTGTGTAGTTCTTACTGTTTATTAGTTGTAGTAGTAGTAGTCGTTTTGTCATCGTCGTCATCATCATTATCATTATCATCGTCGTCATCATCTTGAGCTGATGATGATCTTTTTCTAGTATTAGTATTATTCTCTTGGTCATCAACATTATTATTCACAGCATCATTTGAAGAAGATGAGATCGAACAAGAATTCTGTGTGGGTGGTGTGCTCACTATCTCCGCCGCCGGCACCGGTGGCGGAAGAGACGACGGTGATTGATCAATCAGTGAAGGTGGTGGATGATGAGTAGGTTGTTCATGAAGTATATCAAAAAGAGATGCACCTCCACCATAATCTTGAAAAGCTAATATATCCAAGTATCCTGCTTGAGCCATATCAAAAAAGCCACCACCAAAGGCTGCCGGAATCTGATCGGAAAATGTTGAGTTAGCCATTAAGTTATTTTGATGATTTTCTAAGTTGTTCTTCTTTAAGTCTTCTTCTTTCTTTTCCATATAAACATCAAAGGCATAGATTCTTGATCTTCATTTGTATATATATATATATATAGGCTTTATATATATATCACAAATTTAGAAAGAGAAAATTTTTTATATATATGGATGTAGAGTGTGGTTGGTTTTTTGAGTCTAGTGTGAAGAGACCCTTTTTGAATTTGTATTAAGGAAAAAAAAAAGGTGTTTTGTTTTGAGAGAGAATGGGATTGGGAAAGAGAGATAGAAATATTATTTAGAGAGATAGCTTGTTAGGGAATTTAAAGTAGGGTCAATTACACCTTACTTCCTTGGCTCTTAATAAATGGCATTTGACCCCCCTCACCTCATATATAGTCTTCAATTCAATCACTCAACATATAAAATTATATATTGATTCATTCCATCAAAACAAACTTATTATTCCATCATCATTGTTTAATATTAATTCTATGATACGTACAGTATATGCATTCATTTCAATAAAATATAGGAATTAATGCCTTTCTTTTTTTTTTTTAAAGAAAGAATTTACATTTTTATAATTATGCATGAATTGAGGTTAAAAGACAATGGTGTACTATAAGCAAGAATAGATAGTCGTATAATTGAACTTTAAAAACAATTGTTGCTTAAAAATAAAACCGTACGTCATAATGCATTTAACAAAAATTATTAACAACTTATAATAATACAGGAAAAATTCGATCAAAAGAGTTATTTTGTAAAAAGTTCATTATGATAAACATATATACATAGCTAGCCTTTATGTATAATTAATTGGAAAAATATGATACATAATAATATTTGGAATATTTATGTCATCTTATACTTTGCATGGCATAATAGGATAACATTGTATAATGATAGTGATATGTAATATATATAACCTTATGTATATGTAATCATAATAATAATAAGTAAATATACAAGAATAAAAATAATAGATGTTTGATGAGTTAAGTTTTTAAAAAACTTAAAGAAGGTTAATATAAACATTAGTATAGTATATTATGCTAACGAATTTTACATCATTCAATTCGTTGATGGGATTGGAGAATTTTGAATTTCTACTTTTGTAAAATTATAAAACTTTAATCCATTGTAAAGGATAAAAATAGGGAGTGTCTATTTACACACCGTTCACTGTTCATCCACACACCGCTCATACGCCCGTTTTATATGTAACTCTCTGTTTTAGTGTCCAAAACGCCCTGTATAAAGTAAAACGGGGAAAAAAACGGTGTGTAAATAACTCTGCACTGTTGCACTGACATGTCAGAGCCTGACACCTCAATTTCAACATATATTAAAAAAGTAATACTGACCGTCACATTTTAAAACGGTATATATTTTATAATTTTTAACAAAAGTTTTCACTATTTATCACTTATGGTCCCTCTTTCTTAATATTTTCCAATATCAATCACTTACCATCCCCACGTTAACCCCATCAATAGGTGTCCCATAATTGACCATATACTATAAAACGGAAAGTATTTTACCTGACTAATATAATACGGTCCGTATTAGATAAATGACATAAAAAGTAAATCAATAGGTGCCTCCTTATTATCCATATATTATAAAACGGAGAGTATTTATGGTTGCTAGTCCATATTATATAAAACGACATAAAAAGTAACATT